>NW_025953605.1:0-317352 GCF_022495145.1 Xylaria bambusicola | reverse complement strand
TTTATAAATATATTATTTATATTTTACTTTTAAATTATTATAAATTAAAATATTATTTAAATATATTATAATATATTTATTAAAAATATTAAATAGGATATTATTAATATAATGTTAAAATAAATTTAATATATTTATTATATTAAAGTTAACTATTAAATATTTAAATAAATTAAACTTAATAATAAAAGTAATTTTCTATTTATCCTTAAAAATAATTTAAAAGTAATTAAAAGCTGCTATAATATTTACCTTAATATAAATTTTAATATAATATAATATATTTAACATTTTATAAATTAATAGGATAAGGTATTAATTTTTAACTATTATATTATTTAATTTTTAATAATTTATATATACCTTTATTTCCTTTTTTAACTTTTAAATAAAAAGGATAGGTATTATTATTAATAATATATTAACTTATATAAACCCTTTTATTAAATAATTGTTTAAATATTTTTAAATTATTAAAAGTTTTAAAAGGGATATTAATTTTATTACTATATTAAATAATAACTTCCCTAGCATTATATTTATTTTATAATTAAAGGGTTAATATAATAATAATTAATTTATATTTTAAAGTAAAAAAGCTTTAATTAAATTATAATATTCCTTTAATAGCTTAATAAGGATATTTTCCTTTATAAAGGTTTTTTTATCTTTTAAATATTTAAAAATATTTTAATTTATTACTTATTATAATTATAGTACTTTATTAACCTATTATTAATAGGCTTAAAGGCAATTTAATAACGCTTTATTATTTCTATTTATTTCCCCTATTAAAATGCTTTATAATATTTCAATAGGGGTATTTAATATAATATCTTTAATTAAACAATTATTCTTTATTTTTACCCCCTATTATTTTACCTTTTTAAATAAGTTAATTAATATATAAAACTTCGCTATAGGTATAGATTAAACTATAATGCCCTTTACTTTATATAAAAGTAAAAAGTTTAATATTATAAAAATTTATATCTTTATTTAATTACTTTTTTAATAGGTTTTTACTGTTAATATAATAATTATTTATAATATAAGTCCTAATTATAGGTTTTCTTTAAGCTAATTTATAAGTTTAAATATATCTTTCTATTATAATAATAATATTTTATTATATTTTTATTTTTATATTTTTATTTTTATTTTATATACTTTTAATATATTTAATTATTAATTAATCTATAAGTTATAATATTAAAATTATAATAATCCTAAAATAACATTTAACCTATTTAATAATTATATATATAATATTAAAGTTTTTATAAAGTTTTTTAATATATATTATATTATATATTATTTAAAGATTATTCCTACTT
This sequence comes from Xylaria bambusicola, assembly GCF_022495145.1. Taxonomy (NCBI): domain Eukaryota; kingdom Fungi; phylum Ascomycota; class Sordariomycetes; order Xylariales; family Xylariaceae; genus Xylaria; species Xylaria bambusicola. The sequence goes on along the minus strand of NW_025953605.1, from coordinate 316,015 downwards.
TAATACTATTTATAAAATATAATACTTTTAACTATATTATAATTATAATTAATATTTTATAAGTTTATATATATTTTATATTTATAAAGCTTTATAATAAACATTTTAAATTAATAAAAGTTTAATACTTAATTATTATTTTACTATATAGTTTAATTAAAGTATTAAAATAAAAGGATATATTAAAGTTTATTAATTTAATATATAAATTTATTTATTTATTTTTAGTTTTTTTTTATTATATCTTTAGCTATAACTTTTATTAAAAGCTATGCATTTTTTACTTTATTCCTATTTAAATAGTTAAATAATAATATTTATTTATAATTTTACTTTACCTTTATTATTAATAGGTAAAATAAAGTAAAATATCCTATACTTTTATAATATAGGTATAGCTTTAATAACTATTTCTTTATCTTTTTTTTATTTATTAAGGGTAATTTAAATTATTTAATATAAATTTTATTTAATTATATTAAGTTACTTATATTTTATTTAATTAATACTATTAGGGTATATATTAAGTAGTTTATTTATATTAAATAAAAAGAGCATTCCTTTTAAAATTTAAAGTTTATTAAATTATTAAAAAGGTTATATAATAATTATATTTATCTTATTATATTATTCCCCTTTAATTAATTTATTTATAAAATAAAAGCTTTTTATAACTTAATATTAACCTTAGTTTTTAACCCTTTTATTTATTATTTATTTAATTATTTACTTTTTTTTATTAATTTAATAAATTTAAAAATAAAGTTAATATAAAGTAAATCCTTTTATTTTAAACTTTTAAATTTTTATATTACTTTTATATATATATTAATAATAATATATAAATTGTTTAACATTTTAAATAGGTTATTATATATTACTTATATTTATTTTTTAAATTTTCTTTTATTATTTATTACTTTTTTAACCTATTATTAAATTTAAATATATATAGTTTTAAATAGTTTAAAGTATATATATAAAATTTTATTAAATTTATTAAAAAATACTTTTTAATTTAATATTAGCTTTAGTTATATCTTTAACTATTAAATTATATATTTAACTTATTATTTATTTAAATTTAATTTTAATTTATTAAATATTAAAAGTTCCCCTTTTTAATTCTTCCTATATTTAATAATATATTATTAATAATTTAATATTAATATTATAATATTAAGTTTTTATATAATAAATAAACCTAATATAATTTTTAAGTTTATTTAAAGGGCTAATAATAGGGGAAAAGGGTTTAATAAGGTTAAAAGAATTATAGTTAATATTAAAGTTTTATTATAAATAGGTTAAATCTTAAAGGTTAGGTATAATATTATAAATCTCTTCAATTTTATAATAGGTATTTAATAAAATTAAAGCTTAAAAAAGGGAAAAATCTCCTTTAAAGTATATATATAAAGGGTATATAATATATATAAAATATATATATTCTAAAGGCTTTAAAATATTATAATATAATAACTATTCCTTTTTTTTTAATTAAATTATCCTTAACTTAATATATAATTAATCTATTAATTAAATATAAAATAAAAAGTTTAATTATATAAATATATAATATAAAGTATTATAATAAATATATTAATATAGTTTATTTATATAAAGCATTATTATAATAAAAGTATATAGGTATTAACCCTATATTTATATTATAAATTATATATATTATATATTACTTTTATAATAAAATTTATATATATATTCCTATTAATTATTTATTAACTTTTTTTCTTCTTTTTTTCTTTTTTCTTTAATTGCTATTAATTTTAAAAATTAGTTTTAGTTAAAAACTATTATATTACTTCCATTTCTACCTCGTTTCCCTTTCTTTTTTCATTATATTTATATTATCATTATTATTATTTAAACTATACCTTTTAAAGGTAAAAAGGGTAAAAGTAAAGCTTAAGCTTTAAAAAGCAACTATATTATATATAACGGTAAGGGCAAAGCGTTACTACTATTACCGCCATCTAAACATAATAAAGATACGGATAAAAAGTACGCTAATAATAAAGCACCTACGCTATTACTGCTAGCACCACTAGTACTGCCTTTACCAAGCAGCAATAATAATAATAACAATAACGGAAAGGGCAATTCGGGCTAAAGCTACAACAAATCCGCTAACCCTCCACCTAATAATAATTTAAGCTATAGGGATAACTTAGATATTAAAAGTAAAAACCTTTAAAAGAAATATAAATAATTTATAAAAATTAAAAATTAACATTATAGGAAATATATAAATCCTATAGCTATACTATTAATATTAATATATTATAAATTTATTAAGTATATTAAATATATATATTAACCTAACCTTAATTTACCTTTAAAACTTAATTATTTATTTAATAAATCTAGCTTTATTAATTATTATAGGTATATTAAAGTATATTAAATATATAAGCTTATTAATATTTTTATACCTATATTATATATAAATTACTATTTATTTAAATTTAATTTTTACCTATAGTAGCTTTTAAAATTATCCGCTTTATTAAACTTTTTAAATAGAATTAATAAACATTTATACTTAAAATAACTATTAATAATATTTAAACCATTAATAATAATAAAGTAGAACTTTAATTTAACCTATTTAAATTTTATATTAATATTATAACCGTTTAATATTACTTTATTAAATTATATTTATACCTTTTTTTTAATTTATTAAAATTGTTTTAATATAATTAATAATTAAATTAATAAAAAGGTATAAAGCTATTTTATACCTATTTTAAACTTATTATATATTATAATAACATTATATTTATATTTAAATAAAAGCATTTATTTAATTATAATTATATTATTATTAAATAATAATTTATTATTTATAATATAATTATACCTATTTTAATTAACGTTATAAATAACTTTACTTTATACTTTTTTTAAATATATTTTTAACTTAAATAAAATATAACTTAATATTAAAGTTACTTTTAAATAATTTCCCTATATATATATTTATAAGATTTTAATTTAATTATATAATATACCTTTATTTTATTATTTATAATAAAAGTAAAAACTCTTATAATTAAATAATATAATAATGCTTAATAAAGCAAGGTTTATAATTAAATAAAGCTTTAAAATATTATTAATTTTAATAATTATTAAATTTAACCCTATTTTATATATAGCTTAATAATAAAATATAATAGTTTTTTAACTTTAAAGGTAAAGGTTTAATTCCTTTTATATTAAAATAATTAATTTTATTTTTTTTATAATTAATTTAAAATTTTTAAAATCCTATTAAGCTTATTTTATATTTTATATTAATAATATTAAATATAGTTTTAATTTATACTTAATTTATTATTTTTAATTTTCTTCTTTTATTTTTAACTTTATTGTTTTTTAAAATCTTTAACTACCTTTAACGTTAAAATATTAAATTATAATACCTATTAATTATATTTAAAAGGCCAGCCTTTTTACTTAACCTTATAGTATTAATCTTTATTATATACCATTTTATTTATTATATCTTTAACCTTTTACTTTTTTAAATCATTTTTAAGGTCTAATATAAGTAAACTATATTTATATTTAATAATTTAAAGCTTAATTAATTAAATTAAAAAAATATGGTAAAAATGAATATATTATAATAAAAGATTAATATAATATACCTATAAATTAACTTTACCTATAATTTTAAAAGGTTTTATATATTTCAATATTAACTTTTTATAATAAAACTTTATATTCTTTATTAATAATATAATTAAATCTTTAACCTTAAAGGTTATTAATTTATATTTATTATTATAATATTTTATATATTATTTTAATATAATTTACTATTATTTTACTATTTTATTTTTAATTATTTTTAATTTATTAAGTTATCCTTATATAGTTAAAACTTCCTTTAATATAAAGTTATTTTTAATAAATAATTTAAATTTAGGAATATAATTATATAACGCTTTAAAAGGTAATTTCCTAATTATTAAATTAATAGTTAAGTTTATAATAAAAAATGCTTAAAGAAAAAGTTAAAGCTAATTTATTTATTCTTTATTAATAAAGCATTATAAATAACCTTTAATTATTTAATTTATTTATTCCGTTTAACTATTAATCTTAAAGTAAAATATAATTAAAAGGCATTATTTTATTTTAAAGTAATAATAAAAGTTAAATTAAAATTAGCTTATAAAAATAATACCTTTATTTAAAACTATACCCTATAAGTTATTATATAAGCATTTAATTTTATTATAAAAAAGAATAGTTAATTCCATTAAAGTAATAATAATATTAATTAAAAATAAATGTATAAGCTTAATAAATCTATTAATAATAATTAATATAAAGTTAATTAGTTTTCCTTTATAAAAGGTTTTAAATAAACCTATAATAAAATCTATAAAAAGTTCCTATATAGGTTAATTAAAAATTAATAAAGTATCTAATTTGCTATATTTTTATTACAGGTAGGTTGAATCTTAAAGGTTAGGTACAATGTTATAAGTCTCTTCAGTTTTATAATAGGTATTTAATAAGACTAAAGTTTAAAAAAGGGAAGAATTTCCTTTAAAGCATATATAGGAAGGGTATATAATATATACGAAGTATATATATTCTAAAAGCTTTAAAATATTATAATATAATAACTATTCCTTTTTCTTTAATTAGGTTATTTTTAACCTAGTGTATAACTAATCTATTAATTAAATATAAAATAAAAAGTCCAATTATATAAGTGTGCAATATAAAGTATTATAATAAACGTATTAATATAGTTTATTTATATAGGGCATTATTATTATAAAGGTATATAGGTATAAAGCTTATATTTGTTTTATAAATTATATATATTATATATTACTTTTATGGTAGAATTTATATATATATTCCTATTAATTATTTATTAACTTTTTTTTTTCTTTTTTTCTTTTTTTTTTTAATTACTATTAATTTTAAAAATTAGTTTTAGCTAATAATTATTATATTATTTCCGTTTTTACCTTATTTCCCTTTCTTTTTTTATTCTATTTATATTATTATTATTATTACTGTTTAAATTATACCTTTTAAGGGTAAAAAGGGTAAAGGTAAAGCTTAAGCTTTAAAGAATAATTATATTACCTATAATAATAAGGGTAAAGCATTACTATTATTATTATTATTTAAATATAATAAAGATATGGATAAAAAGTACGTTAATAATAAAGCACCTACGTTGCTACCGTTAATACTATTAGCATTACTTGCTCCTCTAATACTATTAGCACCGCTATTAAGCGGCAACGATAATAATAATAACTACGGAAAGGGCGGTTTGGGCTAAAGCTGCAGCAGATCCGCTAGCCCTCCGCTTAATAATTATTCGAGCTATAGGGGTAACTTAGATGTTAAGGGTAGAAACCCCTAAAAAAAACGTAAGTAATCCGTAAGAACGAAAAATTAGTATTATAATAAATATATAAATCCTATAGCTATATTATTAATATTAATATATTATAGGTATATTAAATATATTAAATATATATATATTAATTTAACTTTAATTTACTTTTAAAACTTAATTATTTATTTAATAAATCTAGCTTTATTAATTATTATAAATGCATTAAAGTATATTAAATATATAAGCCTATTAATATTTTTATACTTATATTATATATAAATTATTATTTATTTAAATTTAACTTTTACTTATAGTAGCTTTTAAGATTATCCGCTTTATTAAACTTTTTAAATAAAGTTAATAAGCTTTTATACCTAAAATAACTATTAATAATATTTAAGCTATTAATAATAATAAAATAGAACTTTAATCTAGCCTATTTAAGTTTTATATTAATATTATAGCTATTTAATACTATTTTATTAAATTATATTTATACTTTCTTTTAATTTATTAAAGTTATTTTAATATAATTAATAATTAAACTAATAAAAAGGTATAAAGCTATTTTATACCTATTTTAAACTTATTATATATTATAATAATATTATATTTATATTTAAATAAAAGTATTTATTTAACTATAATTATATTATTATTAAATAATAATCTATTACTTATAATATAATTATACCCATCTTAACTAATACTATAAGTAACTTTACTTTATACTTTTTTTATATGTATTTTTAACTTAAGTAAAATGCAGCTTAATGCTAAAGCTATTTTTAAGCAATTTCTTTATATATATATTTATAGGATCTTAGTTTAATTATATAATATACTTCTATTTTATTATTTATAATAAAAGTAAAGACTTTTATAATTAAGCAATATAATAATGCCTAATAAGGTAAAATTTATAATTGGATAAAGCTTTATAATATTATTAATTTTAATAATTATTAAATTTAACCTTATTTTATATATAGCTTAATAATAAAGCATAATAGTTTTTTAACTTTAAGGGTAAAGGTTTAATTCCTTTTATATTAAAATAGTTGGTTTTATTTTTTTTATAATTAATTAAGGATTTTTTAAAATCCTATTAGGCTTGCTTTATATCCTATATTAATAGTATTAAATATAGTTTTAATTTATACCCGATTTATTATTTTTAGTTTTCTTTTTTTATTTTTAACTTTAACGTTTTTTAAAATCTTTAATTACTTTTAATACTAAAATATTAAATTATAATACCTATTAATTATATTTAAAAGGCTAGCCTTTCTATTTAACCTTATAATATTAATTGCTATTATATACCATTTTATTTATTATATTTTTAACCTCCTACTCTTTTAAATTATCTTTAAGGTTTAATATAGGTAAACGATATTTATATTTAGCAGTTTAAGGCTTAATTAATTAAATTGGAAAAATAGGGTGAAAACGAATATATTATAATAGAAGATTAATATAATATACCTATAAACTAACTTTACTTATGATTTTAAAAGGTTTTATATATTTAAATATTAACTTTTTATAATAAAACTTTATATTCTTTATTAATAATACAATTAAATTTTTAACCTTAAAGGTTATTAATTTATATTTATTATTATAATGTTTTATATATTATTTTAATATAATTTATTATTGCTTTATTATTTCATTTTTAATTATTTTTAACTTATTAAATTATCTTTATATAGCTGGAACTTCCTTTAATATAAAGTTATCCTTAATGAATAATTTAAATTTAAGAATGTAATTATATAGGGCTTTAAAAGAAAATTTTCTAATTATTAAATTAACTATTAAATTTATAGTAAAAAAAGCTTATAAAAAAAGTTAAAGCTAATTAATCTATTCCTTATTAATAAAATATTATAAATAACCTTTAATTACTTAATTTATCTATTCCATTTAACTACTAGTTTTAAGATAAAATGTAACTAAAAGGCGTTATTTTATTTTAAAATAGTAATAAAGGTTAAATTAAAATTAGCTTATAAAAATAATACCTTTATTTAAAACTATACCCTATAGGCTATTATATAGGCATTTAATTTTATTATAAAAAAGGATAGCTAATTTTACCGAAGTAATAATAGTACTAATTAAAAATAGGTATATAAGTTTAATAAATCTATTTATAATAACTAATATAGAATTAATTAGTTTTCCTTTATAAAAGGTCTTAGGTAAACCTGTAATAAAGTTTATAGAAAGTTCCTATATAGGTTAATTAAGGATTAATAAAGTATCTAATTTATTATATTCCTAATAGTATTTTACTTTTATCCTAAGGTAAATTATATAGGATTTTATATATTTTTAAATATCATTTTATATATCTTTTTAAAAGAATTTATAGTATAGAAGTTCTAAGGTATAGGTTTAACTAAAGTAACCAGTAATAGGTTAATTATAATATAATTTAATAAGTTAAAAATAGAAGGACTTTTTAAAGGAAATATAAACCCTTTCCTTATAGTAAATTAGGTCTTTTTTTACTAATTATTAAAGGTCCATAGCCTTTCCGGCTTTAAATCGGTATAAAATTACCTAACATTTAAAATCTTTCCGTTAAACCTTTAAAATTAAATTATTTAAATCTTTAAATAGCTCCAGGTTTTTACTTTTTTTAATACCTATAGCTATTTATATTCGTTTATATATAATTACCTATATAAGAATAGTCCATTTAATAGGTATACGTATAATATATAGCTTATTAATTAATACTTTAAAGTATAAATTAAAGACTTTAAATTGCTATACTATAATAATCTTCCTTTTTAATATAGGAAGGATATTTATATTAATAGGTAAAATAGCTATAAAATTAAAGTAACGTAAGGGTAAATTAGCCCTATTCTTCTTACCTGCCCTATATTTAATAATAAAGTTAAAAGGAACTAAATATATATATTAATAAGCTTATCTTTTATTTAACTTTAAAGTCCTTATAAATATTTAAAGATTATTATAATTAATTAATACTTTAATTAATAGGTAACTTCCTTAAAGGTAATATTATTAATACTTAAAGCAATTTATTATTATAAGCATTTTTTAATTAGAAGTACTATACTATATTTTTTATTTAGAAAACTTATAGAAATAGAATATAACTAATTTAAATATACTTTAATTATTTTATTAGGATAGGTTACCTATAAATACTACCTTAAAGGAATTAGTTTTTAGTAATATTTACTTTTTAAGGCTAAAATATATAAGAAAAATAGCCTCCCTAAATATAACTTAAAGATCTTTAAATACTTTTACTATAGTTATATTTAATAAGATTTAACCCTTTTTTATCTTAAATGTACCTTTTTTTAAATAATGCATTAACAATAATGCAATTTAGGAAAACCTATCTATAAAGCAACAATAAAAGTTATAAAACCTTAAAAATTATTATAATTTTTTATAAAAACTTAAGATAAACTATTAATTAATTATATTAATTTTTAAAGGATCTATTTTAATACTTTAGTTAAAGATAATATAGCTTAAAAATTTAATCTTTTTTTAATAAAATTAATATTTAAAAGGATTAATATAAAGGTTTACTTTTTATAATCTTTTAATAATAGCCTAAATATATTTTATATATAATTTTTTATTTATAAAAAATATAAGGATATTATTTAAATAAATAATATAAAAAATATTTAAAATATTATTAAATACTTCTTATATATAATTTTAAAAGGTAGTAGAAGCGTTTAATAAACCTATAGGTATAATTAAAAATTTATAATAACTATAATAAATATAAAAGGTTATTTTTTATTTATCTCTTTTTTAAATATAAATATAATAATAGGTATCCTTTAAGTTAACTTTTATAAATATTTTTATTTAAAAGATTTTATTTAATAGCTCCGAAATAAAAGGTAAAGTATAATAATTCTTATATAAAATATAGTTAAATCCCTTATAATTTATATATAAATATAAACCTTTATTTTTTTTTAAAAATAAAAAGGATAGGTACTTTAGTTAAATTAATTAATTTTTTAATTTTTTTAACCTTTAACATTTTATTTAACTACCTTTATAGCTTTTTAAATTTATTTTATATTAAAAGGTATATAAAATAATAGGGAACTATAGCATTTTTTTTAAGTTTAATAATTAAATTGCCTTTTTTTAAATAAAAAAGTATATTAACTTTATTTATATTAAAGAAATTAATAAAGTTATAAAACTCTTATAAAATATTATTAAATCCTATATAAAATATATATAATTTTAATTGTTTTAGCTAAATTAATTTTAATAATTAAATAATCGTTTAATAATATAGTTTATTTTTATAAGCTTTTATAAATTAATACGGAATAAATATTTTAAAATAATAAACCTTAAATCCAAAAAACTAATAATTTATACCTAAATCTAATATAATTCCTTAATCCTTTAAAGTAATTTAAAATAATAAAATAAAGCTACCTTTTAAACAATAATTATGATTAATAGCTATATATATACATTTAAACTTATAAATAATATTATAATCGTTAATTAATTTATAAGTAACCTAATAGGCCCTATATAATAAAAAACTACCGCTTATAATATATTATAATAACGGGGTTTAAAAAGGAACCTTTTCTAACTTATAATAAAGTATAAAAGTAAAGCTAATATAATTATATTTAATATAAAAATTTAAATTAATATAAGTTTATAAAAGGGATTTCTTTAAATTAAATATATAAATTATATAAAGGATATAAAAATAATATATAATAAATATATAAAGGGGTAAATTTAATTTAATACCTTTTATTAGCTTAAAAGGTATTAAGCTTTTAATCCATTTCCTAATTATATATTATATTTTAAAGGATTATAGCATTTTAATAAAAGGGGGGTATAAAAATAATATAATAACTATTATTTATCTTTAACTTTATCCTGCTCTTTATTTATTTAAACTTTTTAAATAGTTTATTTTTATATTATATAGCTTATATAATTAAAGTTTTAATTTTATTTAAGTTAAATATAATTTAAAGTAATATAGTTTAATTAATTATAATTAAAATAAACTACTCCTTTATAATTTCTTTAATTTAATCTATTTTTATTACTATTTTATAAATAATTTAAAGGAGCTTTAAAGAAGGGTTAACTTTTTAAAATAAAGTTATTAAGTTAATAGTTTTCTTAATAATTAAAACTTTAAAAATATTAATAATAATTATTACTATTATTTCCTTAATAGCTATAACTATTATTATTACCTTAATAGTTATTATTATTACCATTACCTTTATAACTATTAATATAGCTATAATTTAAACTATTATTATAATTATTACTATTATATTCTTTATATTTATTTTTATAATTATTATTATTAATAGCTTAGCTATTACTTTAACCTTAGCCTATATTTATAGGTAGTTTACTATTAATCCAAATATTCTTTAATTTAAGCCTCTTTCTTCCGTAATTAGCCCATTAATCCTTACTTATTAATTCCTAACGTTATTATATTACGTTAACCATTTTAATCCTAGTTTTTAATAAGGGGTTATAGAAATTTATTAATTCCTTTTATAAAGGTCTACCTAGTTTTTAATAGTATAATAGGGCTCTTTTACCTTTACTTCGTTTTAAATTTTAACTTTCGATATTAATTAAATATTAATTAAAAAATCTTAAGTTTTAATTAATATATTATATAGCCCTTTTAAATTATATATTAATATTAATCTATAAAAAGGATAATTAATGTAATAAAATTTTAATTTAATTTAAAAATATATCCTAATTAAATTCCATTTACTTCCTTTTTATATATTTAAACCTTCTTTTTATAACTTAATATATATTTTTATAATCCTTATTTATTTTATTATATATATAAAAAATTTTAAAGGTATTAATTTTAAACTTATAATTAGTCCTATAAAATATAGTTTTTAATTCCTTTACCTATTTTAACTATTTTAAATAGGTAAATTCCATATTAAAGGGGTTATAATTAAATTTAAAAAGCTAATTTAAATTAACTTCCTTAAAGGAATAACATTTATAATAATATATATAATTTAAATATAATTAATATATATAATTATTCTAATTATATTTTATATTAAAGCTAAATAATAAAGGGTTATTATTATTAATATTACCCTTTCTTCGGTTTTAATAATATTATTAATTATTAAAGGTTTATAAATTATTAAAGTTAAAGCAATACCCTAACTTATTTAAACTTAATATTTTTAAATTCTTTTCTTTTTTATTTAAATATAATTTAAAAAGGGTATAAATTACCTTTAAACTTTAAGCAACCTTCTTTCCTTTAAAAAGTTATTTCTTTAACTTTATAATTTTAATTAAAAATTAAGCATTTATTTATTATAATAATTAAGCATTAGCTTTGTTTATTAGATTAGGATTATTAAGAAATTTTAATAATTAATTTTAAATTTATCATTCTTTTAAAAATAAATTATATTAACTTTATCCTTAAATTATTATTAAAAACTCTTTTTAATTTAAATTCCTTAAAAAACGTTAGCTTTAATTATTTATTTATATATAAGTATAACGCATCTCCCACTTGACCTGGCCACCCAATTGAGCTGGCCACCCCCCTAGCCCATACAAAAAACGTCGGTGCGCTAATCACGTGATAATTTAATAACTTTACGAATATTGGTCGTATAGAATAATAAAATATACCATTAGATTCATAATAAAGAGAGCTATTTAACGGTACCCTTTATTAATTCTTACGACTTATATTCGCGGAGTTATTAAGCAATACGCTAAAATAAGCGCTAAAATGATCCTTGCCTAGCGCCCTTTTAGCGTATTGCTTAATATCTTGCTTAATAAATTTTATAAAAAATAGTAAAAAATACCGCTGGATTCCTTATTAAATAAAGGATCTAATGGTATTAATTATTTTATTGTAGGCCCAATATTGGTTAAGTTATTATAGATTGAAACATTGGACTTTTATATAGGTTAAGGGGGTGGCCAGGTCAAGTGGGAGATGCGTTATTATAATTAATAACATTATAAATAACCTTAAAAGGAAGCTTTAAAATTATTATAGGTAGGTTAAATCTTAAAGGTTAAATATAATATTATAAATCTTTTTAATCTTATAATAAGTATTTAATAAAACTAAAGCTTAAAGAAAGGAAGAATCTCCTTTAAAGCATATATAGGAAGGGTATATAATATATATAAAGTATATATACTCCAGGGGCCTTAGGATACTATAATATAATAAGTTTAAATTATTATTAATTAAGTTCCTTTAAATAGGGTTTAAAATATTAATAAAGCAATAACTTATTAATTATTATTTATTATTATAAATTCCCTTTAATATTTTTTATTATTTAAAGTTTATTTATTAATATAATCTTTAAAGTTAAAACTTTAATATAAGTTTACTTTATTATATTTATTTATTATTATATTAAATTTTAATATATTTTATATTTAATATCTTTTTATTTAAATTCCTTTATTAATATATTTATATTTTCCTTTAAAGTAATAGTTTAAGATATTATATTTATTATATAAAGCAATAGTTATTAAAGGAACTATTAAAATTATTTTAAAGTATTTATAAATCTTTATAATATATCCTTTAAAATTATAGCATTTAAATTTAAATTTTATAAAGCTATTATAATTATTAAATAATTATTAATAATATTAATAATTATATACCTATATATAGGAAGTTTTACTAGGGTAGAAATGCTAAAGGTTAAAGGTTTTAACTCTATAATGTTCTAAAGGTAAATTTAAAGTATTTATATAGGTTAATCCTTAAAGAAGGATATTACTTATTTTTTAAATATAATAAACTATTATAATACTGCCCAACTATAGTTTTATATATTTATTCTATTATTACATAAGGAGGGAAGTTTTAATTTTTACCCTTTATTCCCTTTCCTAGCGTTATATATAATGTTCCTTGGTCCGTGCTATATATCGGAAATTAGGCTTCCTTGGTTCCGTGATACCGTTTGATCAGGAAATTCACCACGTTGTCCAGGTCGTTCGTTGGCAGCGATGTCCCAAGTGCTACACCATGGTAGAACTTGAACTTGAATGCTTTCATATGGAGTGAGGTTTGTCATGAGAGAATATCATCGATGTAGAACCTCGTGACTGACGATGGATACTAGATACATAGAAGAGTATCGAGCGAGGGACACGGAAAAAACAACGCCGTTAGTGCAAGATTAACGGCCCTTATATGGCATATTCACTTCTCCGCGACAATAGTGAACAAGGATCATGATCTCCACCAGGGGTAGCTGATTACCAATAGAACTATGACTACAGGGAGATTACTATTAATAGACTCACTATAACTTCTTCTGTTATTAAAAAGTTGATGGCCATGATGGCTGGTTTCGTGAAATATCAGAGATATAAATGTATTAGCCCCATAGATGCAACACAATATAGGGTTTTCTTATTCCAGATGCGGGAGCCTCTAGTTTTGAGATTTCTATACTAACACTTCAGACTTTTTTGCACAACCTCCTGTAAGCCCACACCGTGAACCGCACTGCGTTCACATCCACAAAGCGCGAGCCCAAATCAGCAGCCCAAATGATCACAAAGCCGACAATACTAGCAGCTAGACTGATTCCTATGCCATATCTCCACGGCGAATTCGACCCGGTGATTCCCAGAAAGTACTTTCCTAGCCAGAACCCTAGACTGTGCAAGATAAGCATGTGGACTAGATAGAGCGCAAACGACACACGGCCTAGGTACTGCGCAAGCCGCGTCGTGAAGATTGCTTGCAGGAATCTTGCGCTGTCGATGACTAATACGAGGAATATTGCGGCTAGCGGTTGCCAGAAATAGTCAATAGCCCCTGAGTTATGGAATCGTGATGGTATTAGTTGAGATAACATCTGGTAGCCATGGCTATCGGAAGCATGTCGCCTATGCTCTGGCATGCTGAGGACGAACAGTCCGATCAGAAATGCAGTAGTATAGAACAGTTGACGGCAGACCGAGTATTGGAGACCCTCAGGCCGAAGAGATGTCTCCATCGTCGCAGCATCGTACGCGCCTTCGTCAAGTATCGGTGCCTTCTTGGTAGCCGATCGCCGAGACCAAAGATTCACTTCGACTGCAAGCATGCCTCCAACGAACAGGAACTCGCCCCAGTGGAAGTACCAAAACGAATAAAAGGCAACGCAGAGCGTGATTACAATTCGCGATCGCATTGTGCATTTCGATAGCGCAAGCAATAAACCGAATACGACGAGGGAGCTCTTGAACTCCATCGGCAACGTCCATAACGAGTCACTGTAGATCCACGCAACGAGGCCAGGGCCGTATAGATCGGAAAGGGGCATGATGGAAGCCATATAATGCGCAAATTGGCCCCAAATGCTATCGAAACGAGGCGGATTCATCGGTTTTATCGCGGCTCCGGGCATGCCTTCGTCACTATAGCCGCCAAGGTATGCAATGATTGGAGCCGGCGCGCATATTATAATCGCTGGGATGAATAATCTAGAATGGCGGCGGAAGATGGAAGATGCTAGCGATTGGTACATCTTGACATGCTCGCTGTTCTGAATAAGGTTCAACGGCTTCCAGGAGAGCGCATAGCCCGAGATGACGAAGAAGAGCATGACGTTCGCTGGCCCTGACACGACAAGACGGATGATGGGAAGTTGGATCAGGTGGTCGTTCCAGGAACCCCAGCCGTTGTGGATATCCCATGAGAACCAGATCAGGGACATGTGGTGCAGGACGACGAATAAGGCCGCGACGCCGCGAAGGCCATCTTCACACCATTAGTTTGACAGATACTATGCGAAGATAGGCTATTGGATGTACTAACCTAGCCAAGCCGTTGGTCTTTGTTTCTTTACTTCGATGGCTGAGGTTAAAGAGCAAAGAAAACTTGGCAGAAGTATTTTGAGCATCCGAGGCCATCGAAGGGATGATACCTGCCTCTTGTGCGTTTGGTGGTTTGCAGACGGTACATGAGCCTCAGAGGCTAGTAAAGAGCCTCCCACTTCTTGCTGTTCTCCTTTCTCGAAAAAGTCCTCCTCGTTTTCGAGTAAATGATAACCAGCTACACCATCGGCTTTGCGCGTCCATAACTGTTGAACCATATGAAAGGCCATGATCTATATCGAAGAAAAAGGGAGCGACTTGAGTTGGAACACTAAAATGAGAGAATGAAGTTTGCTAGTTGTAAGTAATAGCCATGAATGAAAGTTGACCCGGTGCTTCCGCAATGGAGACGAGAAACTATCGTGTTGATATTATACGGCACGGTGTAAGGGGCACTGCGCAACGAGGAGCACGACGAGACACGGTCTTGCATCGTATCTTTGGAACTTTCGCTTCATGGCCAAATGCGATTAGCTCGATCCTTCTTCTGTGCAAGTGATACAACTGTATGAGATCGTATCAGGGGTAAACTGTGACATGTTCCCTTGTTGTTGGCTGCACCTGATATTTTGTGCGAGCATATTTTCTAATTCTGTGACCAAGCTTGGTTCTTCCATTGGTTACCCTTAATGTTATGTGCCTTGTACAGCTGGCGACGCTTTGCTTTGCCGTAGACCCGCTGTATCGTGTACTAGTTGGGAAGGTGGAGGATACCTTCGAATAATGCTACTAGAATGGGAATCAAGGACATAACAAGGGGCACGGTCTCGACCAGTCTCGCCTCTGCTGAGGTAATGTATGTAGTCAAAAAGATTAGTCATCGTGAAACTTCAATATTCAGTGATTACACTATAGAATCAATAGTAAGTGGCGGTGACCTCACTAGAGGGTTGCCCTTTTCTTTAGATTTTCGTCGAATTCATTGTCTCTTTTTCTCCGTCGCCTTGCTGTTCAATGCTTCAAGCTACTGTAAATGCACCTTGAAGTGTAGGATCTGTCTATCTCTTTAGGTCTGATGGCCTAAGCAGTGTAGTTTACACTTGTCCATGTCAATGCGTAAATGCATTGAATGTGTTCCGTCGAGATAATGATCGATCGAGTGCTGAACTTAGTGTGTCAAACCTTGCACCGTTCCTATCAAAGTGCATGGCAGATAACCGTATCTGAGTGGGCCGGCGATAGTGAGGACATTGAGATAATTAAACCTAGGTGACATAACGGCGTCACACCGTGTTCCCACCACGCGATAAACAGCTCGGTTGTGGCATCTGAACGATAGTACAAGAGGAGCATTTTAAATTGCTCTCAAGTTCAATGTTCAATAGAGGGCCTGTCAAAGCCTTCGGACTTCGAAGGTGAAAATAAGTAAATCACGTGTTTCGCTCTTTTTGGCTCCCGGGCCAACTCGGCGCCGAGCTTTCGAAGTACGCCGCAGGGGAACTCCATCATGGAAGCATGAACTGCCGATGCCTAATTATAGCAATATTGCTGAGTCATTGTGGCGGTGCAGGGGAGGGTTGACGGCATTGACAGCCACTGTCGAATGGATCTGTCAATGGAGGCTTGTTAGGCCTTTTCCATGATACTTTCCTACCAGCACCGTGTGAGCCACTTGGCGGCCGTATAGGGAACACCCTCGTCGTGCCTACGGGGCTTGGGTATTCCTCCGTCGCCTACCTACCTTTTCCGCCTAGGAAGAGGGCGGTTTTTTCGGAGGTGGTCGGGAGGGTTTTTCTTTAACCCATCCACCGTTCATCGTACCATGCTGTCACGGAGAAGTGGATACGGAGCGGTAGAACCTTATTGCGGAAATCGTCTATTAATTAGGAGATCTCTGGGTGTAAGATCAATGGTTAGAACTTAGGCCTTAGATCATCTGGATAACTAGACCTCGACTGATAGCTTCTGTATGTGGTGCTAGTTCACTTCCGTGATTCCGCACATTCGCAAGAGATGCGGACCTAGTTAGACAGGCGGCCGACCATAACAAGCGTGCCAGGGTAGGGCCAGACTGGAAAGAAGAGAGAGTCGTATGGGCTTTGATTTTTTGTTTTCATGTAGTTTGGCAGCCTTCGAAAAGTCTAGTTGCGTAGTCGGCTTAATAAAGGCACATTGTGTACGCGCGCGCCGTGG
Source organism: Xylaria bambusicola (assembly GCF_022495145.1). Classification (NCBI taxonomy): domain Eukaryota; kingdom Fungi; phylum Ascomycota; class Sordariomycetes; order Xylariales; family Xylariaceae; genus Xylaria; species Xylaria bambusicola. The sequence goes on along the minus strand of NW_025953605.1, from coordinate 298,527 downwards.
CTGGCCTTGAACAAATGTATGCAACTAGGCTTTGTATGGCCCATGGCCCCCAATATGCGTTCAATCAACTAGACCTTGTTTGAATGAAGTAGATTCGCGATTGGAACTTACGAAGACCAATGATTTAGTGTTAATGTGGCCTAAAATAGTAGGTACCGCGATGGGATCATGGCGCCTAGGGATTTCTTGGCGGCGATTATCTATCAGCGACCTGGAATGGAGGTTGAGAAGATGTAAAGCGAACATAACTCTGGTGTTAATAAATAGAGCTATAGCGGTCACAGATAAATTATAATCATATCAGCAGCCTTCCGTCAGCCAACGATATAATAAAAGGATTCTGGTACCGTCTGAACCCTTTTGGTTTCATGACTCGAATTTGAGTTTTATGTAGATCATTTACGCCTATTCTAGTAGGCGATTATCAGGGTTCTCGACACTCCATGTAGAGTAAATTTATTGCATAATTCTTAGTATCGCATCTCCAAATCCTCTGTGTAAATCATTCCTTCAATAAGTAGTTGATTAACTAGATGCATGTGCGTAGATAGTAGCCCTCCGTGAACCTCGGCCAAATTGGAAGGAAACGAACAGCGATCTACAAGTCTTGTCGATCGTTGCTCTTGATACTTACATTTAGTGTCCTAATGGAATACCGCTGGGCAGGGTATCAAAGTGCTACTTCGCAAAACCAGTGCTAGGACCAGTGCCCTCAAAGGACCTCGCGTGTAATTGCTCTTGAAGATCTGGATGATGCCGGATCTACAATGGGAAAAATTGGGCCGAAGATGTATATAACCGATCGTTATGAACACAGTCCCGAGCCAATCTCTGGGGAGATTTTAATCCTACGCGCGATGAATGCATGAAATATTGCGGCTAAGCAAAGCTGACAACACCAGTATTACATCCTGTAACATCATGCGTTGGCGCAGCTTCAGCCATGCCAAGCTACGCTAAAGTGACTTGCTCTTCTGCCTCTTCATATTCCAACCTCCCTAAAGCGGACAAAACTCGATGTCTGCCAGGCACCACGACGGTTGAAACTTGAGAGGTGTAGGAAATAAACACTACACTAAGAAACATCATTCCTCTGCCTTCCTAATTAGGTGAGTTTTCCGGCTGGCTGCGCCCTCAATCTGGCGGGCTGAAGGCCGTCGATCGCTCCGTCTGGGGGCTAGGATGGCACCCACACGGATCGGCATGTCACTATCAACATGCCGAATCCGATACCATGACCTTTCTAAAGTTGATATCTTCAAAATCCTACTTGCGCCAACACCTCTTGGCTCTTTAAAGCAAACTAGGAAGGAGGAAGCTGGTGATGGCAGGCCTCGGACAGCGACAACAGGAGCATTTGATCATGATAGTAGAGCCGGGAGAAGTATAAAGATATCAAGATGTTCCCATCTAGTCTGCTAGTTTTATCTTCCCTTCATCATTCCTTTTCCATTCTCACAGCCTCTCCCCTATATACCCTTTTCAGAATACAACTTAGACATGGAGCTCACTAAGTTCCTCGCCTTTTTGGCAATCACCTTGCCCGTTGCCTACGGTGCCCCCTCACCTACAAAGCTCCACCCCGAGATTTTGGCCGCTTTAAAGCGTGATTTGGGGCTAGATGCCAGGCAGGCTACCGCCCGTGTTGCCCGGGAGCAATGGGCTGCTGGAGTTATCGAGCAGTTGCGCACGGAAACAAAGGATTCCTTTGCCGGCGCTTGGATTGTCGACGGCCACACACTTAAAGTTGGTGTGACAAGTCAAGCTATGGCTAAGAAGGTCTCCGCTGCTGGAGCTACACCAGTGATTATGACCAACAGCCTTTCTAAGCTCACCGACGCGAAGAAGACACTTGACAAGATGGGCAGCCAAGTTAGGTCGGCTGGCACCGGCATCGCAGCATACTACGTCGATGTTGCCTCCAACAAGCTTGTTATAGAAGCACTCTCCGGCAGTGCCACCCATGCCAAAGCGATGGCGAAGGTAGCCGGGCTTGCCGAGAACGATGAGTTTGAAGTCCGAGTCGTCGACAAAATGCCCACCACTTTCGCCACGGTTCAAGGCGGCGATGCTTATTACATTAACCAGAGTGCTCGGTGTTCCGTTGGCTTTTCAGTCACAAGTGGCTTCGTGTCGGCTGGCCACTGTGGAACTTCAGGCAGTTCTGCCGCGACCAGCGACGGTGAATTTCTGGGAACCTTTCAAGCGTCGGTCTTCCCAGGAGACGCCGATATGAGCTATATCGGTACCGATGGAGCTACCCTCACCGGCCAAATTAACGGCTACGGTTCAAGCAGTATACCCGTAACGGGTAGCGATGTTGCTGCTTCTGGATCTAGCATTTGCCGTTCCGGGTCTACCACCGGGGTCCATTGCGGCACAATCAGGTCATTCGACGCAACAGTCAACTATTCTGAAGGAAGCGTCACAGGTCTCACCGAAACTGATGTATGCGCTGAGCCTGGCGACTCTGGTGGCTCTTTCTATTCCGGCTCCCAGGCCCAAGGTGTAACTTCAGGAGGTTCTGGTGATTGTTCCTCCGGCGGCATCACCTATTTCCAGCCTGTGAACGAGATTTTGGAAACCTACGGTCTTACATTGGTTACGTCATAACTAGCCAATGCTGTTGCGACCGTTTGAGCAGAAGTGGATGTTGAATTTCTTGTCTATACCTTGGATATGTATATAAACTTATATATTATGAGAAATGCTTGAAAATGATTTCACAATTTCCGTTTCGATTTGCATGTCATTGATAGATACGCAAGTACTCCGATTAACAAAGATGATCTTCTCTGGCGCACCTTAACAACTAGGACGCTGAGTTCACGAAGGCTTTTATCTAATCCTTTTTATTGCCTTTTCCTTCGTCATATTTTTCCCTCAGCTCTTGAAGACGCGAATGTTTCATACCAATCGTGCTCCTAGCAACCGTTGTTCGAACGGTCCTGACTTTAAATCAAGGATCCGAATGACGGTACTAGGCAAGCCATACGACTAGCCACACTAATTATCAGCCCCTATTCCTTACCTTGACAGGCGTTAACGACATTCTAAGCCTTCTTTTGAAGCAAAAGCTCGCCAGGTCAGCTAAGAAACACGCGAGACTCTAATGTGCCCTGACACCTTTTCAGGACTATTATTACGACAAGAAAATTTTAGTACCTAATTAACTAACCTGGCTCCGAAGCGTAGTACAGAGCCCCAGTTGGGGTCTGTTGTTTCAACCCGTGAGCATCGACAATATCAATGCCGCCCCGAGCCTGTAAGCCTGCTTGACCCCTGGGCTGAGCACAAGCACTGCCCTGCCTAGGACTCGAGATGAGCACAAAAATGCATCTCACAGCCCCTTGAAACCTGGCCCCCAACCATACACCGAATACCTATGCTCAACCAGTTATAGTTGAAATGGGATGCGAAAGCAGAGCTCTAGCATAAAATGTAACGTCGACATGGGAGTTTAAAAGTCATATGTTACTTACAAAGGAAACCATTTCACAAAGACCATCATTGCTACATATGGGATAGTTAGGATGACATATATCTGTGAATAAGAGGAGATAATTTATCTGAGCGACAATAGGATCGTTAAAGTACACCACGGAAGGGATGGTGCCGGTGGTGTACGAGCTACTTGGTAATTATAGTAACGAAGCCGATGTGACGATACGATATGTGCCGTTCCATACAGATCCCCACGCACTTTGGATATCTGATTTATCACTTAATAGGACCAACCATAGGATATACATAAAGGAAAATTTATGTATCTACCAAATCATCAAGACAAACACGAACTCACAATCTATGATGAACTAAAATGCCACAGTCTTGACAATGGCCATGTATCAGCAAGCCATTGCCAGTGCTTCAACCACAATGCCCCCCAGCACGCTCAATGGCGAACTGGATACCTACAGAAATTTGGTTAACAATGAATTGAGCCAGAGTCAAAACGGAAACCTGAGAACCAAGGAGTCTGCGTACGATAGCTTGCTCGATTTCCCCAAGCCTGAAAGCGGTGAAGACTCGAGATCCGAGAACCCCAATCGACGTCAGCAATCGAGGTCCTGAGGATGGGATGGATTGCACTGCCGTTCACCCTCAACATCATCAGCCCCGCACTAGTGATATTCATGGTCGCCCAGCCAAGTCAGGGCAACGCTCCTGCTTGGAATAATTCAACACTAGCCTTGCTGCTATACGATGTTCTAAGCCGGAGGCTGACAACATGTATCTTGGAAGGGAAGCCCGGTCTTAGAAAAAGAGGCCCAAAAGGCCTCGGCTAAGTGAGAGAGCGACAATCTAGCTTCTAGGGATCTCAGTTGTTGAGCAGACCCTACTCACCCCCTGGTACATTGATCCTGAGCTAGGCTATTCAAATTTACTCATTAATTCCAACAATTCAATCTGTTACATCTTTCAAGCTCCCTTAAGCCGCATTTGATACTAATCCGCCCCTTTCTTTTGGGCTCAGCATAATTAAAGTTGAGACTTCTTTTACTGTAACCCAAGTTCCTAAATTTCTATTATAACCTTCTAATCATATATTTATCTTAAAATTAGTCGGTATCTACTAGAGCAGATTACGGCAAGCTAAGTTGGAGCAGACTTGACTTGGATGAGCTCAAGTACAATGGTACGCAATCTATGCGAGTACGGTATCCTGCAGGCCTACTCACCTCTGTGTTACCTCAGTGACAGATTCCTACCTAGGTACCTATCTAAGACAGTTATTTGGCCCTTCTAAATATACCTACGTACCTCCCTTCTAGAAAACACATATATCACGTTACTGAATAAACACCCATCAAGAAATGATAGGACCAATATATAACAAGACCATCATCGTCTAGTGGTTTAGGATACCAGATTTTCATACAACACATGGATATTTTCTGGGGACCGGAGTTCGAACCTCCGTGATGGTGTTATTTCTTTTCTTTTGCTTGTTTGCTTTCCTTTTTCTCTGTGTCAGTCTCTTAGTACCTCTTCCACGGCAAGATCTCCATTTACAAGCAGCTTTGGCACGAAGTTAACTGTACGAATACGAGTTTTCTTATTTCATCGCGTTTATAAATTGAAGTTCCTCCCATATTTACCTGAGAATTCAAGGTGGTTATACTTAGAGCCTCTTGGTTGCTATCAGGTACGACAGTGTACCTATGTAGCGTTGATTCAACCTGTATGCATGGCATCGCGGACGTGTCCTCACGCACTGTGTTTGCTTCTAGGGCATGTATATATTTTGATGTTTAGAGGTTTGGCATTGCTGATTTTGTACACATATTGAACGCTCCCCTCCCTGATCTCAATATCTAGTGACTCGGCACTATGATGTTGACCGACACCCCCAGAATCAGCCAAATTACGGATAATTATTCATTCTCTGAATGCTAATCGTTAGTCCCCGTGCTCCAAAGGCATGTGTTTGCCTTCTCACATCCTACCGCAACGCCATACTTCGCTCAAGGAATCTTCACCGCGCCTTTCGCACCGCCGGTAAACATCTCTCGCAGATCACCCACAAGCTCATCGGGGCATTCCCACGCCGCGAAATGACCGCCCTTCTCATGATTCTTGTCGAAAACGACATTGCCCATGACATGCGCCCACCAGCCCGGCAGGATGATGACATCCTTGGGGAAGTGCGACAGCCCGATCTTGAGGTCCTGCCACTCTCCCAACTGCTCCAATGTCGTAGTCGTATCGGTGGCCTTGGCGTGCTTGACCTCGTAGTAGAGCTGGTGAGCGGCGCGCGGTCCGGCTTTGGAAAACCAGTAGATGCTGATCCACGTGCACACCTCGTCTTCGGTCCAGGGGTACGAGTCGGTCCAGTCCACGAGCTTCTCGTAGATCCAGCCGAGTAGTGCCACTGGTGAGTCCGTGAGGGCGTACCCGAGGGTCTGAGGCCTTGTACCCTGGACTATTATCATGGCGGTGATTAGCCCCGTCCTGCCTTTATATAAAGCTGATTCTTACGATAGACATGCGCACACGCACAACGAATACGAGAAACGAATCATTGCGCAACTTTGAAAGCACCAGAGACACGACGCAGAGACTCTCGAAAGAAAATGATACATACCCTGATGGTATCCCGAGCCCTCATCCCTAAACCACTTCGATCTCTCGAAGCCCTTCTTATCCCTCTCCGAGAACCCCGTGACGAACGCCGAGACCATCGTCCGCAAGAACGTAAGCGGGTTCCGCATCAGGCTCGGCTGCGGGTAATGATCGAGATTCAAGTGCTGCGCCTTGATATACGTGGGCGCGTACCGGCGTCCCATCGCCCTCGTGATCATGCACCCCCAATCGCCCCCCTGCGTCGCGTACTCCTCGTACCCCAGCCGCAGCATCAGCTTGTGGAATACCTCGCCGTGCTGGTCCGCGCCGAACCCGGGCTTCTTCGAGGCCTGCGAGAAGCCGTACCCTAGCAGCGAGGGGGCGACGACGTGGAACGCGGGCTGCGATGCGTCCGGCGGCGAGGAGAGCGGACCCAGGATCTTGGTGGCTTCGAGGAACGAGCCCGGCCAGCCGTGCACGAAGAGCAGCGGGATGGCGTCCTCCCGGGCGCTCCGCACGTGGATGAAGTGCACATCTAGCGGCTCGAATCCATCTGCTTGCAACGACGTCGTGAAATGCGGCCATGCGTTGAGTTTGGCCTCGGCGGCGCGCCAGTCGTATTTCTCGGCCCAGTGCGTCGCGAGCCGTTTCACGTCTTTCAGGGGCGCGCCCATCTCGTTGCCGACGCCCTCCAGCTCGCCCGGGAAGCGCGTGCGTCGGAGACGCTCGCGTAGGTCCTCTAGATCGGCGTCCGGGACGGCGATTTTGAAGGGCTTGATTGCGTCGGCCATTGGTCCTGATTGATCTATCCCACTATTTCGACTCTGAAATCAATTGGACTTCTCTTGCGTTGGTACAGTTTTGCGACTGATGATTTGCAGCCGGCTGGGAACGTGTAACAACGACAGTTATGAGATGTCGTTGGACTGCCGGCGAGCGGGCTTCTTATATGTCCGAACGGGCCTGTCATTCTGGGGCTAGGTAACACCCGGGATGTTCCACAATCCCAGCGTTTGTGCCATTTAGGTAGCTAGTAGTTCTTCTGGGCGGCCGGGATCGTGCTCCATCCTGTTCGGATGCGTGCCGAGCCTATAGCTTGCCCCTTCGTATTCGATCCCGCCTATCTACTATAGACTATAGTTGAAGCAAAAGAAATCGTCAATGAGACCAAGAAGAATTGACGGGCGATTACTAATTACAGAATCGCATAATCGCCCGTCATAGGTATATATACCGTAATACACCTACCTACTATATCTATCAACAGCTCCCAACCAAGCCAGGCATCAGTAAGCCCTTGCATAACTAGGCAGACAGCAAAAGCCTCTTTCTGCGGCTTTCGCAAAACTACCTACCAAAGGGGTGTTCAGGATTCCATGATCTACACTACGTATTAATAACGTATCGATCGTCGTGCAAACGGAGCCGAAACAGGATCATCCACCCTCGTCCACAGCGCACCCAAAATAATACCCTCGCCTACTACGTATTGTACGAGGCATTTGGGTCAATCAGACTTGACCCAGGACATGGGTTAGGCGAGGGCGGGGTACATTGGTTCTCTATGATGCGGTGTAGTGGTAGTGGACGTGCATGAGATTGACCGTAACGAACAAAATATCTAATCTATCTATCTACCTAGCGATAAGTATTCTAGATGGGAAGAGACGTGCGTAATCGTGTTCGTGCTATTCACTGTACCGTATATGTATACATAAGCAACCCAGTCTCTTCACCAGCGCCATGCACATATTCGCCATCATCAAATGGTAGGATCCCCCATAAGTAAATAGCACCTGTTGTCCAACCCTAGGTAGGTATCTAGATTCACGCAAGTCTTATATCACGGTAACGTATATATACACACGTATAGTTAACACAAATATAAATAACGCGATATAAATTCCTCTGCTATATACTAAACGGCTGCTAAGTGAGTAGATCCTAGCTCTACCCACATGACTAATGAAATGCTCTATTTCCGCAATGTCAAGTATGCAGTTCTGCAGGCATCTATGTACCAGTAAATACCACCACGATGAATCGCCACCTTCACACGCGCGCAGCTATAAGAACGGAAGAACTACGACAATAATCAGACATCTCATCTCATCTCAACCATCTAATTCTCAAAAGCGCGCACCGAGCATACCCTAACGAATGCTACGATTGATAAATCGGTATTTGCTTTTTATTTTCACCGCTATGCTACCGATATGCCCTCTCTCCCTCAATCAAGCAACACCAGCAAACCAAACGCCCCTCAATCATTAAATCATCTGTGTTGTGTCTCCCTTTCCAATAAAACGCCCTCGAAAAATGTTCACTCCGTCAAGAAGCTTGCTCGAGCTTCCTCTCGCCAAACTCATCCTTTCACCAACCATAACCTCACACCTAAATCCCTAGGAATAAGAGTCCCCTTACACCTCATTGCTAGGATACTCGACCTTGGCCGTTGGCAGGAACTCCTCCTTGATACTCCGCATGCTCACGAAGCGGCCCAGAAGCGCAATGCTGCCCGCCTTATCGTTCGTGCCGCTTGCGCGCGCGCCGCCGAACGGCTGCTGTCCGACCACGGCGCCCGTGCTCTTGCAATTGATGTAGTAATTGCCCGCGGCGTTGCGCAGCGCTTCCTGCGCGGTCGCGATCGCGGACCGATCCGTCGCGAATACGGCGCCCGTGAGCCCGTATTCGGTCGTGCGGTCCACGAGCTTGCATGTCTCCAGGAATGCTGTCTCGCCGGCCGCGTCGTCCCAGACGTACGTCGTTAGGATCGGCCCGAAGAGCTCTGTGCTGAGCAGTTTGTGCGCAGGGTTCGTGGTGGCGTAGATGGTGGGGTGGATAAAGTACCCCTTCGACCCGTCGTATTTGCCGCCCACGAGAAGCTCGAGTTCGGAATCGTTCTTGGCAGCGTCGATGACGCCTGATAGTTTCTTGAAGCTTGGCTCGTGGATTACGGGCCCGATGAAGTTCTGCGGATCCCAGGGGGCGCCGATCTTAAGAGCGCTGGTTTGCTTGACCAGCTTTTCTTTGAACTCGGGCCATATTGATTTGGGGACGTAGAGGCGGCTCGTGGCGCTGCATTTCTGACCTTGGTACTCGAATGCGCCGCGCACGGTCTGGTTGACGGCGTTGTCGATGTCGGCTGAGGGGTGGATCAAGTGGAAGTTCTTGCCACCTGTCTCGCCTACGATACGCGGGTAGCCTTGGTAGCGGCCCTCCGCAGTGCCCTGGCCGATTTGCCCGTAGAGCTTGCGGAAGACGGCGGTGCTTCCGGTGTAGTGGAGCGCCGCGAATTGCCTGTGCGCCAGGACGACCTTGGTAACTTCCTCTGGGTTACCAGGGACGAACTGAATGACGTTCTTCGGTAGTCCGGCCTCCAGCAGAATGTTGTAGAGCAACCAGTTCGAAGCAATGGCTGAATCAGACGGTTTCCATACTACCACGTTACCCAATAGAGCAGGGGTGCCGGGGAGGTTACCAGCAATAGCAGTGAAGTTGAACGGGCTGACGGCGTAGACGAAGCCTTCCAGGGGTCTGTATTCGACGCGGTTCCACACGCCGGGGGAGTGGTGCGTGGGTTGTTGAGCGTACAATTCTTCGGCATATTGGACGTTGAAACGGAGGAAGTCGGCCAATTCGGCGGCCGAGTCAATCTCGGCCTGCCATGCATTCTTGCCTTGTCCGACCATAGTGGCGGCCATTATCTCGTATCGGTATTTGGTCGAAACGAGATCGGCTGCCTTTAGAAACACGGAGGCTCTGTCGGCAAAGGGTAGCGATTCCCAGGCGGGCTTCGCGGCTAGGGCAGCATCAATTGCGTTACTGACATCGGAGGGCGAGGCCAGAGAGTAGGAAGCAACGGTGGTGGCATGATCCGAGGGATTCTTCTGGGTGGCTGTCTGTGAAGTCTTGATCTGCTCGCTGGTTAGAGAATGAAGCTGCCATATCCCTCTCCGAGGTTAACGCACCTCTTTGCCCCCAACAACAAGGGGGACTTCTACAGCGCCCCTACTCCTGTATGCGTCAAGTGCTGAATATAGACCCTCCCTCTGCGTCGAGTTCTTTGCATAGTGGTGCTATACACACAGTCAGCTCTGATGGCCTCGTATAGCAACCAAACTAATAGGAATCCAATTGGTCTCGAGAGAACTTACGTTGGGCTCATTGAGAATCTTGGGGATCTTGAAAGCAGCAAGCTGTGATGAAGACCTGCTGGTGGTTGTGCTTAATAACCTGGATTGTCTCGGTAGGCTAAGTCGTGATGATTGGGCCAGACCGGTCCTTGACACCAATTGTCCGTTAACAGCGGGCGTCTGTAATGCTCTTGCGAGACCGACACTCTTCCGCGACATTGTCATTTCGGCCAATACAATCAATTGATTGTTGGGTTGAGAAGGAATGTATTAAATAATTGCGAAGAAAGGAAGCCAAGTTGGAGAAGGGTGATCTTCCGTTCGGCGGGGGGAAGGCAGAGATAGCAGTTGTAACCGATGACCAATTCTGTCGCAACCTCGATTGCAACGCTCTTACAAGTTAGCAGTGACAAGTCTCCAACTCCAACGTGGCCCGGACATAGATGAGTTCATAAATACAGAGCCAGCTATTCCCAACGGCCGAATAAAGGAAGCAAGATCGGCTGCAGTTGCTCGGCTAGGGAAGCTGCCCCAGTGACGACAGCGAGATGTGCTCGCTTTGCGGCGGCATAAGCGACGCCATCCCCAGATAGCGACCCGCTCTGCACGAGTCGGAGGGCCTGTGGAGGGGCTCTGGAGGGGCCTGTAGTCCCCTCGCTGGCCCCTGTAGGCGGGGCACTCCGCCCGAGAGCCAATCACATATACGCTATCCCGTGATAATAGCCCCCCGAGCTCGGAGCTTATCTCAGGTACCAGACCCGACCTGGCTGGGCATTAGGATAAAACTTCTTCACCTGAATATAATAAGTTTGTCGATGGCTCAGCTACAAGCTTCCGACCCTACATGCTAATGCTAGATCCAAGAAGATGAAGACTAATTACGTGTGTGCCTTGCTTAGCCGAGTGATGGACTAAGTCCTGGGCTGAGTCGAGGTGCCCGGCTATCATATATAGTGGCAAAGGGAGGAAGGAATAAAGAATCATCATCGTCAAATTCAAAATACACGTCTCGAATGCATCAAGGACATTGAGGACCAATTAGAGCATGTCATAAACGCACTGCTCCATCACAGGCACACCGCGTCTTATCTAAACAGTTGTATGGGTATTATCATTGAGCCGTCTTGACATAACAAAAAGTTACAAGTGTTCCTTCTCTTCTCTTTTTTTTTTTCTCTCCCTCCCTTTCATTACTCTTGCGCATCGAATTAGATATATATTTACGAGGGGTATAGGAGGGAGGCATGAAACCGGCCACAATGAATCGCATGTGCTTCACCTCATCCCGAAACACACGAAGGGAGGCATTCGAGTCCGACCATTTTCCTAACCATCTCCTAGTGGGTAGTTTCTGGTCCCGGCGCGGATCGAGTGCTTGGCGGTGCCGTGCTAGTGCCTCCGGTACCAGGTCGGCTGCGGATGTGTCTAAGCCCCGGACGGTGGTGTATGTTACTTCCATACTTTCCCGGCTCGTAGTTGAGTGCTGGAATGGTGAGGCCATAAGGCTCTGTTTTGCCCTCCTTGTCGTGCTGGTCAACCTCTATGCGTATGCAGCAATCTAGTGATCCATCGTTGTTCTTGCCGTGCGTCTCTGGATTCGCAGCCTTGTGCTGTGTACCAGCACCATCCTCACCAGCATGTAAAAAGGCATGTCCATCTTTACCGTCGAATGCGTTTGCCGGCGCGGCTTCTTGTTGTCCATTGGCAACAACGCGATTGTTGGGCGAGTTTTCTGTGAGTATGGCATAGTTCCGACTGGGCATCGTGACATGGTTGGAGTTTCTTGTTTTGCTCGAGTTACCGGGATCCTTGTTGAAGAGTTCCATTAGAGTCTCATCAGTGTCCGCATTCAAGTGGTGTATCTTGTTGCGGCTGGCGAGCAAGTTGGCAATAGCAGCTGGCGGAGGCTTGTTCACAATAGCCGAAGATACAACATTGACTATGTAGCGGTGATCTTCCTCGGCGGGAATATGGAGGTTGGGGTTTGAATAGAATCGTCCAAGAGCTGCCAGATGAACGTCACCACCCAGGATGGTGAGACGGACAGAAAATTCTGCACACAGGCCTTGTAGTCGCTCGATGAGCGTATTCCTTTCTTTCTTGTGGGTTCTAGCCGTGTAATGGTCATCCAAGTCATCGAGAAGGTCAACGCTTCCATCGAAGTGGTTGAACACACCACCACCTATATTAAAAAGCATTAGATAAGCCCGGAGTGAAGCAACACGCGATGAGGCTTACCAAAGCCGAATCTTCGGTTCATGAACTTGATTGGCGCAATAACTGGGCTTGAGAAGATGTTCTCAAGCCAGGTCAACCGCTAAATAGCGTTAGCAGCAGTAGTGATCTCGAATCTACCTAATGTGGGGGTTATCTTACCGGGTAAGCAATCGGAATTCCTAGTAGTAATATCAGATGTCTAAAAGGACGACCAGCATCGGCGGCCGTGGCGAGTTCGTTTTGCACGCGGCTGAAAATTAAATCGTAGGTCTCGGGATAGTTGACCTGGTGTCTCGTGCGTTCAGTGCGTGCATCAATGCCCATGAACGCGATTCGTGCGCCGAGCTTCGCAAACATATTCATAGAATGCTCTGCCACATATGGCCCAGGTTTAGCACCAATGATATAGCAAGGTTCAACTTCTGATTTCGGCTTCACATAGGTATCCATGAGTTGTGCGCCGTCCTCCGGTCCGCCGAACTCCATTGTCTGGGGTGAATCGGTGGTATACGTGGAGGCTGGTGGTGCGAGGTGATGCTGGAATAGCATATAGTATTTATGTGCGGTGCCGCCGATGCCTCGAAATACGTCGCACTTCATGAAGTCGTCGACATAGGAGCCAAACCCATCAATGATATCGTGATCATCCCAGATGTTGAGTTGCGGTATTTGGCCATTCATCGTAGCAAATGATTCGGTAGAATACCATCGTATATAGTTATTCAGATAGTAGTCATCGCAAGCCTTCCTCAAAGTCTCGGGGAAGGGGTAGTCTCGGCGCTTCTTAGGGTTCCCGATTGCGGTCCATTCGCGAAGTGGCCCCGAAACTCTGATCCCGTCATTGTAGATTTGGTCGCCACCACCGATCATGACATGGAAAGGTGTCTTGGCATGGTTTCTTACCACGTCGTTCCAAAGAGCAGGCCCGCTCCAAGCATCCTCGTCTGTTCCTACACTGAATCCATTGCAGGAGTGAAACATGATACGCATTGACTCGTCGAGAGCGGGAACAAAGAAGTAGTTGGTCTTGGGTTTCGTGGCGCTCTCGTATCGCACATCGGAGATAGAATAGGCCCATTTGGTCTCGGTGGTACCCATGTCACAAGTCAGGTTGAAGCTCCAGAAGGTGACCCGAGGATCAGAATAAAGACAGCTCCCGGCGATGTCAATTCCGTGGTCGCTCCGGATCTGATCCGCGCTGTTCGTAGGTGCAGCGTTGGCAGATGTGCTGTCCGACACGAAGCCGGGTTGATCGTTCGCCAACTCGACGCGGCCGAGATGCAGCGTAGGCTGGAATTCCTGTGTCTTGCCGCCGCCCTTTGTGACTATCAACACACTTCCATACCATGCATTGCCCTCCATGCGCCTATAGTTCAGTAATGGGCCACAGATCACTTCTTTCCCGTCATTGAGGGCGGTGTCGTCGGTTTGGCCATCGGTACCACCAATGACAATGGGTTGGTAGGCAGCTGCATTGCCAGTGCCGTTGGTTGTCGGTCTGCTAGGCTCGACTCTGGAGGCATTGAAAAAGTCGGATAGGTCCTTCGAGTTCCCACTCGAATGGGCGTCTCGGGCGACGGCGGCACGGGCGAAGGCGGTCGATTCTTGATGATGCCACCTGCTAGCCGATGCGTAAGGGTTTCGGGGCTCCTCGTCCATGTCTAGGGATTCATGTTGACTATGAGCCATTGTGGTGCGGACAGGTTGACTCTCCCGGAAAGGGTTATTTAGAATTACAAATGATAATGTCCCAATAATAATAATAATCGATTGCACAAGGAGCAGCGCGAGATGAATCTAGCAGAGAAACTCTACGCTAGTTAGTATGGTCAAGGCGCAAATAGTAGACGCAATGCCTGGTTCCAGTCGACGCCGCGAGAGCGAAAGAAGGAAAGAAAGAAAGAAAGAAAAAACCGAGTGCGAGGCGAAGACAATGGGAAAGAGCAAAGCCCAAGCTACACAGCAGTATGCAGATACAGTTTCTGGTAGGACTACCGGTAGGCTGACAACACCAGGTGACAGACGAGGCAGACGAGACAGACGATGGAAGACCTGTCGGGTGTACTTGGCTGCCTCTCTTTTTTTCCTCTTTTCCCTGCTGGTGTTATTTTCTTTTGGAGCTCCCGTTTGGCTGGCGCAGAGCTGGCGCGAGGAACGTGGAGCTTGAATTGCATTACAGGGAATAAGACGTATGCCAAGGCCGAGCCCAGGTCACGACCGGGTCGAGCTAAAGACGAGCGCGATCCGCTTTACGTGTAGACGGAAATGAGCTGAAGACCCATTGGTCCCAGCCGGAGCAGCATGGCAAAGGGGACAAAAAGACCATCGATGCCTACCTACACTTGCCTCGAATCCCTACGGTACCGGTATGTAATTATTGTGTACAGAGACAATAGGTTCAACTCCTTTGTCTATCATCTCTCCCTTCACGACTTATCCCCCACCTCATTGATGCATCATGTACCTACTAGGTAGTCTAGTGGTCTCGTGTGCTCAGACACTTACTTGCCTTACCGTATCGCCGTATGTAGGTCTTAGCAATCGGCAATGGTCCTGCGACAGAGCGGTACTATACCTACTCGACCTAGTACTAGTCCTTGATGGGGAAAAGGGCATTATAAGTATGTAGATTCAGGTTTGATTTCGATGCGACGACACACAGTGACGCGACGTGGTGGCGGGCATCTGCAGATCGCACTAAGCTCCGCAGCCCATTCGTGCTCTGTTCTGCTGGATCTGTGCCTGAGAAACCCATCGTCAGGTGAGTTCGTTTCGTCGATCCCGAGATAGTGTATCGAGACGGCGCAATCTTTTCTGCTGACATGGAGCACCTTGTCTGGTCCTACTTAAGTAGTGACTATCACTACAGTAATAGAAAAGGAGCCCGTCTGTCGGTCGAGTTCGTGAAATGAATCAGTTGTACAGCAGCTACACCTGAAGAACACCATCGCCTATCGTACCATGCTGAAACATGCTGCTGCATGGGTACGCGCATTCTAACCGTATCTCAGAAATACATACATACATACGTACCGAGGTAGCCGAAAGCGTCCACGAGTGCAGCATGCTAAACACAAGTAGACTTGAAAGTAGTGTACACCACAACACGGCATTTCCATGCCGAAAAGGATTGGCAATGGTACGTTCTTTGCAGATGACGTCGTATGCTAGCTGCAGGGAATGTTGCACACCGCACGTTACATCCTGGCTCGCCTGGTATGGGCATGGGGGCAGATGGGGGGAACGGGAATGGCGTTGCCAATTAGCCGAGTCCATTCTCAGCTCTATTCCAAGGTTGCGAACAACAACGAACTCCAAGCCACGCCGTTGCGCCATCACCAGCCTCAATGTTGGTCGGAGGTAGGTAATTCACGCGCCATCCTTAGAGCCCAGGATAGATGATAGATGATTGAAGTTTGATGGTACTGTACAAGAGACATTGCAAGCATCGCTCATGATATATACATATATGGCCTGAATGTAGGTACATGAAGATAAATATCATCTACGATATCTGTACATCACCGCTTAGAAGGCGACGACGACGATTCCTCCACAGGAGCCGCCAGCGAGATATCCTTTTCCTCGACAGTCGTAGTCAGCAGTCCCATATTCAGCCTCTCAGCGCGTGCCCGCGCTTTATAATCCATGTATTGACGAGCAAGGTCAATGCCCAGCGCACCCGCCAACATGCCGCCAAAATGCGACGCCATGTCAATATTATTCGTGCGCCTCAGGAACAAAGGGATAAGGTGAACTCCCAATATCAAGCCGATGAACCCTAGCCCCTGTGGTCCGGAGAGGGGGTCCGGCGGGTACCCGAAGATCTTGAACTCGTCGAACTTGTGCATCCAGAAGAACGCCGTGATCAGGCCGTACACGCCGCCCGAGGCGCCGAGGGTGGTGCACACAAGTCCGCGCCAGAGCACCAGATGCGTGAGACTGGCGGCGAATCCGAGGGCTCCAGAGGAGAAGTAGAGAGCTAGGAAGTTGCCGCGTCCGATCTCGTCGTGCACGCGTGTCCCGAAGAACCATAGAAAGAACATGTTGGCGAACAAATGGCCAAACGACTGGTGTGAGAACATAGCTCCGAGAATCTGTAGCGGTCTTGGCGTCGCTGCCACCAGGAGCATATACTTGTTCATGAATGCCCAGGCTGGCGGGAATTTCCAAAGCGCCCATACTGCTACGTTAGTGGCTATCAAGGTGAGGCAAGTCGCTGCCGCCGGTGGAATGTCTGGCCAGAGTCTGCGAGATGAAGGCGGCGCTTGGTACATGACTGCAAACCCAATGGACCCCAGGATCACCAGCCCCGCCATTGCGATGCTAGGGAATAATCGCTGCCATGCTGGCATTTCTGGCGGCGCTTCGAGGTCGGAAGTGGCGCGTTCCATGTGTCTCTTTCTGAACTCGCTTATTTGTCTCGGCTGTTCTTGTTGTGTCTGTAGCGTTCCGATGTTCTCCTTAGCCAATTCCTCTTCTCGTAGCTTCCGCTCCTCTTCCAGTCGTGCTTCTTCTGCTTCACGCTTTGCGATGTTTGCGGCGCGAATCTTGTCAAAATTGCTCTCGCCATACGGTGAATCGCTGCCTGGCTTCCTGGGTAAGCGCCCTGTTGGAATCTCAACAGTCTTCTCCTGGGATGACGTTGGAGAGCCTTCGGGGCTTGTCTCTTGGAATTTCTCAACTCCTTGAGCGGCATCTTCCTGTTCTTCAAGGGCCTTCAGCTCATCCTCCGCCCTCAATCCAGCCATAAGTATCTCGTCAACAGGTATGTGCTCGCGCAAGTATTCCAAGGCTCGTTTCTGATCGATGATTCTGAATTGCTTTGTGTTCCGTGCTAGAATGGGGTCGTCTAGCGTGCCCGCTACTCGTCTACCATGTACAATCTTCAGCAGGAGATTGGCTTGGGGGGCTGGTAGATTTGACGGGAATATCCTGTTCGCCTCCTTTTGCGTGAGGTCCTCCCTCCTAAAAGGAAGACCTTCGGCATCTTGATACCAGTTAGGTATATCGATGTAATGGGTAATCGCGCGGAAGGTAAATAAGGTGCGTAGTTGGGAGTGAGGGTTTAAACTTTGCGTATTTCGTATATATGAAGCTTTGCATGGGCGTGCGACGCCCCATGCGCTATATTGGAAGCATGATTGTCGAGCAAAGGGCCGGCTCGTTGAAATGGCACGGGCTGCTAGAGCGGCGACGGGGTAGGTTTGAGAGGCGCGGATGACGGCTCGCAGACCAATTCTGGAGCTAGACAGAGGGTTAGGAGATAAAATAATCGGCATGGTAAGCCTTCTCATACCATCATGGCCGAGGATGCCTACGTCTCACAAAAAGCAAAAAGTGGGCGGTCGCATGATATGTCATCAAGTGGATTCACGACGATGTTGGAATGGCACAAGAAATTCTTTGGAGTGGGAGTGAACAGGTGGGTACATGCGATGGCGGGCTGGTGTGGGCCCATCCAGACCTGGACAGGGTACATTCAAGTTGTACCTTCATGCTGCCATCCCCATGTACTCTGACGTCTAGCATTTTAAATTACATTTCCAGTGCTTTCAAAAGCTCTCCTTAAAAGCTTCTTGGATCTTATGGGTGTATTGAATATGAAATGGACGAATCAAAGTTCACCGATATCGCCTACTTTCTCAATCGAAGCAGCTTTTGAAGCATCAAAGTTCCTGATCAAGTCATAGTAGAATCTCACCATCTCCAAATGACTCTCCATATCAACTCTCTCGTCTACTGTATGGCCGTTGAGACCACCGCCTTGGCGCACAGGGTTCCAGCGATAGATATTGGGCGTCAAGTCTGTGTAGAGAATCATTAGCACATCTGCGAGTACTAGTATACCTACTTAGGCTCAGAGAGAAATCGCCAGGCCACTTACTTAAATAATGTCGCGTGTCAGTATTGCCAGTCATCAGTTCTCCTACAGGCACAACCCTGCCACCATCAAAGGCGAAGCTATGCTGAATGGTTCCCGAAAAGACGTCCCAGACCGCTCCAGTTGTAGGCGATACTGGGGTGACGTGTGTCAGCTGGGACGAGGTGAGTACAAGTGTGCCATTGTATTCAACTTCGTACATTGGCTCGATAGACGCCTCGTCTAGGGTCTCGCTGAAGTCGAAATCGGGATTTTCCTCCTCACCCTCAAAGGCTTTGACTGTTAAGCTGAACTTCTTGACAATTGGTTTGATTTGCTGTAGAATGTTGCTCTTAACTGCGGGAATGGAGTCTTGCGGCGCAATGCGATGATTCACGCCGATCTTGACATATTCAGGCATCGCATTGATCTTGACACCGCCGAGAAAATAGTCTACCGCTTGCGAAGTCTGTAGACGGTAATGCGTCGAACGGTCGATTGAGGCAAGTTCGCTGGCCAAGCTCTCCAAGTCACCCTCCTCAATGAGCTTGGTGATCTTTGGCGAGGACTTTGGCGAGTACTTCGCCTGGCAGATGAAATGTTTATGAATAGGAGAGCCCTCGATAAGTTTTGGTTTCCAGGGGTGGGCCTCAAGCTGTGTCACTATCTCAGACACAATGCCAATGCCGGTATGAGGAAACGGGATCGAAGAGTGTCCTCCGTTGACATGCAGTTCAACCCAAACATCAATATGCCCCTTTTCCAGCACAGCGGGCAGCGCGTCTATACTCCTATTAGACAATGTCACGGCGAGCTCAAGTTCTTGAAGTACTTACATAAAGTGTCGTTACCGAGAAGCTCCAGTCCCATGCCGCCTTCATCAAGCACCAAAGCCATTGAGTTCGGCCCATATACATTCTCCAGGTACGGTCCAATCGTACCCGCGCCACGACGCCCGGAACATTCTTCATCAAATCCAAGAGCCAAGATTACGGTTCTTTTCGGAACCCAACCAGCGTTGCCTAGCAGGGTTTCGAGGACAGACATTAACGCAGTCAGGCTGTTCTTATCGTCGGATGATCCTCGGCCCCAGAGCCACTGGCCATCAAAATGACCGGAAAATGGAGGATATGACCACGTCGAAGCATCTGCAACAGGTACAACATCCTGATGAGCCGCAAGCATGAGTGGTTTGAGTGACAAGTCTGTCCCTTTGATCGTGTACACCAATCCTAGCGTATTCACCGTTTCCCGAGTCATCCGCTGGTGACTATAGCTCACAAGTCAATAGGGGCAGGCCTATCGGGGCAATCATTGCCAGACTTACACATTCGGATATAGTGTTTTAAGGGTGTCGTGTAGGGTATAGAAAATTTCCCATCGCGGATCCTCGGTAGGTTCACCATTATCGTCATATGAGATGGAGGGTATTCTAACAATGGCAGCGTGCCTCTCGACTTGGAGTTTTAAGGCATCCTCGCCGGCGAAGATGTCTCGAGCTTCAGACAGGCCATCACCCGAAGGATCAACTAAAGGGGAAAGTTCGCATTTGAAAGGAGCATTTTGTTCATTAGTAACCAGCTGGGCAGCACGGTCGAGTTTAGTATGGGCGAAAGCATAGGCGGGTAACAGGCCTGCCACCAACGTAAGTGGAAGAATCATCATTTACACAAAGACCGAACACAACCAGAAATGAGCCAAGTGCATGAAGGATTCCATCCTATACTCACTTAGATATCATATAAGGAGACCAGACAGACCTTATCTACTACGGCTCTCAAAGATAAAGATGCCGATATACAGGGTGTAAATCACACCATTGACCTTCCGCACTGAGATGGACCCAGGGCGACGGCAATCTCCTCGACAAATAGGTGTGGTCTCTCCGTGGGGTTTGGTCGAATTGAGCCGACGATCGGTCTGATTGAATGGTCGAGAATGTGACCTTTGAATCTACCTTTTAGGTGAGATACCCTTGTAGGTACTGCCCCTCTAAGACAGGGGCCTAGCTTCTCCTGTATCTACAGGCTACAGCACGCTATTACGTACATACAAGCCCCAAGCTCCCGTGCTACCCCACTAAGAACCACTAAGCATCTCGTGCAGGCAGCTTTCGACTGGCGACGACATCATCATCAAGTGAATCCCCAAACCTCGGAGGCAAGCAGATCGCATGTCCTTTACCTATCCCCATGACTCGTTAATGACAATAATAAAGAAATACTACATCAATCCATCACTAGTCATGTCGTCTGAAGCTATGCCTATATCTGCAACTCGGTTCGCCGAGGCACTGAAAGAACTCCCCGCCAGCACACTCGCCTTGAAAGTTCTCGAGCTGCGCAACTCGATAGCGCACCTCGACTACTCGAACGCCGAGCTGAAGCCCTTCGCCGAAGGCACCAAATCCACACTCGACCAAGAAGGCAACGCGAGCGAGGCCGGACAGCCAGACCCCGATTGTCAAGAAGCCATCGCCGAGAACGAAGCCGTCATCGCCCGCATGCAGGAGCGCATTACGCTGATACGCGCCGAGGTTGAAGACAGGGGTCTGAACTGGCGGGAGTTCCAAGGCACAGCTACAGATGAATCAGCTTCGGCAACAGCAGAGGTCAAGGAAAATGGCATAAGCGAGACGTCAACGCCTGCAGTCAACGGGCATAGCCAGAGCGCTCCCGAAACCCAGCAACACGAAGCTTGGAGAGACGGTACGTTCCAGACAGGTACGATACGGAACGACGACGAACTCCTCAGAGAACTCTTGAATCGCGTGCCGCCCGAGAACGAGGATCAAGATCCAGATGGTGGTATGCATTTGTAGTGAGCAGGGGACACTTGCCTGTCACTGTAGAAAATGGTTGGGAGTTCGGGCTACGGTTGAATTAGATTCGTGTCGTACGTTTTACGGTTGAAGGGAAATGCATTGCTAGGAGTTTTTTCAATAATAAGGATATCAGGCTATTCCATCCGGAGGAGGGTTCGGTACTTCTATACCATATTTCATCTTCTACATTTTCAGTTCCGGCTGTTTGATGCAGGTGTTCATACGATCGACTCATTCCTCTCTGTTAAACTGCAAGGAAGTGATCTCTCGCTCGGACAAACACCAAGCTGTTGTATCATTGAACCCGTGCCTGCAGATGGGGTAGAGCACGTGGACATCTGGGTTCATTAGTGTGGGAAACAACGCTTTCATTTCGAGCTCGCTGTATCAAGGTGCTACAGTGACCTGCTAGTAATTACACGATGCTTGATAATCCAACTCGCTAAAGGTAACCATGGCTAAAAACTCGCTAGGGTAGAGGATACCGAACAAGGGCCTCACGTGGCGTTACATAGTATGCGCGTGGTCGCCTGATCACCTGGATGAACTTGCCCCTACCGTCCTCCATGGGTCTGGTCCAACTGGTAACCACCTCGGGATGGAAGGTATATCGGTATTTGTCTTTGAGACACTTGTCTGTTGTGTATTTAGGACGCACAAAGAGCCACCACATGTCCGACTTCATCCAATCCTGTCGAACGGTCGGAAGATCGCTGGGTCGAGCTGCCCACTTTTGAGGCTGAGGGCAATTCCACTCATGGCAATTCCCAATACCATGGAAAAAAAATCCATCCACGCCCATTTCGATAGGTCTATACGTAGGGACGCCATGGACGGTGAGTCTATCGTGTATAATAACATGTACATTGATAACGCTGGTTCGCACCGGCACCCACTCATCTCGCTGGTAGAAGGAGAGCTCGACCTGCATTTGGTCGTATCTCTGCATCGCGCATTCTCGGGCTTCGCGATTGACAAAGAAAAACACAGGCACGTGCACGTACCTTTCCCCCCAACATACCGCGGTGTCATGTTCGTGGGCTCTCCATGGTGAGTTGAGATATATGATTCGGCCTTCCCACATGGCTCGCTCCCAGATTATAAGACGCAGCTCTATCGGAAGCTTCGAAAATATGGGGAAAGTAGTGAGAGGAACGAGAAAGCTCGAAAAGCTCGAGGAACTATTAGTTGTGGTTATATGATAGCGGCTTTCTACACTGTCGCTGGACGGTATGATTTGTCTGATAATGCCGGGGGAGCTTGGGCTAGGCGTTGCCCCTGTGTCGTCGACTGCTGTTTCTCCTGAGACGGAATCAGAATCGGAGCCGACGGCCGTTTCTGCGCCATCATTGGCTTCGGGGGAAATAGTAGCTCCTGGCTCTGGATTTTCTTGACGCGGGGTGAGACTCCGTTCTTTGCGAGAAACTCGTAATCGTCTCAGTGATCTCAGGACAGATCCCAACAACCTTCTACGTAGTCGATTTTCTCTGGATGACGGGTTGTCTGCAGGAGGTTGGTTCTCCACAGGGGGTTGATTCTGTCCTTGAATGGGCTGCTCCAGTCGTCCTCGTAGCCGTCTTAGTCGTCGTCGGAGAGAACCTTTCAATCGCAGGCGGGCATTCGTAAACGAACCTTTGGAGCCGCTGCTTGAGGCGTCTACGGGATTGACGGCTTGTGGTCCCGACATGATTGCAACAAGCGAGCGTTGTACAATCTGATAGTAGCTGAGCTATAGAAATCTACGCCTGGCGCTCCGGGGATTTCCTTTTATCTTGTGTATTAGTAGTGGATAATGAAGTTGAACACTCTATAGTCAATTATAGGGGTAGTGACTGTTGCCATTGGTATCTGCCGCACCGGAACACGAGTAATATCATGTAAGGTAATTTTGATGTGTATTGTCAGTCGGAAGATGGTGTAGATGTGCTCTGATGATCAACAAAGACATTGATGGTGTACCGAAGGGGACGGCCATGGTCGTCGCTGCTTTTGGGTATGGAGCTGAAATGATGGAAGGTAGGTTCTGGAATAAGACTAGAAAGAAGCCACATTGCTATGAATAGGGAGCGAATGGAAACCTGAAGAAGAGGTAGATGCCAAGCTTGATTTTGATTCCAAGATGTAGCTGCTCTCTCACTGTTGTTGATCGAAGAAGCTGCAAATGTTTGGACAATTTAGCTAAACCTTTGAACACTTCTTACTATACCGCGAGCTGAACTACAGCACCCTCGCTAGTTTAGAGTATTGCAGAAGCCACAAGCATAACTAGTGGAAGGGTATATGAAATCAAGCCTCTCAACCACTACTGTCCTATTGTATCTGATGCAGCCTTGTAAGGATGATAGCAGGCGAGATTAGTGACTAGCGGCATGGAAATTAGAACTCTTAGAAAGACTCACGTATTCAGTGTTTATACCTTCACTTTGACGTCACTATAAGAATTGTCAGCTAAAGACACAATTCGTATTTTTGGATTGAATTTTGTCTATTCAATTAGCATACTTTCCCGTAGAGATCAGTGGTACATTGCTTTTGTACGCAATTGACCGTGACTCTCCGCATATAGTATCTAACAAAGCAAAGAAACTGCCATAGACGAACACTCATTTCATTCTCCGATACGGGGCTTTTAATGGATAGCAATTGAGAACTATGTCACTGGGGTAAAGTACAATACTCGCCCTCATTCAGTCTCTTTCGTAACGGTGGGTAAGAGTTTGTTGACCCTGATATTAGCTATTTGTATGCACCCAACTGCAACGAAGTATTCCGAGATTCGATGGAATGCAGGGCTGTACATAGTGATATATGTTATATCAAACGATGATCGCTAGACTCATGAGTGAGCTGAGTAATGACGCAGTACTCCCAGTGCCTAGCTTGTGAAAACTACAGTAAAGCAACTCAATGAATTCTGAGTATATCTGTTTACAGCTTTTACAGTGCTTGTCGTAGCTTTGGTCCGATGATGTTCAAGCGGGAGATTTGCAGCAGCCATGATAACCAGTTCAAATGCAGCCTCTTCCTATATTGCATGTGCTCCCAATGCAACCCAATATCTGCCGGCGCCACACTGCCACAACAAGTTTGCAGACGCGTTCATGCAGGAAGTGGGTATCAGATAAATAGTAAATGTAAGCTTAACACAGCCACATGGTCGTTTTCGCCTCGCAGACACTTCCCCTCATTAAAAATTTGCATGGATGTGTGAGATGTGCAGTCTTTGAGGGAAGTGCGCAGTATGTAACAGTAGGTTGTCGTCCTGCTGTCAATTCATAGTATGCTTATCAGCATATCGCTCTTTGGTTGTAAGAGAGACAAACGGAAAAGATGAAAAACTCCCTTGTTCAAATAGTACGACCACAGCCATAGAGTTCAAGAGAGCATTGAATAGCTATCTAGTCTCTTATATCAAACTAGCATATCGGCCATGGAGGTGCCGTCGGCTAAGTCTCGTGTCTATCGAAGTCCTATTTCCCGTATTTGAATTCCTGGATCTTGTAACCGGCGATTTGGATACTGATATTGCGCTTAGGTGATTACAAAATCAAGTCTTTCACCCGGTCGCACAAAAAGCTTGGCCGAGGTCACAATGAGGTTACGGTTTATAACTGGAATTGCCAGAGTTATGGTGCCTACGATCCTCATCCCAATTACAGGGTCAGAAATCAGGAATATACCGAATGGGAACAGGAATCTAACCGGTACCTTGTCGAACGCAGCGAGCGCCCAGAGGAAGAAAGCTCTCAACTTACCGCATACCTTGTTGACTACCAAGAGAGAAATCCGCTTTCAAATGCACTTAATGACTTACCCATAGGTCCCAATGCTGATACCCAGGATATTTTTAATGAGGTAGACGCAATTACCCAAGCGGAGAGTAACAATGCTGAGTGGCGGTATATTACTGAAAGTGTCAAGAACCTCGAAAAATTCCACGATAAGCCCAGGGAATATCGCGATAAGGCACGAGGAAGCCATCCCCTTGTGATACAAGGTGAAGCTGCTATAGACCGAACGTGGCAGCAAGATTCGCCGGCGACATCTCAAACATCTTCACAAAGTATTGACGAGAACAGTATTTTTGATAATCACAACAATAATGGCACACTTAGTTACGGCCTTGGCAACATATCCGAATTCGACCAGAGCGAGTCCCGCGAATTTAGTGAAGAAAGAACTGATGAGTATGGTGGACATAGCAATCTTCTCTTCCCTGCCCCGCCAAAGCCCTCTCCGCGGCTGTTATGTGAGTTCATAGGTTATGGAAAGTGCAAGAGGACTTTTGCACCAGTGGACTTTGACGCCTGGGTTGAGCATATAACCAACGACCATATGCAGGGCCAACTACCAGTGGTGCATCTCTGCTGGTTCTGCGATGACTCTGTATTCCGAGCCGAGAATCCAAGAGATGAAGGGAGCATTAAAGCGAATTATGTAGAGAGTTTAAGCCATATTCGCGACCATTTGATTGAGGATGGCCTTCAAGCGGAAAATATCCGACCTGACTATGCACTGAACGAACATTTACGAGCCTCTGGTTTGATCCCCGACCTTGTATACCGTCGGGTTCTCGAGTTTACTGAGCTGCCGAATATCGTAAATGGCCAGAGACCTCCGATTCTCGCTTCTCCAGCGGCACAGCAACATGAAGGACGTTCACAGTCCATTTTTATCGATTTAGCTAAAGAGAAGAGGCATTTGAAACAGAACAAGAAAAGCCCATTACAAGCCCTACACGGACTGGACAACCAAAAAGATACCCAACTGCGCTCTACAAAAAGAACCTCGGCTTGGATACTAATCCACGGATTACGCAAGCTTTTCTGGCCGCGTTTAAAACGTAACTTGATACGAGTTAGTTGGACTTGTGTACGTGACACGCCATCTCAGTGAAGTAGTCATAAACTAATGCCGTACAATGAAGAGATGCGGAAAGCCCCTTTTCATTGATGTCCATCCGGGGCAGGAGCAAAATGCGCTTGAATTTGCACAAGCCGCGGCGGGAGAAATAGGACAAATCCAGATTTCGCATAACAATAGTGATCAGTCACAGCAAGCGTCAATTTCGGGCTCCAATATAGCCTCAGGGACAATAAAAGATAGCTTGAGTACTAGCCACCCTTCTACGCCCTCTCCAACTTTCTGGCGATCCACTCGCATGCCACAACCTCCAGAATTACCACCAGGCACAAAGAGGTTTCTTCTCCTATGTGTAAATACCGGGCCATATCAAATTCGACTGGGCCATATCGATTTAACCAACGTTATTTGGGATGTATCGCTCTACTGCCTAATCCGAGAGATGTATCAATCTATGCGAGGGCCGCTAGCAAAGAACATGTTTATAGTCCCAAAATCTGTGGAATATGTCAAGGTATGTTTTCTACTTACCATAAAACTCACGCAACCCTTAGTTTAGAGCCAACAGCTTAAGATAAAAATTTTTACTATCACAGTTCGAACTTATCAACCGAAGTAAAACAGGCGAATGCATTGGCAATTATGAAATAGATTCGATCCCGGGTACAGAGGAGATAGCTAGGAAAGAGTATACCTTATCACCCTACCCGCCCCCTATTGGCAGGGTGCCAATACAACCTCATGTATTCATGCATTCGTTCCTGAACCCAGGAGATCACCTCGGGGGGCTTTCCGTTCAGCAGCTTCCCAAGAAATTAGGACGGAAGCTGAAGTGTACAACACAGCCCAGAAACCCTCTTGACATTCCGTACGGCTGGGGCATATATATTGTGGAGGGAGTGAATATGGTTCTAGTGACACTTCTCTTGGTGGGGGCCCTAGCTCTGCTTACATTAGTTGTACTACTTTGGAGCACGTTGAGAGGTGACGTCCAGGGCGGGACAGGTATTGGCCAGTACGGACTTGCTGTTGTTACAGTTGCTACGGGAGCCTTGGCCTGGAAACCTTTGCGAGACATGTATTGAACTAGAGCGGGGAGGATTTGAAGAGTATTAGCGTCATATGACGAAGTAATACTCCTAATGCTAACTACTTGACTAGCGAACGCCAGTTTGGACCCTTATGTTTGGAATTGCCTACCTTTGCATTTCTAAAGATTCTCACGAGTGTGATCATAGCACTTAAACGCAAGTTGCTTAAGTGGTTACGATATCCACTTAGATCATTCTTAAGATCTAAGTGTAAAGGTGTAATATTTCGATGATATTATTCGACTAGCTTGATAGCCCCCTAGGATACACTTTAATCAAACTTAATATTTATATACTATTTATTTACTGTAGTTCTCTACATATATTATAAAACCTTTCGTATAGCAACCTAATCACTTTTTATTTTCTACCTGTGAGACTCAGAGATAGTCAAACCAGAGTTCAACTAAGGCCCAAAGCTGCTGTATATATTAAGCACACTGCCCAAATGTATGTCAAGTAGAAGCCTAGCTAGCTAGAATACACCCCATGACGATCAACACCATCTAGCTGCGGTCCCAGTGATTCAGTGTACAGCCTATTACATTCCTGCTCAATGAAGACAGGCGGTACGTGCGGCGCAGGCTACAGCGAACCATTATTTTACCTCCTATAAAACTGACCAACAACAATAGAATATAGATGCAAATTGGGCTCTAGTGGCCTTAACTTCAAGCCAACTGCATAATCTTAACCACTTGGGAAGTGTCAATTCCCATACTCCTCTTCAACAGCCCCACCAACTTGCACACTAGCAAGCAGCGATTAATGCACGACAGCTTGTGAAACGGTGAGATGTTATATGCGCCGCACTGGTGCTTTCAAATGTTACCGACTTAGCAAGTTTGAGGAGCGAGAAGTATACCAAGTATTCATCATTGAACGACAGTCGAGTCTAGGCATATGCAACATCCGCTTTTCCACAACAGGTATAATGAAGCGAACTCCATTCCATCCTGCAGAAGGCCCTTTCATACGAAGTACTATGCAGGATAGCGGATAGCGAGCACGGCAGACTCGGGTTCGGCGGCTACTTGACACCAAGCCCGCCTTTTGAGAAGGCTGTGATATTTCTTGTCCACGTTGATGACTAGAGCAAGCTTCTCAATATTTTCCGCTTATCCTGAAGCTAGCGTATTAAGATGACAAACTGGGCGCCGCCTTACAGTTGAAATGATGTGTTGCAGATTCACAAGGCATATGTCAAGACGCTTTGTCTGTGTTGGATGGCTGGGTCTCTGTCCCTTATACTTGGAATTATGTGCCGTTGGCTTTTAAGGAAAATGATACTTTCACAATACCCTGGGGATCCTAATGCAATGTGCCATTGTTGTGTTGATTATCATCCGGTCCCAGTACTGCTGAGTCGAGTCTTGACCATCTAGAAATTCAGATACTATATTTACAATCATATCGGAATACGATCTTTCAGAATACTGTACACCATTCAGAAAAGCTATGGGAAAAGACTAAAAGTAGTAGCGATGCCCTTACGAAATACGCCCTATGGGTCGTACCTCGCAGCAACAGCCTGTATAAACTTCTTATTCTCCTCACCGTATGAGCTAATGGGATGGCCGTGCCTCTCGACACGGCGTATTTCTTGATATTCTCCATAACCTTGTGAAAGTGATCTAAGATTGCCTTGTCGTCTTTTTTGCTTGTCCATTTTATGACAAAGGAAAGAGATATTAGGGGACCTGCTGAAGGGTCGAGGCCAAAAAGATTGCGTGACTCCGACGAACCCTTGATGAGTGACGTTGATAAGGTCTCAAAGAGGATTGATGCGACAAATCTAGAGTCATCCAAGCCCTTGATTGGATCCAACGTCCACATAAAAATGTCAGTAGCAGCTTGTAAGGTTACAACATCTGCTTTTACAGTCATATCTATATGCGCTCGCCTGCGTGGACGTCAGCGAGCACTTTGGCGGCTGGTTGGGGGAATGAAACTCACCTCTGACTTCCGACGACATCTTTAGGGTCTGCTGTGGCATTAGAAACAGTGACATGGCCGAGAGACGTGAGATTACCGACCCTTGGGCCGACTCTGGTGAAAGGCTGCGTCTCAGGAGCATCCTCCCGACCTGTCGTGTGATAAACCCTATTAAGTGACACAATCCCGCCAAACTGTGCTGAAAACAACGTGCTAAGGATAATGCGAAGCTCTCTCCCTTCGGTGGGAGAGTGCAGCAGATCAACCAACGCTTGAATCTAGCCATTGAATGATTGAGCATCATAATACACGTAACCGCCCTAGAGTGGCCCTTGTGGGAAGGATTTGAATTGGTAAGATGTGACTACGCCATAGTTATTCGACCCTCCTTTCAGAGACCTCCAGAGGTCTACATGCTCTGACGGGCTGGCATTGATGGTTTTTCCCGAAGGCAACACGATTTCGTAATTGGCAACGTTGTCAGCGACGAAGCCCTGACTTGATGAGAACAGTGACAGACCCCCCTGCAATGCGAGCCGACCGATTCCCCTCCCTCCATTCAGGCCGCCAGCGACGCTGATGCCATGAGTATCGAGTTTCTGGTTAACAGAAGCCCACTTCTCGCCCGCTGCAACGGTTATAGTGTCGTCTATCCCTATCTGCACTCCTTTCATCTCCCCTAAATCCAACACGAGGACTTCCGAGGGAAACTGCTGACCATCGGGGGCCAACTGGGTACCTCCATCCCGAATAGTGAACTTGAGCTTACCGCCGAGAACAAGCGGGGAGACGGCTTGCAAAAACTCTGACACCTGACTGCTAGTAGTCGGCTTGACGATGCAGCCGCCATCGGGGGTAGGGTTGCACTGGAGGGTGGAACACTTGCCGAAGATGGCAGCATGTTGCGTCGTCGACTGCGCCATTGCTGCGGCTGCAAGTGTGAACCACGAAAGAGGAGAAGATCGCATTGCGGCTATAGCAAGGCAAGAAATGCGGCGACTGGTAAGGCCGCAGCGAACCCCCTCTATTATAGAATCGTCGTATGTAGATGGATACAACGTATGCCATCCAGTGAGAAGCGTGGGAGCGAATGCGGCATATTTATAGTAGTATCGAGTAGCGGTAACAACACGACCGATGACGCCGCATAATCAGTCTTCTTCTCACTAATGATTTCAGATGTTTGTTGCATCCCAAAAATAATTCCAGGGAACGCTACCTACTTTGACTACGTGCATGCACATATACGGCATAGCTTCACATCGCAGTAATTAGCTTTCTAATGCGAAATCGCCCACGACATTGAGCAGCGAGTTTGCCTCTCCTAACACATTCCCAATCCGTCTACATGTTATTTCGTCCAAAGCTTGCGCGCGAGTAGCACATCTTTCGATTGATTCCCAGACACGTATTCCGCCTCATCGACCTTGCTTGCCTCCTTCATGTCATCTTATGCTTCAACGAACCACGCACTTCTGCCGGCGCTGGTTGGTGGGGTAGTCATAATTGGTATCACAGCCCTCCTCATCACCATTCGGCTAATTGTCAATATTCTTCAGAACCGCAAGCTCTTCATTGATGACTGTAAGGCTTTCCCCGAGTAATTAATGTTTACTTAGATGATGTCTAATTGACCGCATGTTAATTTCAGACTTATCTGTCATTGCCGTCGGTTTAATCACCAGTTCATTAGTATACAGTTTCAAGTCAGCTCGTGGTATTTATGTCTTCAATTACCCTCGGCCAGCTTCAAAGCATTGATGACTAAACTTATCTTAGAAATTTCTGGTCCCAATCCTTCAGTAGCCAGACTTTTTCATGTCAGTGATGCAATATTTACTTCAAGTTGACAACTCATCGGTAGATTTACTTACTTAGGCACATAGTATGCTTTTATTCTCAATTTCATTGGCAGTTATGCGCTTGGGTTCTCCAAGATGCCTGTGCTGTTTCTGTATCTTCGAATCTTTAACCTCAAGTCATGGCTAAAATATACGTGCTACATCACGTTGGCTGTCATATCACTACCAGTGGTAGGCCTATGTTAAGAAGATAAGGGCCCTTGTAAAATCTCTGTGTAGCAGGCTAGTCACACAGAGAAGACACAGACAACACAATCAATACACTGGATGTTATATGCCATCGCTTATATCTGACAGCTATAGCCGCGTATACAAGGCCTTTATCTTTAACATTAGCTACTACTAGCCACACCACTAGCCACACTACGAAAAACTACCATACAAAGCCTAGACGGCTAGCCCAGAAGGCTAAGGGCCGTCACTTTATGTACTATGTATACAATATGGCTTTAGAAGTCCCTGCAGCAAGGCCAGACAGAACCCAATACAACACCTTCTGCACCTATCACAAGTGCTAAAAATCCGACAACATGAGCATTCCTTGCAGGAAAGTTGCACCAGTCTTATTTTCCATTCCTCAACTCTTTATCCTTCGACATAGCTCTACGTTGACGCGCAATTTCGAGGTCGACATGACTGGGAGACAGAACGCCAAGTCCAAGCCCTCCAACAAATGGAGAGGCAAGGGAGCATCTACACATAAACCCGGTAAACAGGCGACAAGACACACCCACACTGGCACTGAATCTCATCATGAATCTCACAGTGAACCGAGCAAGACCGTCACGGGCTCTACTGCCCCCTTGACTGCCCCATTGACTGTCCCATTGACTGTCCCGGAG
The DNA here is from genome assembly GCF_022495145.1 of Xylaria bambusicola. Taxonomy (NCBI): domain Eukaryota; kingdom Fungi; phylum Ascomycota; class Sordariomycetes; order Xylariales; family Xylariaceae; genus Xylaria; species Xylaria bambusicola. Next base: position 266,828 of record NW_025953605.1, on the reverse strand, counting down.
TCTTCCACCGAGCAGAAATTTAGCGACTTGATGGAAGGCGGCCTTGTTCACCCTACCTTGCTCCGCACCATCACTGAAGATCTCAAGTTTGAACACATGACTCCCGTCCAAGCAGCTACTATCCGGCCTATTCTCACCGAGCGCTCGGACATTCTAGCCCAGGCCAAGACTGGCACTGGCAAGACCGTCGCATTCTTACTACCTGCTCTTCAGAACTTAGTCAACCGTAACGTGACGCCAGGGTCTGCTGTTTCTCTTCTAGTCATCACGCCCACCAGGGAACTGGCATTGCAGATTGCCGCCGAGGCTGAGGCCTTATTGCAGCGGCTGCCTCAGTACAAGGTCTGCATTGCCATCGGCGGCACTAACAAAGATGCCGAGGAGAGACGGATCCTGAGAGGCTGCGACATCTTGATCGGAACCCCCGGACGGCTTTTTGACCATCTGGGAGGAGATGGCAGTCCCGTCGTGGAGAAGCTGCAGCAGCTGGATACCTTGGTGCTGGATGAGGCAGACAGGCTACTCGACATGGGTTTCCTCCCGTCCTTGAAGCAGATCGTCGCATGCCTGCCGAACAGGACTGTCAAGCCCAGACAGGGCATGCTCTTCTCAGCCACTGTGCCAGAGTACGTATCAAAGGTGTCTGGTCTGGTGCTTTCGAAAGACCACAAGTACATCTCGACGATACAAAAGGGCGAGATCAACACACATGAGCGCGTCCCACAGCAGTTGATCATAGTCCCCGAATTCTCCGACGTCACGGCTGCTCTGTTGGGCGCGTTACGCCAGGAACAGCGAGGAGTAGGCGCAGAGTCGTTCAAGGCAATCGTCTTCGCCCCCACAGCAGCCCTCGTCAACTTCTACGTCGACGTCCTCCAGCAGTTCCCCGATATGCCCACTATCCTTTCCCTACACGCGCGCATGACCCAGAGCAAGCGCACTAACGTGACCCAGCAATACCGGCAGGCGCGAAGCGGCATCATGGTCGCCACTGACGTCATAGCACGCGGAATGGACTTCCCCGCCGTGACCAACGTCTTCCAGGTGGGCATCCCTTCCGACAAGGAATCGTACGTGCATCGCCTCGGGCGCACGGCGCGCGCCGGCGCCGAGGGCAGGGGCTCCTTCATCATCTCGTCCCACGAGACCTGGTTCTCGAAATGGGAACTCAAGGGCATTGACTTCAACGAACATCCTGCCGACCTCGCCGCGCAAGACGACATCAAGAGAATCACTATGGGGATGAATACCCAGGGGAAGACTTATCAGGCTTGGCTGGGCTTCTACAAGAGTTATGTCAAGCGCATGGGCTGGGATAACGTTAGACTCGTGGCGGAAGCCAATACCTTCGCGCTCGATGGCCTAGGTGCTCCTGAGGTCCCGAGCCTTGAGAAGAGTACCGTTGGCAAGATGGGGCTTAGGGGAGTCAAGGGCTTGTCGGTGATAAAGAATCGCCCTCGCGAGTAGGCTGGTGTCGGTCGCGCCGAGCTAGGGTGTCTTGTTGGGCATGTGGGAGGTAGGCAGGGGGGTTGGCACCATATGCCCTCGTGATTCGGGTACAATGGCTCGTTTCTTGCCGTTGAGTCTACCTTGAATGAGTTTCAACATTCTCAGTTTCATATGATATTATAGACGATAGATCCCGTCAAGCTTCTTGGCTCTTGACGTAGTAGCTGTTTAATTGACCAGCGAAGCTACATTATCAACACCTCTTTTCATTTTCCATGCGGTGTTCCGTGGCGAAGGTACGCCAGCTGTATAGACAGAGTTAATACCCTAACTAGATGGGAAGCACTCGAAACCAGCCGAAATACAGCACCTCTAGCGTCGCCCCTATAAATCACGAGAGCGCTTCAGCATACCAAAGTCTCGTCAATATCCTATAGCTTCTACGCTCGTACAACATCTCCTTTTCTATCTCAAGTAGCGATCATTCTTAATGAGTTGCTACTCTCCTATACGGCCGACCAAGAAGCTTGCGACGAATCGATTTTCTTCATTCCTAAGGTAACGAACCTCAATCTGACGTCCTCTTACTTCACTCACATCCCGTTGAAATCGCCCTAATTATATAGATAATGTTTGTTCAATTCGCCGCTTCACCCCAGGCGGCCTTCTTTAACCTTGCAAGCCAAGAGCTGTTACATTGGCGCGACTTGTCCCTAACGAGGCCATACTCTGCTCTCAGCTGCCACTGTTGGATTGGGGTGGCGCATAGAGTGGTAGTGTCAGAATAGGCGAGCTAGTTAATTGTTGTTGTTATTGTTCATTTTTAACGTCGGTGGGGGCGCTAAACACCCGCGCTGACCTCCCTAGGGGTACTTAGATTCTCGCGCATCACGTTTTTGTATTCTTCTATCAGTCTAAGCCATTCTTGGTAGTATTCATTGAGACTTTGTGAAGAGCCCGCTAAAATAAGAACTACCAACCTTATCCCTTTAACTTCCATGAAGGCTCTAATGATACCTTGCTGATCTAGAACTAATGGAAAGATTGACATCGGAGTACTAAGATCATATCAGGGCGTTTCTTTTGACTTAGGTATGATTAAAGTTGGAGGGCTTCTGGTTTAGCGTAATACGAGAGTACAAAAATGTGATGCACAAGAATCTGAGTCGTAACGGGCAAATTGAAGGATTTATATTCTGCTCACATGCTGGCGAGGCTCTGAGTTGCCGATTGGATCCTGAGTGCATGCAGATGACAACACGATGCTACGTCGGGAGGAAATAATTCCTCAATGTAGAAGACTGTTATGGTCGGAGATTTACAAACGCAAGGCTCTGGGGAAACTCCGAGCTACGGAAACAATTTCTCGAGCGCGTAAGCTTCGGAGTGTAACCATCTTGCATACCAACAATCCCAATTCCCAAACCCTCGACTTCTACATAAGTCCTCGCCGCATATCGCCGCTTCGGGTCTTTCAAGAAAAAAACTAGCACGAACACATGTACAGCATCACGTAGCAGTTAGCTTGAAGTAATGCTGATACTTTGGGGGTTATGGAAAACGTCCTGCGGATCTATATCCCTTTTGACTTTACCGAGCCTCTCCAGTTTGACACCCCAATAGGCTTTTTGTGCACTTCTTAATGGTTGCCTGGGGTCAACGAAGCCGGCATATTGGCCGTGAAAAGCGGTTTCGTTGCTTCCTTTGACGATATCATTGAGAAAATTTAGCGTGTCCACTGCGATTTGAGGCACCGTGTTGTTGGTACGAGAGTAAAGCAGGAATGCAAATTTGGCGTCGCGATGGGGATAAGATGTGGATGATGCGGAGATGGTCGATGTAAAACCCCCAAGAAGCTCAAAATCCAGGGAGACATCCTGTGTAGTATTGTCGCTGTCACAGTACTGCCCAGCTGTGGTTTCATGTATTTGTTCTGTTATTGCACAAGGAGGGAAGTTCTAGTTTTCGCCCCTTATTCCCTTTCCTAGCGTTATATACAATGTTCCTTGGTCCGTGCTGTATATCGGAAATTAGGCTTCCTTGGTTCCGTGACAGTCGCTGTTAGCCCAAGCTTCCACCAGATGATCTACGACGTCGTCGGGAATCTGAGTTTCCTGGGACCAGAGAAGCGACTTGGCGTAAAAGTACCCCCGCTGTGCGGAAACAGCCTGCTTCAATAGTGCGTCCCAGTCTACTGAAAGTTGGCGGAAGTTGTCATACACCTCAACGCTCACAGCGCCCGGGGTGGTGAAGTTGCCCAGGATGTTTAGGGAGTTAAAGTCGGCCTGGGTGCCGCGAAAAGTACCGTACAAAAGGATGCCGGTGGAGGAAGCGGTCAGTGTAGCGGACAACTTCCATCTCGGAGATATGATCCATAATGAGGCCCGCCTGCCGGGACGTCTGTCCAAACCCCCCAACGGTGGCGTGGCCGCCTATTCCCACACTGAATGCGACTCCGTGAGGGACATACCGCTGGCCGGAGTTCCAGAGGGCTTCGTTCAGACTGCCTAGAAGCGTACCACCACCAACCGTTGCCTGGTCAGTGGAGCTATCGAAGCTGAATCCTTGGAGATTCTGCAAGTTGATCGTCAATCCACCGTTGGTGATAATTAGCTATCACCTGAGTTTCAGTTCCTTTTTCACAACAGCATTTCACCTAAAGTTTCCGTGTCGATGTTGGGTCTTCTGAAAATGGAAGCCCTAGGCCAACCATTTTTGAAACCTCAGAACACCTCAGTCAGGTATATTTTTAGTAGGATATGTGTATTTCTCGAAGTTTAGTGTACGCAAATACTTTGTTTAATAGTACAAACTATAGCAGGCAGCGTAGCTCTAAACAGTATACATGAAAAGTCAGGATCTGGATAGTAGCTTAGGAACAGGACGCAAGAACACAAGAGCGCTGTTTCCCGCTGTAGTCGTTGCATGCATGAAGAGACGCTGTGTGGCAACATGTAAGATGTTATCAACCTAGGCCGTGGCCTATCTAGCTGTCCGGTACATCCGAGCCTGTACGCTCTGTATCACACACCCACTCTCCATTTGCCAACAAATGATTCCCATTCCCAAGCTTGTTTTGTGCAGGACGTTCCCAATTCAAGACCTTAATTCCTTGCTCTCGCAAATCACGACGCATGTCAACCATGACGACCCCTTTCACAGTGGTGGGGTTCCCACACATATCCGAGAATACCTGTTCCCTCTCAGGTGGTTTTGGAAATTCTGGCCAGTCAATATACTCAGGTGCTTCTGTATAAATAGAAATCTGTTTTTCTTCTCGTCTCTTCACCCATTGGTTCAATACTGAACGATATTCCCAAACAGAATGATCAAGCTTAACATCTGGATGTTGTACCCATTCCAGCCTTTCTAGATCGATTGGATTCTGTTGAGCGTAAGAAATGTCCCGGAAATGTGTATCGCGGGTAATGATTTCGTAAAGTGTAAATATAACACCTTTAACGTCATTGCGGTCTTTATCGTATCCAATGCACCTTCCCTTCAATTTATTGTCCGTACGTTTGGAACTGTTAGTACACAGGCGTATGCTATACTAAAAACACTAACACCGCCCCAAATTAGCGTAATTTGCGCAAAATACTAAAAAGGATTTGCTAATAAGATTTCCCGCTTATGGCGGACCTTTATATACCGTAACGCTAGCCCGTTGCCCCCGAACCCCAATTTACTAGGTAGACTGAGCCTTCGACGCCGTTTGCAAATAACCTATAGTATAAAAAGGTTAGAATTAATAGCATATTTGCATTAGTTAGAATAGCTATAGGGAAGAATACTGCTAAAAATGAGCCTTCGTTATAGGGCTTAATTATAAACTACTTTATAAAAGCGAAATGTAATGCTAAAGTAAAAAAAAAGGTTTTTATGGGCTTTATTATAATATTAAATAACTTTATTAAGTTATTTAATAAAATAAATTAAAGCTTATAGCAAAGATTAGTTTAAAAGTTTATTAATAAGGTAGGTTAATACTTTAATACTATTATTTTTATTAAATCCAGGGGTATTATATTAATATACCTAAGATTATAATTAACCTACCCTATAAGTAGTAAAGCTATTATAAGTAGGAATGCTGCCCTAAAATAAAAAATAACCTATAAAGGGCCTAAGGCTACAAATATAACTAATATATATATAAAGGTAACCTATTTTATTATATAAAGGATAAACCTAAAAAAAATAGCTAAAGTATTAAAACTTATTAAAATAAATAATATATATATATTTTTTAAGGTAAGATTAATAACTATTAATATTAAAAACCTATATATCCTTATATAAATAATGGAAAATAGGTTAATTTATTGCTTTATTCCTTTTATAATATAAATTGTATTAATTAAAAAATTATAGCTTAAAGCAAATAAAATTATTAATATATAAGTAATAAAAACTAGGTAATTTATTTATATTATAAGCCTTAAAGCTAAGAATAAGTTAATAACGTTAAAAATATAACTATTAATTTTATAAATATTAAAAGCGAAGAAAATTAAACTATTTAAAATATAGGTAACCTATATTATACCTAATATCCCTACCTCCTTTTTAAATTACTTAAATAAAGGAATATTTAACAATATAACCTTAAAATAGATAAAGGAAAAAATAAAAGTATAAATAAAATATATGCTAATAAATATTTACCTATTTAAATATATAGCTAACCTATAGATTAATAAAATAACCTAGGTAATATTATTTAAATACTTAGTAAAAGCATTTAAATTCTTCTTTATTAATAGGCTTATAAAATAAATAAATAAAAAGTTTATAATTTATAAGTATAGATTAAATAGAATAGGCTATTAAGGGTATTATATAGCTAAAAATTATAAATAAATACCTAAATGCAAAAATTATAATAATAAACTTTTTAATTATAAATTAGGTCCCTATATAAAAGTATTAAGGTATATAAATTATTATAGGCCTTACCCTATAAACTATAAAAGTTACCCTATTAAACCTAAAAGGGCTAATGGTAAAGTCCTTACCTTTTTAAAGGTAAAATTATAAAAGGTAAAAAGAGTTAGCGGAAAATAATATAATAAAGTAAACCGCTTAATATTTATAACGGAAAATATATTAATATTAAATTTAAATAAAAATAGAAAAAGCATTATAATAAGAATAGCCCGAAAAATATAAATTAAATAAATTAATTAAGGAAGGAAAAGGCCAGCTTTATTAAAAAATACTTCCCCCTTAGCTATAATCCCTATTAGCTGTTTTATTATATTAGGCTTATTTTTAAAAAAAGGAAGTAGATTAAGCAATAATATAAAAGGAATAACGGAAAATATTATTATAATAAATATAATAAATGCTAAGCTCCTTTAGGGTAACTTATAAAAGGGTACTTTAATAATTAATAATAAAGTAAATATTATAGGAACTTTAAAGTATAAGGGAAGATTAATAAACGTTTATATAATATAAAGGATTATAAATATATATTTAATATTTTACCTTAAATTTATAAATAAATAATAGGAAAAAAGGGAATAAATGGTTTAACTATTAGATTAAGCTGCTAAAAGCTTTATAAGTTATAATCTATAATATATAAAGGGCTTAACTAATTTATATTACTTTTTTTTAATATTATTAAAATAAAGAGATAGATATTTTATTTATATAAAAACTATAGGTAATAATTATTAAGAATACTTTAATGTAGAACTATCCGGGTTATATCTTATATACCCCCCTTAATTATTAAAATAGTAAGGAAAATAAACTAAGGGTTATAACTTACGTATAAAAAGAGGCAAACTTATTAACTATATTCCAATGCCTAATTTGGTTAAAGGACCTTTTATAGGTTAATATTAATAAATATTCCATCCTAAACTATTATAAAGCATTAAGTATATTAGAAATATTGGAATACCTATATTTATTTAAATTATTACTTAATTGCCTAATAATAAGTAACGTTAATATAAAGCATTTAAATTAAAAACTAAGGATTACTTTACGGAATAAAAGCTATTAATTATTTATATAGTTTACCTAAATAAAAATGAACTATATAAACAAATTAAGAAGACTTACCTATAAGGATAACTATATTATTAACTTACCCTTTTTTAATATATCCTTCCTAAAGGCCTACCTAGATAGGAACTGCATTATAAGGTTAAACTATTACCCTATATAAATAGTTTACCTAAATAAAGGCCATATACCTACCTTAAAACAATAACATTAACAAGTTAAAAAGGACTCCTTAAGGAAATTAGTAAAAATAATAAGGATAGTGGCCCTAACCCTCCCTTTACTAAATAGGCTAAATAAAGAAGAAATATTAAATAAAGCAATAAGGGCATTTACCACTCTTTTAATAAATAGGATTAAAGCTATAAGTAACATCTAAAAACGCTAAGGTAAATTTATACCCTAATAGATAAAAGAATATATACGTAATTATTAAACTTAAAAAAAATTGTAAAAAAAGGCACCAATGGAAAAATAGGAAAAAAATATAATTTTAAAAAAAAGGAAAACCTTCCTTTCTATAATATAAAAAGCAAAAAGAAATTATTAAAGGGTAAAAATTAATAAAGTAAAAATAAATTATAACCTTTATACCCTTATTAGTTAATATAAGCTTAAAGTATAATTCTATATCCTATTAATTAAAAACCTAAATATAAAATAAATAATAAAAAGGGGGAAAAAAAAAGTATAACTATTATATAGGATTATCCTATAAAGATTTAACGCATTTAACAACCTAATAGGAAAACTTCCTAAAATGCCTATAAAGCTACCCTAATATACCTAAATTATTATAGAAAAAATATATAGGTTTATATATAAAGTTACCTTTACCTTATTAAAGGAAAACAATATTATAATATAAATAGTTAAAGCCTGCTAAAGCTATATAGGGAAGTATTGCTATAAACTAGGGAAAAGAATTCTAAAAATAGGGTATTTCCCCTTAGCCTAAAAGGTAGCCTAAATAGCTATAATCCCTAAAATGGGAAAAACCAATTTCTTATCCTTTAAATTATTTAAATTAATAGCACTTTTATTTTATATTAGTAAAAAATATAAAAGATTAATTATTAAAAGAATAATATAAATTAAGCTATAAAAGGGTATATTTAACCTATAATACATTAAAATACTCCTTATAAAATTAGCTATAAACTTAATAATAAGCTTTATTTATAAAATAAAAATAGCATTAATTATAGGAAAGAAGGCTATATTAATTATTTTAAATGTATAAAGGGCATTTAATATATTATTATATAAAAGGCTACTAGTTTAGATAGTAAAATAAGGCTGGCTAGCATTAGTTATAAAGCTAACTAATAGCTTTTTAACTATTAGGAATATTAGAATTAAATTAAAAGAAAATATAACGGAAGCTTAAGAATAAAAATATAAAATGCTTTAAGGATTACTTTAATCCCTAATTCTTTATATACTTTATATAGCTAAATTAATTACCACTAACCCTAACTATTAAGGATATACAAATAACCTAATAGTATTAAAAATAAAGGATACTTTAAAAAAAAGTATAAAATTAATAAAAGAAGAAATAAAAAGGATTTTAAAATATAGCATTAATAATAAAATCTTATTTACCTTAAAAAAAATAAAATTAATTTATTTTAATAAAAAAAGGGGAAATAAAAATCCGGAAATATAAACTTCAATAGGTATAATCGTACTTATATTATTATATAATAAAAAAAATACTAATTCCTTAATTAAATAAATCCTTTAAAAATCTTAACTAACATTATAATAATTAAAGGTATAGTTTAATAAATAATTTATATTTAAATAGTATATTAAAAAGCGGGCAATAATTATAATATAGGTTTTAAATTATATTAAAGCCTTTATAACAATTAAACGGGGCCCTTTAATAATAGTATTATAAAAAGCAATTAAAACAATAATCCTACTATTACTTTTATATAGGTATAAAGTATAATATAAAAGAAAAATAAAATTAATAACCTATAAAGGTCCAAAAAGGTTAATAAAAACTAATATAAGGCTAGGAGGATATATAGAATTAATCTAAAAGGTATTAGTTAAAACAATATATAAAGTGCTCCCAATTTAAAAAACATAGCTAAATGTAACCCTCTTTATAAATAATAACCTTTTAATAGCTTAACTAGCCCTAAACAAAGTAAAACTTTACTTTTCCTATAAAGTTAATATAATTATAAAAGGCTACCCCTTAATTATTAAAGCGGAACTTAAAATTATTAACCAGGAAAAAAGGGCTAAATAAATATAAAAGCTATAATCCAACATTTAATTTATTAAAAAACTTCTTTTAATAGTTAAATAGCTAATATTCTACCCCCTTAAAATACCTTAAAGGATTAAAAAATAACTTAATAAAGGGTATAAATAAAAAGGAAGCATTTAAAAAATTTAAAAAATAATTTAAGGACTGCTTTATTTTTAATATAATAATTTTTTCGAATAGCTTAAAAAATATAATAGGGTTAAGCTATAGATTTATAATTTATAAAAAATAAAAAAAGGTAGCTAAAGGCTTAGGGGGCATATACCTATTAAGTAAGGTTTATAATATAAAAAAGGTAAAGGCACTTAAAGGCATATAAAAAGCTATAAAGCTTTTCCCTACCTTTAAAATTATATTATATATTAATAATATATTAATAATATATAATATTAAAAAGGATATTTTAATTACCTTTTAAAGTATATTTATTTAACTATATAATATAATAGATATATATAATATAAGATTAAAATAATATTTAAGCTATATAAATATAAAAGGGAATAAATAAATTAATACATTAGTAAAAAAGGTAGCCAAAGATAGGCTATTTAACCTAAAGTTTAATAGCCTTATAGTTATAGGAATTAAAGCAATAATAAAGAAATAAATCCGGAAAAACGTATAAGCCTAATAAAAAAACAACCTATTAGTTAAAAATAAAGCAGGTAAGGATATAGGTATAATATAGCTAATTAATTATTAATTAATAGGTATTAAATATATCCTTAATTATTGCCTTAAAGTATTAAAACTATTATAAAAGATTTTAAATAAATACTTTATATACCTTTTAAAATATAGGAACTTTAATTAATACTATAAAAAATTTAAGCATAAAGGGGTAGAAATATATTACTCCTATATAAAGATTAAAAACTAATAGAATTATAATATAAAAATAAAGTTATATTTAATATATTATAAAAGGTTATAAAGAAGAATGGCATAATAGTTAAAGCTATTTAAATTAAAACTTAAAATAAATAATAATAAATAAAAAAAGAATAATTAATTAATAAAATTTTATAAGTTAAAATTATTAAATTCGAATAATTATAAAGCTTATTTAATTTAACTTTTATAAAACTTATTAAACTTTTAACAATTTTGTTAAATTATAAGTTACTTTATAAAAGTTTATATACCCTTTATAGCTTAAAAAGTTTATTATAAAAAATAGGTTAAGATTATTAACCTAATAGATAAAGGGAAAAAGGATAATAAAAACTTAAACATTATATAACCATTTATATTAATAAACGGTTTAATGCTTTTAAAAAATTTATAAAGTTAAAGATTAGCTTTATATCTATTTATTATTAAATATTAATTTAAGGTAAAAAATAATAAAGTTTAAAAAAACTTTAATAAAACCTACCTTAAAATATAAACTTTCCAAACTAATAAAACCTTTCCTTTAATTAACTTAAATATTTTTAAAACTATTATATAAAAGAAAAAAATTATTAACCTTTAAAACTATTATTAGAATTAATTTAATAATATTATTAAAAATTAACTATTTTATATTATAAAATAAAAATAACTATCTTAAAAAGCATTATAGCTTAAAATAAAAAGTATAACTTATTATTATTAATTATACATTTAATCGTTAAAATTAATTTTAAATAAAGCTCCTTAAAAGCTTTATAATAATTAAAGTTCTTAAGTTAAATAAAGTAATTAATTTTTATTAATAATAACTCCTTTACTTCCGCCCTATAAAAAATAAATAAAGGGATAACTATATATAATATACCGCCCTTATAACCTATTACCCTTAAAAAGCTTATAGCAAATCCCTTAAATACCTATAAATAATCCCTAAAATTATAATTAACTTATTAAAGTTTTTATATTATAATATAACCATTAATTCTTATTAATTAATAAAGGTTATTATCTATAAATAAAAGGAATATTATTTTATAAAAAGCCCTTTATATTTATTATATAGTATACCTTTTTATTTATATTTTAAATTATACATTATATATTATATATTATATTTTATAGGTTTTTAATTTTCCCCTTTTTTTTATTCCCTATATATAAAAGCTTAAAAGCTTAAAAACGGAAAAATATATATAAAATAAAAATATAAAAATAATATAAATAAAAAAGTAAATATAACTATATTAAAAGATATTTATCCCCTTATACCCTTTATATATATAAACCTTTAAAAGTTCCTATATATATAACCCTTAAAAGCCTTTTATATATAAATATAAATATAATATAAATTAATATACCTAAAAGTATAAAACTACTTTAAATATAATATAAATTAATATATTTAAAAGTATAATACTTCTTAATTTTAATAATAAACCCGCTTATTATTATTATACCTACCTACCTATTAACCTATTATATACCTATTGTAGCCTAGCCCAGCTATAAGCCCTAACGGTAAATAATTATAAGGATTACGGATGCTTAACGATAATTAGCTAAACTACCGCCCTAAATATAAAGTCGCATCCATTATTACCCTTTATAACTAATATTAAATCCCATAGGTACACCAAACTAAGTTCCAAACTTAAAAGGAACAAACTGAACGTATAAGGCACAGAAATCCTAAAAGGAATGGATACATAGTTATAACCTAACACGCTTAAAAAGTAAAAAAATAGCTTTAAAGCCATTATATACATAAAACAGTAGTAGACAGCTTACCACGTTCCAATGCCCTTACGGAGGCCTGGACTAACTGCAACGCAGATTAGTCCCTACAACGTTAAACACAATCAATTAATCAATCAATCAATCAATCGTATCCAATGCCACCGATCCGGCAACTATAGTTGAAGTCGAACAACATGATAGCGTCCGTTTTTGGACTGACAAGAAGATTTCGCGCAGCGACATCCTGATGAGCAATCCCGTACCGGAAGTTTAAATCGTCGATAACGCAAATCAGTTGTTCAAGCCATTTTAGCTTGAACATACGCGATTTATTCTCGCTTATTGTACCGCCAGAAATGTAAAGACTTGTGAAGCCAACAATATGACCATGTAGCTCGTCTAGGACAAGTCGATCGAACGGTACAATGTTTGGATGCGGGGGGAGGCGTATCCATAAGTTCACTTCATGCCATAATTTATGGAGGAATTGGATAAGAAAATAATACTTGAATATTACTTTAGTGTTTGTTGGATTGGCACATAAAGTATACGAAACTAGGTCAACGTTTGGAGAGAGTCTGTCTAGTTCGATTAGATCAGAACGAAGCACAGTTTTGATGGGGCCGGAGAGCCGGTCCTCGATCGTCTGTAGCGGAGGATAATATACGCATCTCGTTTCGTCGTCTTCGGGACTGGTAGAGACCGAGACCAATTCGCCGTCCTGTGATAAATGGATGCCGTATACGTCAGGTCCGAGAGTATCGATATGCCTGTGAAGATATTTGATAGCAACATCTTCGCTCTCTTGTTCCTCGTCCATGGTAACAGCAATAATACGTCGTTGGTCCCAGTCGAGAATATACCATGTGCTTGGACCCCCCGGCATAAGAGCGCCGCCGGGTGCGAAATATCTCCACTCCTCGTCAATCATCTCTCTTCTGCTATTTCAGACTCGGGAGGGTATAGAGTTTGGGGAGACTTCGAAGGGAAATGATGCAGCAAGGAGCAGCAAAGGAGAGATAGAGAGTGGTGCAAGCTTCGGTTTACTGCGAAGCCAAGGTGCCGGACAACAATGGCCCAGGGTAGGTCGAGAATATATGCTCTACAGCACATCACAGGGCACACTGATTGGTGGTCGAATGACTTGTATCGGGGAGAGTGAGCTTTTTGGCTAGCCTCTGCTACGAAGCCGGTACTAAGTTGGTGTAGTAGGTTGAAGGCTAGCCTAGAACCGCCTAGGGCTAAAAAACAAATGATGTCGAACAATAAGTTAACCAACGCAAGAAACAACCCTAGTATTGTAATAAGGGCGGTGGGCGGGACGAACTTGCGTCGTATTCAAGATGGATGTGCCTCTGAATGTAGTTGTAGAGGTGAGAACGCTAACCCTAAAATAGATTGGCACCGGCGCTTATTGAAGTAGGCGCGCGGTACGCCTTGTGGTCGTACTCTACACTAATACTTCAAGTTATATACACAAATTCATAGTCACCTTTGGTGCTTAGCGGCTGCGCCGCGAGGACTACAACTTCTACCCTTTTTTTTTTGACTTCCGGGGGTTATACACTCTGCGCCGGCCCCCGCTCCAGAAAGAAAGTGATAAATTCCTCTCTTGATCCGCCGCTCGCGCCCTTCAGGGCTCACGACGCTCCTGTTCTAAGTATTAGTTGGTAGTATTTGGGCGGCATAAATCGCGTGGACTTAGCTTGGTATAGGTACGGCCTCTCTAGTGAAAATCTACGGCCCAACGGGCAGAAGGGAGCCATAGAATGTATGAGGCCTGAATGAGCATCAATAGCTCAGGGAATCTCCTGCTCGAAAGGAAGAGAGAGAGAGATCAAGGCCCTAGAGACCCCTAGTAGATTATTATTGAATATGGCTAAGTTCTAAGCCCTCTACAAGAGCCCTTGTCACAATAGCTGAACCCGCCAACAACCAACAACCAACAACCAACAATGGCATAAATCGAGATGGCAGGAAGAAACTGCCTAACAACAGAGAAAGTTTTCATATAGTATATATAAACAAACTCGCCGGATCTCAAGGACAAGAAACTCCCTTACCTGGACCGACACCATCTTTTAAATTCCCAACAAAGACGTCTTCTACTTGTCGTTTGCTTAGTTTTAACAAACCCTAACTTAGCCAACCTTTGTCCATCCTCCTCAAGCTTTCAATCGTTCGAAATGTAGCAGCAACCCATGCATATCAACCCCCAACAAATTGGATCTACTACAGACAATATCCGCGTGTTCGACAAGCGAAATCCAGGCAGATGCCCTTATGGATGGTATTGCTTTTATAGCAGCATCTGCGGTCACCTGTATCAACAATACCCATAGAGATGCGGCAATTCAACAACGCCCTCTGGAAAAAGCGGCTTCTGCAAGGTTCCTGCCCCCCAGCACGTTGTTCAAGCGTATCAGGTCAACGCTCAATGTGCCGATTGCCGCCGACGCGACCGCTAAGTCAATGTAATACATTAAAAGTAGATGACGTATCCGGGAGATATGCTAACCAAGCCTGACATATAGCTGTTCCTACCGAAAAGAAACTGCTCGCCGCTTTCAATATTATAACCGGTACAGGTTCTGCTTTGCAGACAAATACCATACTATGGTTAATAATATTCTAGCGTCGGTTATTTTAGGTTATTCAGGTCAATACTGGTTGACGTTGGAACAAGATCCGCTTACGGTTGCTCTTTCTGTCGATTTGTACCAAGCTAGTGCGCCGGGCGCCGGAATGTAATATACGTTCCTGTTTGGCATGATATATATTCTTCTTCTTTTTTTTTTTTTTTTTTAAGGGTTGGGTTGGGTTGGGTTGTTCGGCATATCGTGTCTGCTAGACTTGCCTCATCTTCGATATTATAAATCAAACAGTAACGCTAGTAATAGCGCTTTTAAGTAAATTCTTATAGGACTTCGTAGCTGTTCGATATATTTTACGATAACGTCGTGAAAACTATTAAGTTATATTTTAATTGTTTGGAAACAAGAGCTTTTTTAAATACAGCTAAAAGATTACTTTTTAAATATTGGAATAATTTTGCTCCTAGGTGGATCACAGACTGTTGAGTCATAAGAATATAGAAGGAAAGGAAGAAGAGAAGGAATATCGAAGGATAAGGGCATAATGAATCTATGAAAAAAAATTAACGTCGAGATCAAGCAACTGATATCTTAAGCCTTAAGATTTAGTGACAAAGTGAGTTCCTACGGAGTAAAGGAGGTCTTGAATTGGAGGAGGTAGGTAGGTTGCCTTCTGCAAATGGAGGAATCATAAATTGGCATACTCGACATCGACACGGGAATTTCATTTTATCCATGCGTGGGCGAAGCTCTCAGGATCGGGGGGCTCACCATAGTTTCCGTAGCTATGTCCACCCGACCTAGTTTGTACCTTCACCCCAGCTTCAACCGCACATTTCACGGCAGCAGCCACTTGGGTGGCGTTATCGGGGAAGACAATGGCTGCAGGTGTTACCTCATATGCAAAATCATACCAATAAGACTCGACGACAGATGTGTAATTACTTGTACTTGAATAGATCAGCGAGCTGTTACGGCCTCCAACAGCTGCAGCCAAGCATCGAATAAACGTCGATGGCGCGTGCATTTCGCTCAGCAAAACAAAAAGGAGGAAGATGGGTTGAGAAATCGGTGTGGGTGATAATAACCTAGGGAGCTTCGATAGAGTACTTGTCAAGTTAATGTTGTGAATTTAATGCCCCTATCCCACCACCAGTAGATTTCTCAAAGCTGAGCCGACTGGGTATTTATAGTTGTTTTGCTGGCAGCCTTATAAGCTATTGCCTATGAATTTAGTACATTGGTTGGAATTATAGCCTATTTTATCAACTGGAAGTACTTAAATGCAACCAAGTTTTCAACCTATATAACTTCATATAGCCTTTACCACTTAATTATATTACATTTATTACTATATATTAATTATTACTTACCTTGTTAAAGATTTTATTTAAATCCTTTTAATATAACTATAGTTATTTAATTATTTATTAATTAATCCTTATAGTAGGATAAAGGATCCTTTATATATAAATCTAGTATATGGATCGTTAAGTATCACCGCCTTCCACTTTTGACACCATGACCTGTTAAGGTGCTAAGATATTAGGGAGTAATAACCACCCATTTATTAGCTGTTACTTGGGCAAAATGCAAGTGGTGGCAACCTCTAGTGCTTTGTGGGCTTTACTCTTAGTACAACGGCACCTTATGCCTCCAATATCGAATGAAGATTGCACTATTAATCGTGTTTATCCTTCTATTTTGGTAGTTAAAACCATCCCTGCCAAGTTTAATGGTAAATTCATTCCGCGTCAACCAACATATAAAATCTTTTCTAGCTCTACTGACTTTGACAGACTTAAAGATCCTGCAGCTATACGGTCGATGTGTTGGAGGTCAACCATTGTCTGCGATAAATGTTGAAGTAATACCATAGACCAATGGTTATCAGCGTAACAAGTAGGGTAAACAAGACATATATCCAAATATATTTAGATACCACCGGCTGCCCACTATTGCCAGACCAGTCGAAAAACGTCATGGAAAATACTCCCTATAGTCAATTTAGCTCCGTATACCTAGTTTAAGAGTAAGTTGGAGAGCTCAACATATGAAACAAACTCTTGTCATACCGCAAAGAATGTTCCTGGGAGGAATATCATTGTCACCAGGGCTATTGAGCGCATATGTTCAGAATCTCGTCTTGTCGCCTTGGCAATCTCTAAGCTCGTCTCGCCTTGTGCCTGTGGAGTAGATTTCGTAAGCCAAATTTCTGTCCGGAGGGGTGTAATTAGTTCCTACCCATTGTGTTGCCATTGCCATCCCCTCAATTCTTAATGAGCATTCACGAATCTTGTCGTCGTACTCTTCGATGATGGCCAAAGTTCGAGACTTTATTTGGTATCCTACGACAAGATATATGTTGCTAGATTTCTCATGGCATAATGCCGAGTGCTCTGGCAGTGGCTGAACGAGGGCTATTGGGATTTCTTCTTTGCCAATTAGTGGATATTCCTCATAAGAATTTGGAGTTGGAGGTGGAGTGGTTAAATTACTCGACCACCCATACCCCCCTAATAGTAAGCGATTGACTTCGTCCACATGAAGTGCAATATTCTCCAGTTGCTTTCTCCAACTCTGAAGGCAATTTCGTGTATACGTGATATTGAGCCATGCCGAGCGCTTATCTTTGTGCAATTTCTCAATCTGTGAAGTTGTCATGCTCTCTTCTGTACCAGGCCGTATTTCGAGCTGGTAGATTCTTGCCTCGACTTCGTCCACAATATCATCTACTATTTGTACATGTCGCCTCCTCTCAATCTCCACGATGATTCCTGGGAGCAGTAAAGGATGGGTTGCGGTGTTTCCTGCAAGTCTTAATCGACTCAGTATTTCCTCTTCGATCTCCAAGTCGCATCCAAAAATAAAGGCAAACATCAGATTGCAGTGAGGGAAGTATGTTACAGTCAAAGCAAGATCCATAGGCCAGGCATTAGATGTTCGCAAGTTGAAGACTGTAACCCATTAGCCCTCAGCCGTATGCGATCTCTAAACATTACTCTCACCAGAGACTTCATGTTTTGAGCCGTGTTCATCTTCCATAGTTGCCTTTGTATGCGTAAAAGCTGGAATATCTGCCCGACTAATCACTCTCGATATCGAGCTGTGCATATAGAATGCTCTGGCGATTATTTCGAATGTGCTTCGACTGAGCGGAATAGTCCTGAGACTGTGGCGCGCTACCGCAGAAGAGCTGTCTTGCTTCTCGTCGCTGTGGTTGCGTGTCTTAATATCAGGTGGACATGAACTCTGTACAGAGTTTTCTTGCACGGGCTGTTCACCATCCATCCCTGCTAGGAAGATATTCTCGCTCGTCTGTTTGGCATTACTCGTACTCGACTCGGTAGAACGCTTCGCGAAACTTGAAATATACCTTTTAGCAATGGAATCAATGTCATTTTCATTTGGGGGTCTGTTCCTACAGAACAACCAAGCCAGACTCGCAGTCTTTCGGAGATGGACAGTCCTATACTCAAGTCAACCATAAGGTTAGTACAGCATGTTCCCAGGAATTTGTACCTGCTCTAACCATGTTTGCCACTCCTCATGAGTTTCTATCTCATGTACGATAGCCCTGGAAGCAAGAAAAACTGTTAGTAGGAATTGACGTGATCGTGGTTTAATGGACACTTAACTGGTCGTTGATACACAGCACAGTCGTTGCTTTAGGTTCATACTTAAAAACCCGGTCCAAATCCGAGCCATGCAATCCTAAGGTATCACGTACCCAATCCATATTTATTGGCACGTCTCGTGATATCTGTCTGTCAATTTGTCTACAAACAATTGATGTTGTAGTCCCTGTTTTTCTTTAAATTCGGACGAAAAGCCCTTCCATTTCAGGCTGCGATATCCGGCCTTATCAAAATCCCGCCTGCATTGGCTGACTAGGCAGCCTGCAGTGGCCCCTGACACCACTCAATCTTCAATCAGGTACACCGAAAATTCGTCCTATGTATCCGTACTTCGGCAGCCTATGACTAGATAATGCAAGTAAGAAATTAACCGCAGTCAAGTACTGCATTCTAATTATTCTTGGACGTTTTTCTTTTCTTCTTTTCTCTGTACGCTCTTCATATATGTTTTAAAGCAGCAATTAACAAGTAATTTACTCCGCAAAGGCCTAACACATCCCAGGCGATGCTTAATCTTCTTCTAGAGTAAAACGAGGGCCATCCTAGGC
The DNA here is from genome assembly GCF_022495145.1 of Xylaria bambusicola. Taxonomy (NCBI): domain Eukaryota; kingdom Fungi; phylum Ascomycota; class Sordariomycetes; order Xylariales; family Xylariaceae; genus Xylaria; species Xylaria bambusicola. The sequence continues at coordinate 247,642 of NW_025953605.1, read as the reverse complement.
TACATGGCGGCCAATGTGGGTATGGTAGTATCAAACGCAAATATGCAGTGGTAATCATAAGCGGGCGGTGCAGACTAACAAGGACCTGTACTCGGCGGTGGCGGGGTGTGATACACCATGCTTCAGAGCGGTATATATAATCAGTGGTCCTATGCACGTGATAACACCTATTACAGGATAATCTTTATCCTTTTTTTTTTTTTCAGATCGACCTTACCTCAAAATGTCACCAATCACTGCCCGGCTATACTAGATACTACCACAATAAGTGACTTTGTAGTCCTGGAATCCCAAAAATATGGCTGTGCTCTACATTAGGGCTGCGTATACGGAAGAGGAGAAGCTGCAAGAATTCTTGCTCAAGTTGTTTGGGCGGGGAAACTACGAAATAGAAGTAAGTCAGAATATCTGTACAGCTGATGGGCGATTGACACCTGTCTTACTTAGTGGGCACGAGGACGATGGCAGTGTACAGTCCCTCGAGAGCTGCGTTCGGTATGCAACTGCTGGCTTTAGCTGTGTCTAATAAGATGTAAAAGAGGGTCTATCTAGGCTAGGCTAACATGGTTTAGCATGAGATTGCTCAGATGAAGGCGTCGGCTAACCTGACGCATTACCAACAATTTTAATAGCCACGACCGCCTCTTTAAACTATGGAGATATGTCTGAGGGCGGAGTTATGCGAAGTGTACACAGTTACTTAATTCCATTCTCTCTATAGCGGCAATACATATGTCTTGGTGCAACAAGTATCGCATATGTGGGTTTACTGTAAAAACCCATTGAATTAGTAGATCTACCTAGTCATGCTATTGTCCATTGCGGAACGGTGAAGTTCACATTGGGAGACTGTACCTATGGCTGGGGCGCGAACCACCAGTACTAGAACCGGATCGGACCATCAGGCTAGCCACGCCATATTGGCCCCCACGATAACTAAGCCCCCTCCATCCTGTGCTAATATACATGCATTTGGCCGACGTGTTAAATCGTGTGACCCTACAAGATGACTTATGGAGTACATGCAGGCATTCGACCTGGTACGTGGCATGGGTACTGGTGATCTAGCCTGAATCTGCCTCGTTGCCTACACTTGATCCGACCGAGACCATCTGAATTCACAGTTATTAGGTGTAATTATAACAAGGGCAGATAACTGGACTTTTAATTGAAGCTAGGGCTGCAAGAGTCCTTGACCTTGATGGCCTAACTCGACTCTATGTGCAACTGGTCTGCCAGCTCTGACCACCTACGTCTCATTGGCTTGTTTCATGAGGTGAAACCTGTATAACCTCATAAATATTGCCTGCATGTCTTTGACGATCATGAATAGCCTGCAATGACCTTTCGTACGGCCGAAGCGCAAGGCGAACTGCATGTTCAGCTTATACGCGTGTGACAGTAATCATACAGTAAGCGACCAAGTAGTATATTAGCATATATCGCCGTCCTTCTAAATCCATCCAGGCCGGACGACTACCTACATGTATTCACAGGTACTCGAAGCTACTGTGGACACCCATACAACGTTGCACACGTTATTGGAGAAATAGCAAACGAGTGGATTTAGTAAGTCTAGCCTAAGGGATCCTTTTGTCTTATCTGCACTATGATAAGAAATGGACCGTTACAACTGTCAACCCTCAGATCTCTCGAGGTTAGGAGACATGGTGTCAGCCTATCCAAGTGGCCTTGCGATGCTCCATTTCTGAACGCTCGTCCGCTTGTACCATTAATGATATTCGACCGAGGATATGTAACTTATTCATACCGCATCTGAATGAGTGCATGGAGTGCAGTAATCTTCTTCGACTGCACACCTACTGTTTATATCGGCGAATTTCTGATGTAATGCGAGCATATCATCTCGAGCCGATGAATCAACAACTATCATGTTCTTCTTTATGACGCTCACGATCGCATTAGAGAACTTGGATCGATTCTCGTGATTGAGAATTCGATTCATACACTTGATAGTAGTTAATTAGAATCAGTAAGCCCAATGTTATGCAGGAGAGAAAGGTGTTTCTTACGTCTTGGACTGATGTCATAATCTCGGCGTGACGTTTAGATTGCTCCCCGGACTTGTTTTCTGATTGGACCTCACGTCGTGAAACCGTGAAAAATGTGTTCGTCTCCTGGTGGCGGTACTTGGCTTCTTCTTTTCGTGACTTCTTAAATTCTTTTCGCTCATCATTGCCGCCAAGGAACCAAACCATCATCTCCAGAAAGATGCAACCCAGTGGCCAGACATCAAATTTTCGCGATATCTTAGCATCGGGATCGGTATCGCGCTCTGGAGCACGATACTCAGGAGAACGGGCAACAGTCGAGGGCCGGTCCTTAGATCGACTATACGTGCGGTGCGCCACTGTGAATCCCATATCGGAAACAACCAAGATGCCGTTAGGGTCGTCTTTGTACGTCCTATACCAAAGGGTGTTATCTGGTTTCAAATCGCTGTGACGTCCATATTTGTGCTTGATGTGAGGAGGGAAGTGAATAGTCTTGACTGCTTCTGCTAGACCCACCAATTGATTGGATAGCCAGCGAACATAATCCACATTTTGTGGTCGTGGTGTTTGTTCGATCCAGTACTGGTCAAGGGTGCAGGAAACAAGAAGTGTCTCTTTTGATCATGTGTAAATGTTGTCAAGAGGGTGACTAAGTGTGGACAAACCATGCCCTTGAAACTCTTCAGATGCTCGATTTCAGTTTGATACGAGGCTTCTAGATCCTTGTTCGTATTATCTTCGAGAGTTTTCAAGGCAAAGTAGTTATCAGAACAAGAAAGCAAACCGATCTGCCGTGATAATTATCAGCTGAAACTAATTTCATCTTGATATCCATATAAGGTATGCTGGATAACATACCTTTTCCAGAGGGACACGAAACCCGTGGTAGTCCGGATGGATATAAACTGGATCGACACGGCTATAGCCACCATACCCCGATCTGGGTTCAGACATGTTCTCAGATATCTGCTTTGATTTGCACCATGGCAGTCTTATCTCCTTGAATTTGAAATCCCTGTGCTTAACACTGAAGTCTGGACCCATTTCCAGGTATGGTACGTCGAGCTGCCATTGCTTCCAGCAGAATTCATCTTTCAGAAGGTCGCTCCACGTTGAAAAGCACCTGATGGGAGTATCTTCTTCCCCATCAAGGTAAAAGTAGTCGGGGCACAGTTCAGTCATCTTCAAACTCAGTGGTAGCTTGGCATCCGAGATTCCTTCGTTTTGAAACTGAATGATGTCGCGGCCCCTTTCAAGAAGAATGAGTAGTGCTAACACTGTCACGGAACGACATAAGGAGTGCAGTACTATGCCATTGCGCTACCAAAAGGTAACGACGAGTTATCAAGTCGAGGGCTTGACGTCTCTGCACTCACTATATAGTACTGTACTGTAACAAATACTATGATGTAATTACTATGAACTTCGTGGTATAGTTCATCAATATTTACATTTCGCCAAGTGGTGAATTTGGCCGTATAGTGGCGGAAAAGAGGAACGACAACCTCTCTTTTGAGTATGCGCTGAAGGAGTCTAGGTTGGGAAATTAGAATACTTTTGTCATGAGCGTGTGGCTGCATGGCGGATCTCAATGTCCTCTGGATTGCATTTTCCGCGCCTGGAATGGACACGTCGCTTTCGCTTTGCCCTCTTGAAGTTTCCATAGTGTCTGGCAGACTGTTGGAAGAATTGCTGTTTCGACTGGGCCACTGTTGATAGAGTTCACAATGTAGAGGCACGAGACGGTTAACAATGGAGCTGGTGAATAAGGTCTCGAAAGTCAAAAATGACACCGTTAGAGGTTCGAGCAGTCTAACGGTTATCATATAGGACGACCTTATTAGCACAAGGCTCTAGCTCGAAATACGGCGAGACTTAGGAGAAGGAAATAATAAAGGCAACCATCCTTGCATAGGCAAAGACAACGCCAAACCTGTTTTCCACTCGGTGGCCCTAATTATGACAGCGTTGCAGTCAGACAAGGCCATTGCTGCAAGTGTCCTGATAACAATTGGCCCGAAAGGAAATTAAACCCAGGTTCTAGCGAATGTACATCATAGCTTGGGCAGCGCGACTTGCATGTCAGGTAGTAATTTCACGCAGTCAGCAGCCGTCACCTTCTCCAGCGAGTAGCCTCATTTATCTGAAATCCGTGGAATGCAACACATGGGCGGGAATTCGGGGGCGGAGACATTCGTGAAGGATAAGGCGAAGAAATGAGGGGAAAGGCTTCTCTCAAGAATGTTGCATGGAAGTGCATGGAATACTGTGTTGGATAATGTCAAGAAGGGATGGAATTAACGAGTGGGTATCAGTAGGAAAATTGAGAAATAGATACTGAAAACGGGTGTCAGCCTTAATTAACCCTTTCAATGATCGCCGATAATTCCTGCAACAGAATCGACCATTTCAATACTATGACTGCCCTGGTACGACCCAAGCTGCAGCAAATCTCACGTGCGCTGTTTGATGCGCCTTCTAAGGCTTTGGCAATTACAGCCGGTGCTGACTTGTCACTCCTTTGATACAATGAGCTTGCCTCGGCCTGTTGGATTGGACCGGAGCACTGGGCATTTCGACTTCGCTGCAACGTTGCGTTCCACCCACTATCGATGATGCTCGGTCGATAGACTCGGTTTTGTTGCTCTTAAAGCGTAGCTCAATAGTTGGACGTTTATCTCATTAAGTCGGATTAAAGCATACAATTCGTTATATGCAACTCTTTATTCAATGAATATGTTCCAACCGAGGTCTTCATGATTTTTTTCTCGGTGTTGATTCATAACATTGGTGGTGTATAAAGATAAAGAAAGACTTTGATAGAGCGGCGGCAGGCTCGCTATTGAACTGTATGGTGGCCGGCCGGGTGGTTCGTAACATATGGAAAAAGGCAAAGAAGTTTTACCCTCTAGAAGGGCGGAACGTTGTGCGTAAAAGACGAAGGGATTCATGATATAGCGCGCGAAGATATGAATGGTTCAAAAGGCACTATAATAAACGTATAGACAGACAGCTACATCAGTCTGAATCGAAATGGAGTCAAGGGAATAGAGAACTGCGTGCTCTTCTTTCAGACTACCCTCTTTTCCTAGTCGTCATACTTCTGGCTTCTTGTACGAGTTCCAAGATATTTGCTCCATCCACTCGCAGATGTAGATTGACTACTAGTAGGCGAGGATGAGGTTCGGTTGAAGAAATGGACGATATGGCCAAGCTGATCTGACTTGATCTTGTTATTGTGACCCATCCAACGCCAGAATGGTGTTTTTCTAGTTGATGGGTAGTCTTTGAAAGTGCTGCCAATGTGACACACCCTCTTTCCCCGAGGAGGCTCTATTGTATTATTGTTTCCGACGAAGACAAAGTCATCGCTGGCATTGTGGTATGGGGCGGCGGTTGGGTTTTCGTCTCCGGCAGGCTCGTCAATATCCTTTTGGTCCTCGTCAACGTCAGGTTGGTACTCGTCTTGATAGACACGAACTGTCGGGTAGGTATCTTTACTCTCTCTGGCCATCATACGTCCTTGCTGTATGCGATACAGTGTGCAATCCAGAGTGTTAGTAGCTTCGTCTGGGTGCGAGGCTCGCTCTCTTGCACTAGAACTAGAAGTGAATTTCGACCGGCTTTGGTTCGCCACGGGTCCTGGAGCAATAGACTTAGTATCGTAACAAGAGAAGTAAGACAGAAAGGATGGAAGGTACGAGTTATCAAAAATGAATGCGAAAGGTTAGCGCCCACCTCTATACCCATATTGGGACTGACTTTGCTGTTGATTCATCTTCTCTAGGATCTGCTCTAAGGTACGCCCTTGAGTTGCGGAAAGGTGTAGAATAAGGCTATTCTTGGCGCGCTCAAGGTTATTTAGACCTTCAATAATCTTGTTCTCGGTCTTGATGATATTCGGAACGGCCCAGAGGTGAAGGTAGACCTTTAGCCCGGAGCGATTGCACAGGTTGGCCAAGAGGTTGTCTAATTCGTTAAGGTGTTCGTGCACAATTAACAGTGGCACTTGGAAAGTGTTTGGTGTCAATGGCTCGGAGGATTTGATAAGGTCTAGTATAGCTAGCAGAGACTCCAATTCGATAGTTCTCCGAACGGCGCGGGTTAATCCTTCTTTTGCCTCATTGTGGATGCGGTAGATGGTCTTGATGATTGATGCAGCGATTGTTGTAAGCTGGACAATGCTAGCTACAGCACCGAGAACCTCCATTTTCTAGATAACAGCTTCCTGACTCACAATACAGGGGAGTAGGGTGGTAATGGAGAGTGAGGGGTTCCAGAGATGATCCCAAGGACTTGTCTTGCCTAAGACCCTGGGCTCCTTAACAGCCGTCGCCGCAAGAATACTGTCATCTCGGCCCCAACCACTACCGATCAAGTGTTGGACTGCATGAAGCTATTAATATAATGCCCGTTCAAGCCTGTCTTATTACCTAGTCGTCTGCCTAGCAACCTAAATCAATTGAATTGAAAGCCTACAGCCTGCCGCTTGCAATACCTACTGTAATTATGCACTAAGTATATACGCCGGTAAAGGTGTGGTTCAAAAGACTAGGTTGCCTACCTAAGCCACCGAGGTCGATTGGATCAACAGCCTGTAGCCTGCTGCATATAATATGCAGGAGGATACGCCCAGTCGAGGCGCTGAGGTCTCCTGATAGGCTCTTTAACTACTCTATTGGTTCGCTGGCGCTCTCTCTTTACTATTATATTTTGCTACACCGAAGGGCTGATAGGAAATGAGATAATTGATGGGCACGGTTTCCCTGCAACTGCTGCCCATGGTATCATCAGAGCCTTCCATTGTCCCTATAACCAAAACGCGCATCAAGCAGGCTGCCCAGCTGATGCCGGGGCTGTGAATTCCGTCCTACCTACCTTTTTCACATCTGCTAATTCCTGATCTCCTATGCAGCTGTCCGTGAATAGGGGCACTTAAATTTGGAAATCAAGGGGGTAAATTGCCATGACGTAGCAGTCCACGGCTGCCAGGTGACATTGCACTTGAATTCGCCAAGGTGGCGTACACAAGCTTGAATGCTTCTTAACGGTAACTACCTCCATGTCGAAACGGCCACGGCATTAGCATATCTCCCATAACCCAACCGGCGGCCATTACTCCTGGAAATTCCATTTCCGGTTTCCAAGACACGTATTACTTCACTTTGGTTCACACCTTACCCCTGCGTATGTACGAGATATTATCGTTTCCCTCCATTAAGATAGTTCCTTCTAATATTCTCGCCACGCCGAATAGGGACCATGATACAACCTGGTCCCGCAAAGGTTCACAATATTTCAGACAGTCACATTCAGAGCAGACAGCTCGGGGATAACAATGAATATGGCAATCGTAACACCAACAGTCTCTACTTCAGCATATGTTCTCTCACACCGCGGAGGCCCAGATCTGTATCAAGTACCTCATCAACTGAAAGGTCTGAATCAGCTAAGAAGAGACTCACCAAGGCCATCGTTCAAGCCATCGCCGCTGTCTTGCTCATAGCGCTGGTAGTCACTTTACCAGTGCTAAAGGCGTATCACAAATTACCTCCCGATGATGGAACCGATCCGTGAGTGTCATACTTCAGGAAACTGTTATTTCAGAGCTGTAAATTAACGTACACATTTTAACCAGCGTCCAATCGAATACAGCATTACAATCATCGACTTCGGGATCCAGAAGCAAGAGTATTGCTACAAGTCCGACGACCTCGAATAGTATGACTTGGACTAAGTCATCATCCACGTCTTCCGCCGTCTCCCCTCAGAGCAGTGACACGATTGAAGCAAGCTCATCTAGTAGTACGGACATGCCGCAAACGAGTAGCACATCTCCGAACAACGACTCCGTTCACCTTGTGAATTGCGTGGGCTCTGATTCTTACTCCGTCGTTGTGGTATGTTCATATCTCTTAGGAGCTGAAATCTATTTAAATCTATACTAAATGTAATCTTTTTCTATGTATAGTATTGTGCTGAAGATACCGACTGCGATTTCGCACCATCTTCGTCAGACTATATCCAAGTTAGTTCTAGTGATGAGTTTTATACTTGGGAGCAACAGAACCAGTCTGTCACCTTCCCAACTGGCGTGATGTTCAATTGGACCATCAATAGCAACGGAAGCACTTCTCCCGACTACAGTCCTCAAGGGTAAGCGTTTTTTGCACTTTTCATCCTCGTCTATTTATCTGATAGACATTCACTGGAGTTTACCCTTAAATTTCTCTCTATGGAATAATAGTACCGTTTGCCCTCACCTCAAGTTGTTCCTTTTCCTCATCTCTCGCAACTTTAAGAACCATAATATCTAATAATCAAACAGGTTTAGTAGTAACGGCTATAAGTTGTTTAGATGTTATAAAGATAACCACCGCTTGATGTACAACGACAACCAAGACAACCAATGCGAAAGCATTTATTATTGTGTTATGTAATTTGTTATTTCAATCTATACTTCATCAAAGTTATACACCGCCGACGTCTCATTGCTCTGTTTAGTGGAGCGAAGTCCATAATGTAAACCCACTTTCAATAATTGACTGCATGGCTCTAATGGTGTGACAAGGGCTCTTATAGAGGGTTTGGAACTCAGTCGTATATTCATAATAATCTATTAGGGGTCTCAAAGGCCATGATCTCTACCTCTCTTCGAGGGCGGAATCAGGCCTCTATTTATAATCGTTGGGCTTCATACGAATATACCCAATATGGCCCCCAATTGCCTTACTCAATCTGTTGGCTGTCTGTTGGTCTGCCTGCATTGCCAGTTGGTTCCAATGACCTCTCTATATCCAATTATCTGACCTATTGGTGTGGGTGATCCTCATGGGGTTAGCGTGATCCATGGCGGAGGCAGTAACCAAATGGCCGGCATCTAGTTACCAACTGATCAGGGTACGTACTATACTGTATACTCTTGCTAAGACCTGCCTTTACTTTCCGCATCCAGGTCCACACTGGAGAGGGGGGTCCTAATTTACCATGTACCCTATTAGAATGACCTTCTTACGCCCTATCTTCTTAAGAATATCCTGTAGCTGAGTCTTAGTCCTCTTAGGCTTAAGTTTGTTAAACTCCTCGGTAAGCGCGAGCATGTTTTTAGGTATAAGTGTATATAGTGTGGGTAATACGGTAGCTAGATGATCGTCAGATAGTACCAGCTGAGTACTGCCCGGCTAACCTTGCCTCTGCCTTGCCCTTTGCCAAGCACACACTGGTTGCCATGTCCGCACCTTTAAATCTGTCAAATATAAGGGGTTATATCTTAAGCCAGGATATTGGGTAAACGGGGATCTGAGGGTAGACCCACGTCAAGAAGACAAGGGGCCTCGTAAAATCTCGGCGTAGCAGACGCGTCACACAGACAAGATCATCATCATCAATCAATACACTGAATTCTACATGCCATCGCTTATATCTGACAAATAGGTTGATATCGGATTCATGATTATTCAAGATTGTTACGACAACTTCCATTTTACTTAGTAGTATTAGTAAAAACCAATGCACCGGGTACTAACCTCTTAATAGTACCGCAAACAGGTAGTCTCAACCACATTATACTTTAACAGCTCGATGAAGGAACGTAGATGTTGGCAGCGTGTATAGACTTGATGACTTGACTTTTTAAACTTGATTGTTAGTAAAACAACCAAGAATAATCATCATGTGCATGACCTGCCAACAACCCACCATTTATAATTATACACTTTGCAACCCCTCTTTTGATTCCGGACCCGTTGCTCTCCAGTAAGGGGGGAAACTATACGATGTATCAATACCGGATGTGTTGCCATTACCATGCCCTCAATTTTCAAGAGGAGGCTGATGGAAGATAGGTTCTAGAATAAAGCTAGGGCGCGAACAGTAAATCTGAAGGGCGGAGGCTGAGATTTATTTGGACTTGAAGATGGAAATCATCCCGCGGCGAACATCAGCGACGACTTGTCCTATCTCAAATATCTACATCATGTATACAATAAAATTTTAATATATACAGTATACCTCTTCGTAGAATGAAGTTGAGACGATGATGATGGTGTAAAATTTGTACTATCCTCTGGACTGCTTGCTGAAAAGTAGTAAAGATGCACCCAACCGATTTAGAGCTCATCTCTATAGCATTCTGTTTGTTATCTGGGCCTCCTGACTGAGATAATGCTTTACAAGATTATTCCACTTCTTAGGTTAGGCTGTGTTAATTTGATCCAAAATATGTCCAACATGTATCCCAACAGAGAGCGACTGTGTAAATCCTATGCCTAAATGGCCATCTGCATCCGGATGCACAAGTAACGATGATATAAGAGTTGCCATGTGACGAATACCTCATCCAAAACAACCAATAACGGCCAAGGTGCGTGAAAATTGACCCGTAGTATTCAGTACTCATGCCAGGAGATCAAGTAATAATACATGATTTTGTAATCGATAGTGTCTTCCATCATATCTGTTGCAGCTAACCCTTCTATGATGTGCTTGTAATAGATCTCATCCGCATCCTCTCACAAGTCCGTATAAGCTCGTCCTAGTGAAGCTATGAGCGTCTATATGATACTCTCTACTCCTGAAAATCAACGCGGAGGGTAGGCTGGGTACATACTCTACTGATATCCTTCGTTGAGCTTATATAGTAAACATTTTGGCGTAACTAGAGAAAGTTAGCTTATCGAGCACCGCGCGTAATTCTAGAGTATCACTTGCCTGCACTTCAAAATCCCCAACCAGTTCGGTTAACGCCATTGATAAGGTGGTGGGACTGGCAAATTTGGAATGAAGAGTTATTGTTGGCATTTGGGTAGTTGCGAGACAAATAGCGTTTATGAGCTGAACCATGTATTGCGGAATGATGAAGAGGATCAATGGGGGAACGAGACAATCGAGCGAGTCCATTAAATACGTACAGTATCGGCTTACTTAAGCCACGCCCTGACAAATTTCGGCAGAGTCACTGTAAGTAAGGGAGTGTCGGTTGCCCATAATGTTGCAGACAGCCATGATTTCCCCACCCAAACAATTCTAGGAGGAATCTCTTCAGGTTATCTTCCTTAACATATGTGAAAAAACAAACAAGATGAGTGGGGTAATATGAACCCCTTACCGGAGGCGCAGAGGGGGTGCAGTTTCACAAATAAGGGGCGCAACGTGTACGTTTGTAGTTGGTAGGCCAAGGTACTCTTCGTATTACGTTGATTGGTGTTTGCTGATCATACGATTTGCGCTGAACACGAGTATCAAAGGGAGAAGGTAGGGTGCCAGCTAGGGAGATGTAAGACTCATAACATGCTGCCGGTATACCAGGCCCTCCACGTCACGACCCAGGTCTATTGTATCTTATTCTACAGATGAACTGTCCGGATTATAGCTACTTCTTTCGAAGACTCACAGCCCCTTTCAACCTTCTAACCATTTCATTGCCGGCACCTCTTATACGGACCATCTGTTACCACCGTTGAGCATGGCTGATCGTAACTTCAAACACCACTCCTCCGTTGCCAAGTTCGCTATCTCTCAAAAACACTATCTTAAAGCTCCCCCGGGCAGATCTTTCAGCTACATAGCAACCGGTACACTCCTGTTGGACACAGGGGTTGCACATAATTCGCGCATTCTCCTCCTCCAACATGCTTCTGTGTGCTAGCTTCTGGCTCGTACTGCCTCATATATAGGCCGTCTCACATATGACTGTGAGTTATTAGAGACGAGATGTAATCAAGACCGTTTACGAGGGAGCCAATTTGTTCGAGAGGGTTTAGGAAGATCTGGAGACATCAAACGAATGATCTTAAATTTCTGATTGCACATAATTATGGAAGTCTAACTCACTGGCAATAGAACACTGACGCCCATCTATGCAAGCGAGGCATAGGGATTACTACTTGCAATATAGCTCATGAAGTAGTTTGCTCAAGTAACAATACCCAGGACAGGTTTTACTACATCTTGGATTTGGACTTCTGTACTACCGAACTTCAACTTCCACGTAGCATCATTCGCCTCCTTCATCTTGTACTAGAGGGCCGCATGTGTGCGATCTTGCAGCCTGGGCTTGTACTCAACTACCGAGATAATGCCACTGCTCATATCTCCGCAGGTCTTCGCTTCATATTCAAGGATGAGGGCTTCATCATCTACTCGAAGCTTTTCATATGCTATATTCCATAGCTCTCTCATATACGTATCACCATGTACTAAGGGTGGCAACAAAATGGGAGATTTGTCGAGAGTGGAGGCTTGACATGACGATTCGTCAGGGTTCGCTGGAGTACTATTGCTGCCTAACTCAGCTATAAAGGGGTTAAGACCGAATTCCAGGGTTTGAGTTTGGCCTTTATCACGGTTTCTGAGATGAATGTTTCTTCTTATCCTGTGCCCGTAATTAATCAGAAACATAATGAAAAGAAATGAGGCTTCTATCGTAAGAGAACAATGGCATCGAATCTTTTCATCTGTTTCAGCATGAATCGTAGGGGGAACTCGCGAGAAAGCATGAGATTTCTGATAAGCTCCCAACTCCCATCAACGAATGTGCCCTAGGAGAGGTACTGCATAGCCCCAACACATGACATCTAATACCCAGTTGATGCCGTTGGGTCTATATTAATATAATGCGGTTGATTGGGCAATATATCCAGGCGATTGTGATATCGTTGATTTATGTCATAAGCAGTGGGTGGGGCTCGAGTAGCTGAGCTTATCAAGTATTTCTCCGCACTGTAGAAGATAGCTACAGAGCCTCTCCATTCCCTTTTCCTGAAGCAGGATATGCCATAAAGAAATGAAGCACTACATAAAGGGTAGAATCCGTGACTGCCTATGCTCATAGACTAGATACTAGGTAGAGATAGTAAGTGAGAGAACGAGGGGTAATAGCAGTCCCAGACAAGGCCTAAGCGGAAGTTGCTTGGCATAGACAAGGATAAGCATACGCACATCAGCCCAAACGCTTGCTGTCAGTTCATACGGGCCATGATTACCTATGTTATTAGGATTCGGGCATCTAATGCGTGGCTATTGACACTCTAGTGAAAATATGCAATTGCTCTATCGGCGCTCCAATAAATTCTGTGCACCTATACCTAAATACTCGAAGGTGAATTTTCCCCTGAAGCGATAAGCGATGCAGACTGAGATCTCGAAATGGAGTCGATCTATGCAATTCTGTCATAACGGCAGCCCGTTAACTGCTAGGCCAATAACCAAAAGGTCTGTATACGCCAAACTAGTGTACCCGAGCGTCCTTTAGAATATCGCTACCAACCTCACCTCTATCTAAGGAAACACCTCCCTTTGAGGCAAGGTGGCAGCCAACCTAGGCGGCCTCGATAGAGTCAACCACACGAAGCCGCAAATGTCTCATATCGCAATGCAGCAAAGTTTTTGACAGTCCTGCGTACCATTTTAGGAAGAGAAATAACCTCATTATAAATAAAGGGAATTTTCGAGGGGTAAAGGTATAAACGAATAACCAGGAAGTTATAGGAGAAGCTTCCATATCTCCCGGTCCCAAAATACTAATTAAACTTCAACCAGTCGCTCACTCTTACTTACAGAACTACACTATTGACAGACAACTAGCTATAAAAGACAGTTAACCTCAACAATTATTATAGTTATATCGCTCTGAGATACCCAGCATACCGCATCCCAAGAAACACAAAAGCAACCCTCCAAACTATCCTCTACCCAATCCATCCCCACACTCCCCCCCCCTTAAAACGCATTCTCCCCTCACGGATCACTAACCCACCCCCCATCAACAACATAACTACTCCCCGTAATCGCGCTCGAATCGTCACTCGCCAGGAACAGAATCACCCTCGCGACCTCGTCGGGCCTCAGATCCCTCTGAATCGTCTGCGCAGCCATGACCTCAACCCGATACTCGTCCGTCAGCACCTCGTCGATCTGTCTCTGCGTGGCGATCGCCCCCGGCATCACGCTGTTCACGCGGATCCCCCACTTCCCGAACTCCTTGCTGTGCGTCCGCGTCATGCCCATGATCGCGGCCTTGCAGAGCGTGTACACGGGGAGCCCCGTGGCGGGGATGCTCCACGTGATGCTCCCCATGTTGATGATGCTCCCGCGGCCCTTGGACCGCATGCCCGGTACCACGGCTTGCGTGAGGAAGAATTGATGCCGTAAGTTGACGTTCACGTCGGCATCCCACGACGCCGGCGTGACTTCCTCCGTGGGGACCCGCGTGGACGCGCCGGCCGACGCGGCGTTGTTAAGAAGCACGTCCACGGCGCCCCCGTTTGCCCCGACGACGTCCTCCGCGCAGGCGCGCAGGCGATCGAGGTCCGTCACGTCGCATTGCATGAAGCGCGGGAGCGGCGTCTCGCTCTTCTCCGGATACGTCGAGCGGAGCGAGGCGAGGAGCTTCTCCGCCGACGAGGTCGATATATCCAGGAATACGACCTTCGAGCCCTGCAGCCAGAAGTTCTCGACGCACGACGCCCCGATGCCCTCGGCGCCGCCGGTGATCAGGACCGTTTTGCCCCGCAGGCTGGGGTAGGTTGCGTATTGTTGGGCCATGATGGCGGGCGGGAGGGCGAGTGGCGTGCGGAGTAATTTAGATAGTAGCACCTAGCGTTAGATACCTAGGTAAGGGGATTTATTTTTAACCTTAGGCTAGGGTAATTGTACGATAATAGATTTAGTTGAGATCGAGTCAGGGAAGCGGGCCGTGGGTGGGTTAAATAATTTGCTTAGAACGCTATGATCTGGGGTATTTCGGGGGTGGCTTAATAAAGGCGGGCTTAGAATTTTAGAATGCTGACGGAACGCATTGTCTTCGGCGTCCCAAAAAGCAAAAGTGTTGTCATACCGTCTTCGATCGAACCCACAACGACCGATCGGAGCTGCGAGTTCGGTGCCACGACCGGCATCAGGTAGTGAGGGGTGGGCAATGGTAGAATTGGAGATCCTTCTCCCTCGAATGATTTTATTTATTCGCTTCTAGAATGTGTCCAACCAAAATGCCAGTGCTCCAATACACCAAACACCATTATGCTGATTCCCTTTTCCCTTTTCCCTTGTCTAATTCGATTTTACGCAGTCCCAAATTCCCAGATTTACAAAATGAAGTCCCTACTGGACTAAGGAGACCGGTCCGAAGTCTATCAGAAAACTTGCCGACCCCACTTGAGGGACCAGTCGAGAATGTCGCCGATCGATGAATTTCTGCTTGCGGTCTATCCAAGACTGAGCAGAAATTTTGCACTCGTCGTGCATATATATGAAAGTTGCCAGAGGTAGAGAGTGACACGGATGTTGGCGGTCCACAGGCGAACGGGGTCGTTATCAGACTCAAAGAGAGACCTATGGTGATAGGGGCTTTGTGTACAATTACTATACCTGACGAGAGTTGACTGTTCCTCTGTTGTTGGCCGATAACGCTCATGACTCCCCCGCCAGGAAGCATTGCAGGCGGACCTGATGACAGATCAGAGTTCCAACGTGGTAGTGCTAGCTCCGTCAGGTATTGTAGCAGTGATCGTGAGCCCCCCCTAATCCAAACAATTGACCAAGGCATGAAAGCACGTAAGACTCTATGTCCAACAAAAACCTTGATTGGACTTCAAGAATCTACATTTTTTTGGGTTTCAAAGGACAATCAATTCGATGAGTCGCAATCCTTCTTCGCCATCCCAGGTACCATGTAAAGGCATCTGGGTAAATGATACTAACCCACGAGTTAGATTTGAGACACGTTTCATGAGCAACGGCCACACAAAGCTGCGTAATCTGTAGCTCGGAACTACTCACTGGTAGCTTCCAGTATAGCATCAATCGCATCATCCTATCTGCTGCTCATTCTCGAACCCAGACAGAGTGGATATGTGATCCCTTGGCATCTTTGGTGGCTTCCCGAATACTTCAGGCGTTATAAGAAGGTAGAACACCTATCGTTCGGACCCTGATTGGTGACAATGACTCATGGCGACATTCTCGCAACTACCATCAATTTCTTGGTAGACTTCGTGCATAACGGAGCTGTCGCTATAATTTTATCTCGACAGCCGTATCCTCTGCTTTCCTGTCATCCTCCGGTGTGGTGTATAAGCTTAGATCGTTCGCCGAGCTGCCATAGACAGGAACACCGTCAATTACTTTGTTAGAGTGTGTAGGGTGCCGGCTTAAATTACTTGTCGAGCTACCGCGACTGACTGGCATACCCCCATCCATAGATCTATCCCATGTTGCGGTACGCCGGCTTGCGGTGGTATGTCGGCTTGCTATCGAACTGCCGCGACTCACTGGAACTTTCCCCTCCATGAGTTTAGCTGGAGGTGGTGGTTGTACCATCCATCGAACAGTGCCCTTGAGGTCGTGTCGTCGCACAATGGGCGGGTGATAATCATTAACTGGCGGGTTAACAGGGAGAAAATAGCGGCTTCCTTCATCCTCGTCATCGCTGAGTTGTCTGGCATCCTTATTTAAGCTCGATTCGAGGAAGCGACCAGCTGATGATCCCGCGTGCTTAATCGCATCCATCAGCTTGTGGCCAGTTCGAGACAGCTCTGATCCCCATAGCTCTTCATCCTCTCTCTGCTCAGAAAGAATGAGTCAGTAATCACCACCTATGACAAGGCACTTGGAACATTGCAAGAGCTTCCTCATGGAAAAACGGAAGCCCTTGTTTGAAAAGGTACCCCTCCTTTTGACATGAGTCAAACAGGGAGATGAGAAATTCAAAACCACTGACCTGATAGCGCCTATGATTCCAATCATGCGGGATGTCAGTTGTTGTGACAGGAGATAATTCATACCCACTCTCACTTCTACGCGACGAAGCATCCAGGTTGGTGATGGTAACAACGCTTACCCCACCAATGCTCGCATTAGGCTTCTCGTTTTCCTTTGCTCGAGAGATAGTGTCACTGTTCGTACTGTCAGTACCAGAGGTTACAACGAGGATATGACTTGTCAGGGATACCGACTTTGTAGTGGTGGTGGTGATAGTATTCGAGGTGTGATTTACAGCAATACTACTACCACCAACGCTGACAGATTCACCGCCAGAACTGGCCAAGCGTCGTTGGCTGGGATTTCTGTATTTCTTGCGCTCAAGATGCGGCCCCACTGTCATTTGCAGGGTCAGTAAAATTCAGGGTATCCAGTATCTATACCTAGGTAAGGGTATCACGAGATTGAGTGTGAGGGATGGAGATATGGGAGGGGAAAGGAGAGCAGTCAAGGCTACATACTGCTGATCTCTTCTGACCAGTAAGGGTTGGTCTTGAAAGGTTCTGGCTGATTGTAACCCCCCGGTATAGCGTGTTCCAACTGTTGTGCCTCACGCTGCCTTCTAGCCTCTTTCTTGAGGCGACGCTGATGTAATGTCTGATGGCATGGCGAGCAAGCGGCCACGTAAAAAACCAGGGACTGAAGTGCGTGAAAGAACGACATGATAACTAGGAGAAGTAAGTATGACGATTGTCAGGATGCACAAGAACAATTGCTTACATAAAATAGGCAACGAAGTGATGTATGTTGAGCGCCTAGATATTGGGCAACAATAAGCGCGATATACAGCTGCCCGGTGTGATGTGATCCTGTCGTCACCCAGCACGAGGGAAGGTGCACAACGAATGATACAAGCGCAAGTATGATGAGAGAAGTAACGCAATATGGGATAATGAGATATGATACGAGGGGTGTCACACCCAATGGGTACCTAAATATTGGGGCACCAGGTGTGAGAGTTGATAGAAAGTACTCCGGGTGGGTAATAAAAATAGTATCGAAGTAAGCACGTGGCGCTGAGACGTTGAATGATCAAAGGAGGCTGTGAATGACGTTGACGGGATGAGCCGAGCGCGTTGTGTGAAAAGAACTGGGGAATGTTAAGGAATTGATGTTTGTCGCAACAGTGCAATCAGTTTAAGGAGTCGTCGAGTGGTTAGGTAGGGAGCAGTGAGAGAGCAGTGAGGGAGATGGGAAGAGAGGCTGCTCTCAGAGGCAGGAAATGCCTACGAAAACCCAGCCGGCTCCCCCCCAAGAAGCTCCGTTTCTGCCGTCCAGATGTGATGATGGCTTCCAAGGTGTCTGTAACGGTCGCAAGTTGGACGGCGATGATGAATATCGAAGCTGAGAGGACTGTTGGACGGAAGTGGCCAGGTGCGCATGTGAGCTTACGCTAGGCAAGTAAGTACTATGTAATATGAGCGAGCGGGTACAGAGTCGGGCGAATAGGGGCAGATGGAGCTCTGTCTCATTTAAAGTTGGGCTTCATCGAGAAACAGGCAATTGACGTGCCAATTGGTCGCGGCCGCATGCAAACAACACCACCAAACACAGGTCACAGGTCGAATGGGTAAGAATAAGAGCATGGGAAGCATTGGGTTAACAGAAGGGAAATCGAAGGAGTGAAGCCGACTGCGACGCGGGAATATGCATGGTCGAAACGAACGAGGGTGGTTTTGGCAAGAAGACGATCAATTAGGAAGTTGGACGGGGGTGTCCTGGGGGGGCCCTATTGGGGCTGGAGGGGGTTGAAAGGTGCTAACAGCCGCCTAACAGCCACCTAAGAGTTACTGGGGCAGTACTGGGGGAGGTACCTACCCCTGGCTGCCTTGGGTGGGTACCTACCTAGGTACCTAGGTGAAGGTAAAGCCCCGCTAATGTACAGCGCCGCCGCCGCCGCTTCAATTGGGGGTCGTGGCGCGTGCCTGGGCGGTCGGTTATCACGGCGCCTCCTCCAGGTCCTCCAACAGAGCTCCAATCCCCTTCCAATCCCCAGTGTGTGGAGGGGTCGAGTGGCAAGGATCTCGAGAGGACGAGAGGTGTGAGAGAGGCAATTAACCTTAAACATCGTAACATCGTAACATCGTAACATTGCACCATGGATCGGGCCCAGTGCCTGGGTACAGACAACGTGCTGTGGACAAATAAGGAGCTTTACCACCCAGCCGGCTCTTGTAAGACTTTGGGTATTAGTATCCCTATCACGACACCAGGTACTGATTTTATCACACCAGAGCACCCATATGAATTCCACAACGGAAATACATATCGTACCACTAATGTTATTACTAAATAACTAGGAGTACAACATACAATCTGCATACAATTCTTAGGTAGGTACCTAGGTAGTCAGGAGAAGGTGCTCCGATGTAGTGTACACCGCGATTGAAACTCGCTGCCTACGCTAACTCATTCCAAACAGCAATAAAACACTCCTCCAACAACTCCGCCTCCGCCAGTTCTTATCTTTGGATCCGTGACTAAGACTGCTATCTATAGTACTATAAGTGTCATCGAATCAGGTATATTAATTGAATCTATAAGCACACGACATAATTGGCCCAAAAAGCGAGTGACGTTTGAGCGCTTGTAGGAACCAAGCCCAACTCACATATATACCTCACCTGCAGATCATATAATATCATATATGACACGCAAATGTTACATGCAAGATCGCTGCTGCTGCTGCGCCGATTCTTGCACATCACGGGCATCACAACACTACCGAAATTCTACCATGTTTTGAGCGAGTCGAACCTATCTATCTAATGCTCTGTCGACTAAACTCTGCGCTATTTCTCAGTTGACCTTTACTTCGGGTATATACGCGCATCTTCCATCTATCTTCATTCGAGTCAAATCAATACCCAAAACCCAAATAGTCTTCCCTCTCCAAGCATAAGTAGGATATACATACCCGGTGCCGATCTCCGGAAATACATAATATATATGCACGGCACTATCCGTGACGAAAAGCTCGGCGCCATGCGGGCAATATATAAAACAACGACGATCATTTATTGGACAGTCGGAACATTGATATATGAAATCAGTATCAAAACCTCAACTCCTCGACAGTCAATCCTGGTCTGAGCAAATAAAGGTAACTTAGCCCTTTCCATTCCCACAGTAATCAATCCGCGTGATTCGTTTAAGCACTCATCATCTTGACGCTCTCGAAGCAGTCCGTATTCACGAATCACAGGTAGGTAGGTAGGTAGACCCCACGCATTCAATCTTGATCAGATCATCACTCTCCCTCGCTTCTCAACCTCGTGCTTCAAATCCTCTACAGAAACATACATTCTCTGCAACCCCCGCCCCAAGTCTCAGACGAAATCAATGCGTCATTCTAAAATACAGCCCGGGAAGTATGTAAATATTACAAAGACGAAAGAGCCGCACCACATCTGCCCCGAGTGGCTGTTGCAATCTCAACTTCCTTCCTTCAGCCAAGCATATATACTTCCCCCAGATGCAAAGTCATAGGTTGTTACGCATCATTCATCTCCGAGAGAGAAAAGTTAACCCAAATTCTTTTAAAATGAAATAATATTTCACCCAAAACTGCCTAACTAGCTCAATAATAATAACGCTGTTTTAAAATATACACACACATATATGTACATACTCCCCTTATAAACCAACCTTCATACTTACACCATTTAAACCACGCCTAATAAAATAACCATCCAAGCCCTATACATACAACAAAGCAAGTTAAGTCAGCCCAAGCCGAATCCAACCACTATTACCATTACCATTCTCCCACCAAAAGCATTTACAAAGTCGTAATGAATTAGAAATCCAGATCATCCAAGTAAACCTCCACGAAGACACCCACACAGCAAACACTTTTTCCATCAAACAACCCTAGCTACAACCAAAAAAGCTTCTATCATGGACTACCTACCTAAGCCCCTCTTACGGTACTCACTCACCCGCTCGTGCAGTAGATAAATCCCTCCTCTCGAAATGACACAACCTCACCAACTCCCTTCACTGTACGTACATACCTATATACTTTAGCTTTCTTTTAAGTGCTCGCTTCCAGTCAGTCATATGAGTTACATTCGAAACAATATGCCTTAATTTACTTACTTACTTACGTTCCCAGTTATACATCCGCTGGCCGTTTGCGACGTAGATGACCATTTGCGATTTAGGCGCTTAACAATAGAGCTTCCTTCATAAACCTTTACCACACGTACAATAGAGTCTAACCCATGGGGCTGATATTGACGATCGGCATATCACTCTTCATCTTCAATCCGGTGACGAAGAAAATTAGCGAGTGTTAACCAAGAAAGAAAGGTAAGAGGTGCCAGTACCATTCACTCCTCAAGTAACTCATACCACTCCGGTATCTCTTTGATCAGACCCCACATATACTTCTCCAGCTTAACTGCGCACTTATTATATACCGTCGATGCATCATTATATTGACGACAGTTATTAAACATCAATTTAAGATCGTTGATGAGGTCTTTTGGAGTGGTATATGCATCGGTCCCAAGTTTTTCTTCTATAGTTGATAGATCGATTGGTGAAGTAATAACGTCGTAATAATCAGTAACGTCGTCTTTGTTTACCGGATGAAGGAAGGGCCATGCTTGTTTATGAAATTGGATCTGAGATAAAAAGCGTCGAAGCTCGTTGAAATGGGGTCCGTGGCGTGGTTCTCGTGCCAGCTCATCCATACCAGGAGACCAACCCGTTGTCCGTATGGCAGGGATAGAGAGTGGATCGATAGGTATAATATTACCGTTAGCCCATTGTTGAAGCGGCTGATAAATAATGTTACTTTTGCTTAGGAGCCGAATTTTAGCTTGAACAGTTTCTTTTTGCTTAAGAAGCATACGACCAACTTCAAGATAGCGGATGCGGGGAAGCATTGTACATTGCATAAGTGTGCCCCCTTCATAATCTTTTATATAACCCATCCAAATCGACTTATTTAAAGTGATCTCTTTTGTAAATCCTTGTTTTTGGAAATAACCGGTTGCATAATTGTCAGCATAAGTTAAAAAGTGCATCACAGGGGAAGTAGCTCTAATATAGTCTTTCAGATGAGCCATAAGATGAGCGCCGTATCCTTTTACTTGTTGGTCGGATGCAACTGCACAAAAAACAATTTCGGCAAATTGACGGTTGCGAAATTCACGGATTGCTATTCCGCCGATGACTTCGAGAGGATGTTTAATAATGGCAATCGATAGATGTGTACGATCGTAAACGAGACGTGCGATGTAATCTTTAGGCATCTTCGGGAGTTGTTTCTGGAAAAGGCACTTGAGGCCTGTAAGAATAATCATGGATTCTCGATCGCCATCGTTATTGACGACTCGGAACTCGATCTCGCCATTTCGCTCTTCTAAAACTGCGGGCTTCAAGGCGGTCAGGCTTAATCGAAACTTTGTTTTGGGGGGGGAGGGGGGAAACCTTGTCTGGGAAAGGAATCCTCTGCTGTATGATAGGGCGCTCAACACCTGAATCCGAGGGCGCATCATGGGATGCCTTGATTCTTTTAGCATCGGCGTCGACACGTAACTCTTCTGAAGCTATGCGCTTTGCTGTAGGGTGATCTCGCCTGGGTTCAGCCGCAAAAGACTGCGCCTCTTCTTTGTTCGGATCCATTGATTGATGTTGGTGTGATGTGTTAGGTAGAAGCGGATGTACGCCGTAAATGCGCGGTTGGATGGCTGGGAAACTGCATATCACGTGATGGACCCAGCTCATAGACCGGCCAATCAAATCACACTGCTTCTTCCGGTCTGTCAGGAACAGGCTCTCGAGGCTCTTACACGCAGCGCCAGAGACGGCGCATAGCGGGCGCTAAGCCCTACCATCTAGTCCTGCTAAACCACGTAGGTGTCAGTGCCACCTCTTTCTTTCACGAGGCAGGAATGCCTTGCTTCTCAGGCTCGTTCCGAAAAGGCGTTGGCGGACCCCGTAGGAGCCCGGTCTCCTGTGCTATTATTAGGGAGGGAAAACTCTGAAGTATAGCGATCGAAACTGCGTACTAGTACGGAACGCACCAGCTGTCGGTGTCGTGCCAGTCCGAGGCTGTACTGGGACGGGTTTGGAAAAACCAGCACCGAGAACGCCATGCTGGTACGATATCTGGACCTGGGCCAGTACGGCCTGGACCGGTACGGGGTTGGTCGACGGACTGGTACGATAGCCGGACCAGTACGGAGGTTGGAGTCCAAAATATCCATCACCGTTAGTATTGGCTTACAGTGCCAAGCCTGATGGAAATTTGCGACCACAACCTACGTACAGCTGGAACAGCACAGATTAGGACCACGTACTGGTACGAACCCAGACCAAGTACGACTCCATGCTAAGTACAGCCTTGGATAGCGGACCAGTACGGATAAGGACCCTGTACCAGTACGACCTTGGACCGGTACAGGCTCTACAGGGCTCGAATACACTAAGAACTTCCCCCTGAACCTGTACTGGTCCGGAACTGTGCTGGTACAGACTTGCACCCGTACTTGTGCGGTAACAAGATGCCCGACCAGTACGCTTGCAGCTGACCAGGGTATATTTCTGTTCATATATAAACAAAGTCTATGCTTGGTCTAGTAAAGCGCGGTAGCTGGCCTGATAGCAGAGCAGGTACTATGTAAGCAGAGCACCTTCCTCGACACTATGTGCCCTATTTTTTGGAATTGTTGGACCCGACAGCTTGGATCCGAGGCATTATCAAGAGGTGGGCGGTTGTAATAGCCAGTAGCATCGTGGGATAAGTCTACTTAGGTGGGCACAGATGGCTCCTAGTATCGATTAGGCAGTGTGCTATGCACAATCCCTGCACGGATTCTTGGTTAATCTGCGGCTGGTTTACGGAGTATAAGAGGAGGAGAGAAGAGGGAGGTAGCTTTCAAGATATTTTACACTTTGCCTCTCGTCTAGCTATACGGTAATCTGTTCCGTTCAAACATGGATTCTCAACAGCGTGGTATTTCTCCTTGTACGGCGATTGACATATATACAGCGCAGTGGACACAGACCTTGACTGGGATAAAGTCGCAATATACCGAGACAGAGCAATCCGAAGCGGTTTGTTTTAAGGAAGAGCGGGAGTTACTTCTCGAGAAATTACAACTATTACAAAGCAACTATAATACCGCCGTTAAAGATCGCAAGCAGGATTATACTACAAAACTCGAAGCCCATATCAAAACACTTGCCGAATATCATGTAAGTCCAGTCGTCAAAGCTACCTAGTCTGTTTACGGCTAATACTATCCTCAACAGTTTTCTACTACTCGGATGGAGCAGCAGGTCGAGCAAAGCTAGCAAATACTAAACATACCTACTGCCGTTAATAATATACCCAGCGCCTAAATACAACATACGATCGTAGTTCAGTCGCTAGACTTCACTCCCAGGGTTGAGGGGAACGCATAGCTAAACTTAACTGAGGTCTCGGAGGCAGGAAGAAGCTCCGACTTACCCGAGAGGCCATGTCTGCGCCGTCGGCGGAATTCGAGGTCTACTGGCTCGTATACCCGAAGTAGCCCATGTGCCGCAAGGCCGCGGCGAGGGCTTCGGCGCCACAGACAGACAGATCGCATCATAGTGACCAACGCTAGCAGCAACTTCGACGGCGATATAGCAGGGTGTGATAATGCTGATAACCGAGAGGCCGGGTACGTTGCTACCCCAATCGCAGGGACGGTGTGCTGCGGCATACTGGGAGTTCTCGAAGTTCTAAAAGTTCTAGTACGCGGCTGTCGTGCTCCCCACCGGAGGTTTTGAAAGCATCAGCATCCATAGCTCTCTATCCTAAACAAGCCTTGCAAAAAAGTACATCCCGGTCTGTTACTGTTATGACAAACGAGAACGAAGCATATTTGGGTGGGAGAGTGGATACGAGGACGGTGGTCCAAAGGCAAATAGCCGGAAGTTCCCAGTGTGGTATCTCGACGAGGACCTAGACATAACACCCGAGGGGCATTTCTCGATACCTAGCGAGTCCCTACTTTGTTGGGAATCTGTTAAGCGGCTTAGACCATTAGACCTTTGCGATGCAGCTTCTCGCTTAGTAACGGGTTTTGAAACCGCGGTCAAGTTTAGTGCCAGGCTGAAAACAATTCAAAAGCAGGCGTTGATACAGAAAGGCCGACTACTTCAGCAGGTGAGAGTATGTTTCCCCAGCACTAGTGGTGGCTAGTGAATATTAACTCATATTGTAATAGTAGAAGAGACATGCCACGTACGGTCTGCTCCGAGTGTTGCTATCAGATGCGAGAGTCCGCCAGACCTGGCATCCCCGGACGCGACGGATTGTCGCTTAAGCCAGATTGACGGCGAGGCTCGCCCTGAAAATAACATGGACATCCCACGGCCTAGATGCTCTAGTATTATCGAGCAACCTAAAGCTTCAGATGACGCACCTCTCGAAGAACCTGAAGCACAGAGAACAGGCATTAGTATAGATACAGAGGTATAGTGCAGGACTCTAGATATAACACTATGTTTTCGCTACTAACTAGATGACTAGAGTTATACACATAATCACAATCCTGACGGCCAGGGAAGTCGCAGCATAACTGAAACCAGATCTTGTAAGGCGTTAAAGGCCAACATCAGCTATATACTTAGCAATCTAGCAGAGGAGATGCAGACAATAGCCGTGTCCACCTATACTCTGCCGGCTCTCAGGGGGACTACTTTACCACTTTAATAAGCCAATAGAATACCGCAATACTTGGATAACTTAGACGCGTTCTACTCGCAGCCAGCATGTGCTTCACGCTCTAGCTGGGCCCCGATTGTACATGCGAGCAACTTCCTAGGGACGTCGCTCAACCAGAAGGCATTATTTCAAGGTTTATTTCTCTCTGCATAAAGCAATACATAAATGCACAATGGCCGTTTCACAGTCACCTGACTGATAGCTGGCTGAGCCGAGCCTGAGAAAAAGCGGCAAGTGCGCTAAGCCTATTTTGGTGCATACTTGGCATTTGGTAGAACCTAGAACCTTTTCCCATCTCTGCCCCAATCTTGTCTCCAATCTGTGGTCTCCTGCATGCTACAAAGTGATCTACCGGTACCTACAGACCAGATACAGAGTCCTACCAATCCTCAATCCTCAATCCTCGACCTGAATGCCTATTATCCATTGTTGTCTCACCAGAGTACACACATCATAGCACAACCGATCCCAGCTTGGAGATCGAGTCGAATCCACGCAACCACCATCAGTCGCCATCTGTATCGGCACACACATATACTCGCCAACAAACCAAGGCGCTTGCCTATTACGTACCATCCGCTGTCTCCTTGGCATGCAAGGGCCCTGAGAGAGAGAGCTCTTCTCGGCTGCATCAGGACCAGGCAACTCCTTCACCTCTATCCTGCTGATCTGGCCTGATTGACCATCAACCCAACTATCCATCCCTCCCTCTGCCACAAGCTCAATCGGCGAATCCATTGAACTTGACTTCCCATCACAGGAGTCTTGATCAGTGGCCACCCCTATCCTCCTTCTACCCTCCTTCTACCCTCCATCACAAGATTGGTGAATGGCCATTCGCTAGTCCATCTTGTGCAACCCATCCAATCTTACACAAGCTTGCCACCACCTCCTTTTTGTGGCCGTCCTCGCAGCTTCACAGCATCATTTGGAGTCCTGCAAGCCTCTTGTTCCTTTTGTCATCCCTATACCTAGCATAATCCCCTGACTACTCTCTTTTTCCTACTACCCTAGATTACTTTCTCGCATATATACTACAGGAACCTCAACCATGGATTCCCAGAAAGATAGCTCCTCCACATTGGCAACCACCATCGGTGGCTATGCTGTTATTGCCGCTGCCCTCGGAATATGGCTATATGCCTCCAATAAAAAAGAACAGAACCGCAGGTCACATGTGGTCAAGCAGCCTACCAAACACAATGACAAAGCCATTGCAACAGAGAGCAAAAAGAAGACCGAGAAAGCCCAAAAGCCCAAGCCCAAACCTGCCCCGGCACCCTCCGAGCGAACCGAGCCGGCCGCAAGCTATGATAGAGAAGAGGCCGAGAAAGCCGACAAGAAGGCCGACCGCGACTTCGCTCGTCAGCTGTCCAATACCCATGCTGGCACCAAGTTTAATACCAAAAAGGCAGACGAGAAGCGACAAAAATCAGTTAAGCAGTCCAAGGCACAAGAGTCCGTGCCGGACAAAATCTCGGCTCCCTCGTCCACTGCCGGAGATGCCGATGATGATCTGTCCCCTCAGGTATCCCCCGTCGTTGCAGCCGCCGACAGCACAGGGGTATCCGACATGCTTGAGCCTGTCGCCTCAGGCCCATCTGTACTCCGTCTAACAGGTACCGATTCGGTCAAGAAACCTAAAGAGAAAAAGGCGAAGGCACCTGAA
This sequence comes from Xylaria bambusicola, assembly GCF_022495145.1. Classification (NCBI taxonomy): domain Eukaryota; kingdom Fungi; phylum Ascomycota; class Sordariomycetes; order Xylariales; family Xylariaceae; genus Xylaria; species Xylaria bambusicola. The sequence continues at coordinate 220,488 of NW_025953605.1, read as the reverse complement.
CAAGTTGAGACTAAGAAACAACGCAACAATCGTAAGAAGGCAGAGGCGGCTAAGTTGGCGCGCGAGGAGGCTGAGAAGGAACGCCAAGTCTTGATGGAGCAACAGCGACGAACTGCTCGTATCGCTGAAGGTCGTCCTGCTAAGGACGGGTCTGCCTTCGTAGCCGCACAGAATGCCTGGGATTCCAAGCCCGCCAATGATAAGGCTTCTGTCCAGCTACTGGACACATTTGAGGAAAAAGCAAAGTCGGAAAACATTAGGCGTTCAGGTTCCGCTTCAGCAGCTCCTACAACGAAGGCCACAACTTCGTCAGACCCCTGGTCAGGTCTGCCTTCTGAGGAGGAACAGCTCGAAATGATCCGACAAGAGGATTCGTGGAATGAAGTGAAGACCAAGAAGAAGGGCAAGAAGAAGGATGCTGCCGCTGAGGTCCCGGCAGTTTCGAGCCAACCTACCAATGACAACACTACTACTGCCCCGACTATAACCAGTTCCAAACCTGGTAGCGGCGCGAAGAAACCCGTCATTACCAGCAGTAGCTCTTCCTTTGCTGCCTTGACGCCTGAAGAAACAGGTGACGACGATGAGCCTGAGGAGGAGTGGGATGTATGATGTGCTCAGCAAGATTGAATCTATCGAGTTCCAACATGCCCTCGAAAGGTTGCTTCGTCCCAAATAAACCTGCTTACTCACCAGCACTTTTGCAGATCTGACTCATTTTCATGTTTAGACTAACGGTTGCCTTGTACACTATTTCTACGCCGCCATACCTTCCACCACACATCATAGGCATCTGACGCCTTTGCTATACTGCAGATGGGAATTGGATTGGTGGATCCAGGCGTACGGTTTGAAAAAGAAGGCAGCGCTAGCCACTCTTGCATTGTATCATTGTTTGATTGTTGTACACTCTGTTTGCTAGCGACAGCCACATGGACGGGGTTTCAGAAACCCTGTCTGTCTCGGCGTCCACACTTGGTTCAAGACATCGTGGTCCAAAAAGGTTTTTACAGGGAGCTTGTACTTATTTACAGCTAGCCTTGTCGCGACTTCTCTAGCCAACTACCTATCCATTGATACACCCGTGCCAATTCCTTGTTTCATAAGCCCCTTACGCGATAACGGCGTTTATTGTCTTTGGTCACTGCCATTTGTTTTTGAAGTCGATACAGCATAGTACAGGGGGGTTTTGAAGGAAGACGTTTGCGTGCGCACTCTAGCTTCGTGTTTACACCCTGATTCAAACCATGGGTACGCTTAGATAGTCAGTTCGAATGTACTCTGTCTAGATTATATGGTTAAAAGAGGTGATTGTGACAACTTGATAGTTCAGATGATTTTGATGTGAAACGTGAAACTTGATGAAAATTACCCTTGTGTCGAAAGTCCGATATAAACCTTTGGGTTGAATAGTTGTGCTATAGGTATCTAGATAATTGAAGAAGGTAAGATTAGCAGATTTGCTAGAACGGGCAAATACTTGCCTACCTGCTTACCTACTTACCCGGGTTTTACTACTGTAGGTCAACCAAGAGTAACTTTAACATGCGTGTAGCTTAATAATTTTACACTAGGTCTGACAAATATAAGAAGTTCACTCTAGGCTTTCAGAACCTTCACTTATAGGCATGGATGAGGCACCCTAATCGAGTCGTTGAGCAGCTGTCTGGATGATGAATCGAGTTTCTGAACCAACGATACGAAATCGCGAAAAGGGTTGCTCCTTTACCTAGGCTCTGATTTATGGCTTTCAGACATACTATCTAGTCTCATGGACTTCCATATTCGCAGGAAGGAGAAAAAGACGTGCCATGCGTATGAGAAGCCAGACATCTCAATATGATTGTGGACGTTGATCGGTGTACATTGAGTGACTCCTTGGGTACATATTCTCAGATAGGCGATGATCAGGTAATTAATTGGCTAATCAATATTTATTAACGAGATTCGTATTACCTATATACATAGTAACTTGAATTAGCATTCGACAATTCGTGCAGAAGAATCGGGATCTCATTACTTAAGTACCCTACCAAACCTACACCTCCGACCGCAGGTGACCGACGGAACGGGCACGGCGTGCTAAACGAAGGGCGCGCCCCTCCCTCCCTCCCTAAGTAACTAAGCACAAGCAGCAACCCATAACCCGCATTCTCAACATCTCAAACCATACCTACCAAGAAGAACTCAATATCGACTAATTAGTGAAATCCAATACGCAGAGATAGCTTCAAACCCATTATTTCTCACGCCCGATATATCCGTAACCATGGCGCCCAAAAGAAGAATCATCATCGATACCGATCCAGGTAGGTACATAGCGTAACCCACTCAGCACAACCCCTCATTCAAGCCTCCCTATTTACCAGAGACGTACATCACATCAAGCAAAATATGCGACAGACAGACGGACATGCATACATCTACACATACATCCAGACAAGACACCCATAAAACAACAGGACCAAAACCAAAACAATGAAAACCCCAGCTAGCTAACACCCATCTTAAAACGTAGGCGGCGACGACACCCTCGCCCTCCTCCTAGCCCTCTCCTCCTCCCCCGAGGATCTAGAAATCGTCCTGATCAGCGTGACATACGGCAACGTGACGCTCGCGAGCTGCGGGCGCAACGTGATGGGTCTTTTCAAGGTCCTCGACGCCGAGCTGAGCTGGCGCAGGGCAAGCGGTAGACCCCTCGGCTTCGAGGGTCTGCGGGCGTACAGGCCCATTGTTGCCCTGGGGCCTGAACATGCCCTCGAGGATGAGATTTTGGTGGTTGATAATTTTCGTGAGTTTTGCCCCAATACGTTTTTTTTTTTCTTTTCTTCTTTTTTCTTCTTTTTCTTAGGATATGATATGAGTGATATGTACATGATTACATGAAATGAGTCTGATATGAAATACGTAAGATGTATTTTGTTATGACTGACTGATTGATTTTGGCACAGATGGTTCGGATGGATTGCATGGTGTTCATGAAGCTGTATGTCTCCTTTTCCTATGTGTAGCTTGAGATTTATTTAATGTAGGTGTGAATTACTGATGAGTCCTCGGTAGCATCCTCACCTATCTCCTGAAGAGACTTGGAATGCCATATTCAAACATGATGGCGAAAGCGTCACAGACCCTCCTTCTTATCACCAGTACTTTACACCCTCCAAGACGCCAGCGCACAAAGAGATTCTAAGAATCTTGAAAGAGGAGCCGGCGGACACAATCTCTATATGTGCCGTGGGACCACTGACAAACCTGGCGCTGGCTGCGTCCGAGGACCCGGAGACCTTCCTCAGAGTCAAAGAGATTGCCATCATGGGAGGAGCAGTCGATGTCCCGGGGAACGTCACACCCGTAGCTGAATTCAACACATTTGCGGATGCTGTTGCCACCGCGCGGGTGTTTGCCTTGACATCTCCCACCCCTGCCTCGACTATGCCCCCGATACCTGCCGGTAAGTCTACCCTACCGCCGTACCCGGAGAAATTGTCAAGGCAGCTCAAGATAAGCCTGTTCCCTCTCGACATTACGACACCCCATCTTCTGAACATGGGATATTTCGAGAATACGATTCAAGCACAATTATCGGCGGGGAGTCCATTGGGGACGTGGGTGAACACGTTCATGTCCGGCGTCTTCAAGCAGATCGTCACCATGGTGGGAGACGCCGAGGAACCCGGGCTGTCGCTGCACGATCCATTGACCATCTGGTACATGCTCACGGGTTCGAGCCCGGAATGGAAGTTCGCAGCTGGTGCGCCGGAGGATATCCGCGTCGAGACGACAGGGCAGTGGACCCACGGCATGCACGTAGTGGACCGTCGAGGACGAGTGCGTGCCGACGGGGTAGCCAGGGAAGAGATTCCCGGTGACGACCACGGCTGGCTCAGCTCCAAGAGGGGAAATAGGATTGATAGATTGGTCAGCAGTCCTGGTTACGATGCATTCGCGCCATACCTAATGGCGCGTTTGTTCGAGTAGAATAGCATCGATACAGATAGATCGCAACTCTAGGCTTTTTTTTTTCTTCTTTTTTTTTTTTCAAACAGGTAGAGTCATCCATCCATGCAGGATTTGACCATGAGGGTGTCAGCGAAATTGCAATAATGTCATGGTATCATTCGGTAAAGAGCATACCCTAAGAAGGATCGATCCCTCGCAAAGCCAAAACTTGTCCTCAACGCCAGTAAATGCGGTCGTCCATGACCGGTCGTATGAATCTCATTTCTTCTTTTTCTTCTTTTCTCCCTTTTTTTTTCACCATCCACGATATTATATGTGCTTGATACCACCAATTGCCGAGCCTTTCACTTGTTCCCAGTTGATGCTGTCGTCGAGAGCTTCATCGACCAACCCCACTACGCAGACATTGTCTCCTCGTACTATGTAGAGACCTAATGGCACCTCTGTGGACGCCTCGTCGTCGTCAGGTGTTCGTATAACTCGTTCGATGGTCTGGCCGAGGACCTGCGATGGATATGTCGTTAGCTAGCTTCCTGAGAAGGTCCTAGGGTTCATCGTCGTAAGGGCACGTACTAAGTTGGTTTGTTGGTCACAGCTTAATAAGTTTCCGACCAATGTTCTCGAATCAGCCGTAACAATAAGGACCTTTTCTACACACTTGTTAGTCTTGCTGAAGCAAACATGCAATCAGGCTAGGGCGATATGGGCGTTGGAGAGGTTCACGCACTGTTAACGTAGCTGTGAAGGTTGGACATTCTGCCAGAGCTCTACGGCGGGCGTAGGAATTGTTGGTTGGAGTTCCTAGCGTTTGGTAGTTGATAGCCAATGGTGAGCAGTGATGGAGCGGAGCGGAGGCCGTTATGCAACGAGAGATGAACTCAGGATGTGGCGTTTGTTGCGGTCGCAAAAAAGGGAGCTTTCGGTTTTCTTGCTCTTTGGTCTCTCTAGGCAGAGCAAAGTAGAGGTCTCCCTCAGGTAGCTACAGGCTGGGATGGTTGGAGGTACATGGGTACATGTCAAATCTCACTCAATGCCTATACCTAACAGGGAAGTACCGGTACCGGTAACCTTCCAGCGAAGTGATTCGGCTGAGCACAACTGCCGGTCAGCTGTGGACCTGTCTGCCAGCACACCGGGCCAAGCCAGCCAACACTCAGTCAAGCCATCCGGAAGATGACAGTTGCGGATTAAATTTGGAAACTGGTCTCCATACATCAATTCAACATCTAATTTTGAAGTGGTGTATGGTGTATATGCACGGCGACATAAGGGCAGTAACGGAGGACTGCTAACAACCTCCAAGTCTAGGATAGAAAGAAACCCAGCCCTGCCTGCGCCAGCATGACCGTGTGCTAACAAACCGTTCCGATTCGTCAAAGATGCATCCCTAGAAGGAGCTGATGGGGAAGAAATTCCCAAAATAATTTCATCACATCGAACATTGAGGTTTGAAAAAGAGTTCTTTTGATACCACCGCAGGGAGGATTTAGGGATGAAGTTTGCTAACTACTAGGTATCTACATAGTACTATAAGGTCTGGTAAGGGTCTGGTAAGGGAACTTCTTCGTGCAATGGACAAGTTCATCGGGAATTAAAGCAGTGGCTATCTATCTCCTGAGTCTGCCTTGGCCAATCAACCCCAGAACGACGACTTGAAACGCGTTTCAAAGGAGGCGAGGGAGGGGCCGTTAGTGGAAGCTGCACATCTGAAAGCTCAAGTGATTGGCCCGTCGTTTCCACGGTCCCTTGACCCACCAACCCTGCGATGCCCTGTGACCTCATTCGCCGCCGTACTGCAGTCATGTACCGCCAGCGCGATCCGGGGATTGGACGGCTCTTTTTGGGTCGGCCAAACCGTCATTCGCGAGGCCAATGCGGAGAGTCTGGGAGAGGGAGAAAGGGAGAGATATGAATAAGGGTTATACATATAATCTAGTAGTGGTATCTCGAGTCAAGATACTAAAACTTAATCTGAACTCATCTATAAATCATCATCACCACCACCCGCCGGCTAACTCTTGACCGCTCCATTCTTGTGTCATTCATTCCACACATTCCAGTTTCCTTACTTTGCTCATTTTTTTTTTTTTTTTTTCATATCTCTCTCCTCAATACAAGGCATTTGTATACCTGCTCTTGACCTGCCATCTTGTGATCAGCAGTGTTTTCCCATCACCACCTTTGATCACCCCACACCAAGGACAAAGGCAGCCTTTGATCTACACATCACAAATACCCCTGCGAATTCCCACAACCGCCCGCTCAATTTCCATACTCACCACTCATTCGTTTGATACGAACCTTTTTTTCGCTTCTTTCACTCATTATATTACGCTGAGCTAGTCTCAGTACACAAGAATCCCCCAAAGAAAACATCAACCCCAGAACGGTCAAGTCAAAGATGAAGTACTCTACCGCTATCTCCGCCGGCTTGGCCCTCGTCGGCTTCGCCTCTGCCGCTCCTACCTCGGTGGAAGCCCGCGCCGTGAAGTCTGCAGCCCAGATCATCGGCGAGATCGCCCCAAACTCGCTCACCTGCGCGGACACCAGCGCGACCTCTGAATGTCGCACCAATGTGCAAGCAGCGCCCTTGTTCATCCATGCCTTCAAGGAGTACAGACTGTTCGACTACGGGCAGATGGCTGCCGTGCTGGCCCTGACGTCGCTGGAATCCGTCGACTTCCAGTACAAGCACAATGTCAAGCCGGGCCGCCCAGGCCAGGGTACAAGTAACATGCAGATGATCACGTTCAACCAAGAGTACGCTGCTTCCATCGACGCCCTCAAGGACCCGCTAGCCGCCATTGGAACCGCCGATACCCCCGAGAAGCAGAACGCCGTCCTCGCCCTCGTCAAGGACGACAAGTACAACTTCGCCTCCGGTCCCTGGTTCCTCACTAAGCATTGTCCCGCCTCCGTCGATGCGCTCAAGGCTAGGGGCACCCAACTCGACGACGCCTTCAAGGGTTACATGGACTGTGTCGGTGTCACCATCGACGCTGCTCGCCAGGAGAAATGGACCCTGGCTAAGAAGGCTTTCGGTCTGTAAATTCAGCACTTTATTGTTGTATCGAGGGCATCTTTTGACGGCACGGCTTTTATCGGACGTTACGGCTGGCACGACGGCGTTTAAAGAGGGCACGGCTCATGGGCGCATCATTCATTGCATTTGCATTGAGAGACTTGTGTAACACCTGTAATACAAGTCTCTCAATCTGACAATTGCGTGGATTTAGTATATAGTTCGTATACAAATTTTGGAACAATATTTTGCTACCAGCATTATAATGCATAGATCCCTGTGATTTGAATTTAGTAAATTCCGAAAGTTAGTGAAGCCGTAGATTGAACAGACAAACAATAGACGTCACATCATGCATGTATTTCTCAAATTCCCTATGCTCTAAAAGATTATAAGGTAGTTAATACAAATTCCCAAATATATACTGCAAAGCAAATATATACAAATCAAATGAAAAATCACCGCCACGAATCCGACCTCGTCACCCCACTATCGCACGCCGTCGGCACCGTGAACGAGCGGTTGGGATCAGACTCCCACGTGACCGCCCCGTTGGAACCGACCTTGATATACTTGTACTGCACGGTCGTGCCAGGCGGGAGATTGACCGTGCCGCGCCAGAGATGGTTCGACGACGTATACTGCGATGCGTCGAGGGCGATGGCGCCGCTCGGACTCCAGCTGCCTAGGGCCGGGATGTTGCCTAGGCTGTAAGGGAACGGTTGTTAGCGCTTGATCTAATCTTTGTGGAACTGGGATCGGTGGGATAAGAAACATCGGCGGAGAAATAAAATTGGTAGGGATCAGAGGGAGAGATGGGATGTGGGGGGAAGGGAGCACAGAGATCTGAGGAAAGGAAAGGAAATTGGGTGTGTGTTACATCTTGATTGTTTCTCCGAGGCTGGTTGTCACGATCTCGTTGAATGTTATGGGGACCGAGGTGCAGCTGCCACTGCCGCCACCGTTGCCACCGCCGTCGCCGCCGCCGCCGCCTCCGCTATTACCTGAACACAGATGGACAGCAGTTAGTACCTTATTACCCCGAGAACTGGAAATAATATAGACCTGACCCGAGGGCATGGTAATGGTAGATATATAGATCGGAATCTCAGTGACCCGACCCGGCATATGTGCCGATGTAGTTCGATCGCACGTCACGAATTCCACGCCCGTGTGTCGTTGCTTGCTTACTCGCGGGCTTGCTGCGAAAAGGGCCTCGTCCCCAACGAAAGAAAAATAAAATCAATCACTTACCACCGCACACCCCACTCCCAGCCAATTTCGCGGTGGGGAAGAACACCTTCGTCTCGGGCCCCTGCGAAAACGACAGCGTGCCGCTCCCATCCGTCGTCACGCTCGTGCACGACATGACCTCGGTAAGGGCCTGGTTGGCCGTGAAACCAGTGTAATCGCTGTTCAGCGTGACACCGTGAGTGCCCCCGTTCGCACCAACGTTCGTGAACGAGCTGACAACCTGCGATCCCTTCAGTCCCTTGCGCAGGACAATGGTCTTGGAATCAGGAGACGTCGGCCAGGCCTGGTAGTTGATGTAGTCGTCGCCGCCGACGAAGATCGCTTGGTTCCGGATTTGGTTGAGCTTTTGGATCCACGGGTACAAGGCGTTGTTGGTCGCGTACTGCGATGTCCACAGGGGCTCGCGGTTGTTGGGGTCCTCGTCCCCGCTGAAGTGCTGCTCTTGGCCTTGGTATATTATGGGAATGCCGTCCATGAGCATCGTGAAGGCGATCGCGTTCTTGTCGAGCGCCATGTCCGATGTCAGCGCCGGGAAGCGCGGGTTGTCGTGGTTCTCGATGAATGAGCCGAATGTCTTGGTTGCCATTAGCCCTTTCATCGTGTTGATCCCGTTGAGGAGATCGGTCATTGTTGCCGAGGTCGATTGGAAGGCGCGGGTGATCCAGTAGTAGCTATAGTATCGCGTGAGTCAATGAACATGTAATGGAAGAGGGTAGGTGGAAAGGAGGGTGCGTACGCAGGGTAGTTCATTGCGCCGCTGATGTATTTCAACCAGTCGGGGAAGAGGTTCGGGTCGCCGTTGAAAATCTGTGATGTCGAGTTAGCTTCGTTCACTGCGGGAACAGATACGTTTGATCTGAATTGATGAGTCCTTTCTTACCTCACCGACGGAATAGCAGCCCGCGGCATTTTCGAAGCCAGGCCAGAAGTCTTTCTCAACATGCTGAACGGTATCAATTCGCAGGCCATCGATACCATAAGTAGAGACGAGGTCCTTGATCCATCCATTGAACGTGTCACGCACGCCAGAGTCTTCGGTCTTGACGTCTGGCAGCGGCACCTTGGTGTCACCGAGCCAGCACTTGATGATCGAGTTCTGATTGTTGTAGTCGATAGGGCAGTATGAGTGGAATTTATCGGCCGTGTTGAAAGGGTTGAACTGGCTGTAGTCGATGTTCCCGGGTGCTGAGTTCGCGGCGTAGTGGTTTACTACTATGTCCACCATCAGATACATCCCGCGGTCGTGAAGCGCCTTCGAGAGCGCCTTCAGATCAGCCTCTGTGCCGAAGTGAGAGTTGAGGGAGTAAATGTCCTGAGCCCAGTAACCGTGGTAGGCTAGACTTTCGTTATGACGGCAGTGTTAGATGTGTGAAATTCAGTGAGATTGGTAGAAGACCAACTGCTTACCCATAGGGCGTGTTGGCCTCGATGTTCTTCACCACGGGACTAATCCATACGGCTGTGAAGCCCATGTTTTGGATATCTATGATTTTTGGTTAGCACATTCATTGATGAGAGCGTAGGACTTGAACTCTTGGTCAGCTTCTCAGTACTTTGGCAGTACCATGCCGTCTGAAGAGTCGAGTGCGAGTACTTAAAACACAATTGACTTACAGTCCAACTTCTTGATAAGGCCTTGCCATGTTCCACCACAGTACGAACGCAGATTGGAACAAGAAGACGTTGAGCCATCAGTGCGTGCGAAACGGTCGGTCAAGACTTGGTAGATCGACTGTTTGGTCCAGCCATTGGTTGAAAGGGCCTGAGCGCCAGCCGCAAGGGCCGCCAGGAATGTCGCAGCTTTCATCGTGACGATGTTCACTCAAGGATGCAGATGGTTGAGCAAGCGTTGATCAGCATGAGATAGAGCTACGGATATGTGTTACTTTATGTTCGTGAGATAGAGCGCCGGGCCATGCAGAGAACCACCAAGTAGCCGTGGTAGCCGACCATGGTCTCATGATGCCCAGCAGTAATAGAAATGAGAGGTCTAGGCCATGCGATATCGTGCATTGCTCAACCCTCCTAGCTCAATAGACATGAACCTATATCCTTCATGTTGCGCTCACACTTACAGGAGTATGTTTTGTGCACCTGCCGTATGGGACTTTTGGCTCCGAATCAGATGCTCCGCCTTCTCAACCATCTCTCTTAGGCTCTCCTGGGCAACTCCACCACAAGCCTCCATACCTTGGCGACTACGGGCTTCCAAGCATGACTTCAATGCGTCGACTTACTTTGCTATGATATTTGAATTGTCAGTTCTCTTATCCACATACCCAATCTTGTAGTTCCATGTGATCGGATTCTCTGGGGTAGGGTTTCTAAATGGGCGGGCCGGCGACAGGATCGGTTAGGGTGGTTGAGAAAGGGTTGTAATGTCGGCGCTTCTTCCAGAGAGAAGCCCCGTGGATTACTAAAGGTAGTTGCCGGCGTTTAGTGCTAGTTGAAACACCTCTTTGAGCTAGAGTCTCCGGACCCGGATCCTTCGTCTTCACAGTATTCATCGGCGACCTCGCGCTCAAGAAGCGCGCTCAGTGCGAGAAGAGTTCATAACCAAATTGGCCGATGCCGTTTACACTATATATCTGAACTCCACTGCATGACGGACGGGCAGTTGTAAACATAGAGTTCTTACTTCTGTCTTCCCGGCCTCACAAGCCTTATTACTGTGGTGAGAAGCAACCGTTGCTTTAGCGCACACTAACCCATATGCAGTGCTGAAGCTGATGCCATGGCTATTCGGTGAAATAAGATACACCGCCCATTTCATACTAGGTTAGACCTTAACAACTACTGTTAATGTCGCCATCCAGACCTCTTTCAAGTATTCGCGGCCTAGATTCTAGTGGGAAAAATACCCGAATGTGCCACCGGAGGCCGATGCACATAGGGCCGAATATCTCGACACGGCATTGGACGAGCGTCAGTGCGGGGTGAAAATCCGGGGGAGAAGCGCAGCACGGTCCATGAATCAAGAACTTACCCTAGGCCACGACTATAGTAGTACCTTGGCTTTCCCTTCGTTTACTGCTTTATATAGCAAAGTACCTTCAATAGAGCAAGAATCTAGTATGGGGCAACAACTATTAGAGCAGAGGGTAGTTTATATCTAAGCGCCTCGTGGCGCTATAATACCTGAGCTATATAGCACCACGTCGTTTTCCCACTCTTCACCCATCCATCCCTATGTCCACAGTTATGCCAAATAATTTCCCAACAATCCGGCTAGCTCTCAAGGCAATAATGAACATGGCTCCCGCTGTCCAGTCGTATTCGTCGTCGTCGCCATAGTCGTCGTCATGCTATGCTGAGTTGTACAATGCCCGGGGTTATTCCCGCGAAGCGGTCAAGCCTCCGAAATCAAGGGCCAGATGTACGCGGATTGATAAAGGCAAACGGTCCATCGGTAGACGACTCTTGTTGCGACTGCTGTTCAGGGTTCCCCGCGAAGAACCCGAACGACTGGTCTGTCCAACTTGCCGTCTGCGCATAGTTGTCGAGCACATCCTGCACACCGATTAGTATATGAAGAGAAAAGAAAGGCGGAGTTTGCCGCAATACTTACCCAATCAAAATTCTGGTCAATGGCCATGTTGTTAGCGCTGCCCAGATTTGTAAACATTGAGAATGGCGACGCCGCGTTATTGATGGCTCCAAGATCGGGCTGGAAGTCCGGCAATGAGCCGAGACCCATATTTGCGCCGAGATCGAGGTTGGGGTAGTTCGTCCCGCCAGGGGATTGAAATGTGCTCGCTGGCGTCGACCCCGAAAGCATCCCTAATGTCATGGCTGCTGCTGTGTGTTCGGGCTGCACGTTGTCGGAGTTGAAATTGCCGAATAGGTTTTCTGCTCTGTTCGCTGCTGCGTCTGCCGTATTGGTGGGCGCTGGCTCGGGGTTCTTTATCTTCTCCAACATTATGTTCAGAATGTTCCATGCCTTGTATGCCTCTACTGACTCCTGTGACAGTTTTGACCAGATCTCGCGGACGTCTTCGAGCGTCTGTATCATCTCCTGGCGCTGTTCGGGCGTCCAGAAGTACGCGGCGTGAGAGTTTTGTCTCTTACCGGCAGCGTTCGCCATGTGGTCGTGATGAAGTTCCATGATCACCATCATGGTGGGGAGGAGTGTATCCCTCGATGTCGAGGAAACATACCACTTCATTGTTCGAAGTCTGCCGTTTGGCTGGCACTCACGATAAATGGATTTCAAGTGGTTTAGCGTCCCTAGTGCCGCTTCAATGGCACTGCGGCGGGAATGCGCATACCGGGGATTCTGCCTGGCTCTGCTTATATGCTTTCTGTGCAACATACACATGATTTTCTGAAAAAGGAGATCTAGATTGTATCGCGCTATGATGAGAGTAACAGGGTCGTGAGACCCATCCAAAGGTTGGACTTTCAGATGGGGCGGAAATTCGTCCATGATCTCGCGAAGCTTTCGATCATGCTGCAAGATCTCGTCATACGGCACAAGCTTTCCTACGCGAGTGACTGCTTGAAGGATATTACCGAACTGGAAAGAGAGTCTGGATTTCCCTATCATATAGGCTATTGGCGTAGGCTCTGTAACTGGCCTTGAAGGCGGTAATGATTTAGTATTGACTCCAAATTCCTCGTCAAATATGTTATGCGGCAGCTTTGTATCAGTATCGTGCTCGTATATCATGGTAGGTAGTGAGACCTAAAGGAGTGTCAGCTTACTCGAAGGGGAGACGACCATTGCATGCTAATCAATGTGTTACCTGATAGGAGAACATAATATCTGCCATTCTCAACAGCGCCCATGTTCGCCGCCTCATTTCCTATAGATTGATTGCTTGGTCAGTCCAGATACAGTAGCTTGTCACATATAATTATAGGATTACGCACTCCTTGAAAAGGTGAAATGGAAGGAAACCATTCCGCATCTCGGTGATAACCCATTCGAAAGGCTATCCTTGTAATAAGAGACGTGATAAGCCAGAGGCCTAAGTCAGCGTCCCAGCGAGAAGAATATTCTCCAAAAAGGTACAGTAGCATAGTCTCTACCGTATACTCTACAGGCTTCGTGTAATCAGCCTCGACAAGACATTGAACGGTTCGCAATCGATATTCCGCCGCCAAATCTAAGGACCTTCCTTGCCATTCCGGAGGCTCGTCCCCAACCTTGTGATAGCTAAGCATGGCTAGACATAGCATGGAGTATAATAATCCTATCCACATTATGGACGACTTTGATGGATCCTGCCAATGGGCTCGTAACTGCTGCTGGAAGGTCGGCCCATGTATTATACTAGCGGCTGTATCTAGAGAATTAAAGTATCGCGATACTAGCGTTGTGATAGCCGTCTTTGGTGGGAGCTCGGCCCTTAATTCGACTTCGGACGAGGGTGGCGCAGATAGTAGAAATATGGGCGAGTTTCGCGCTGTAGGCGGTTTTGAGGACATCACACGGCGATAGCTGTTTTCCAAGTCTTTCTTGTGTGAGGCGTAGAAGTTTTTCACTTCAGTGACATCAGCGAGGAGGGTATGCCAATGCTCCTGTCCAACGTACATCGATTTGCCCAGATCAGCATCGACTTTGAGTACTCCCAGTGACTCGGCCAGATTTTCGTCCACATCACTTGCTTCTTCATCGACATCTGCCGTCATTTCCTCATTGTCTCGGTCAAGGCGGGCGGAAGATGCGCTATCTGCATTTGAGAGCGACGCATTCCGCGCCGATGTAGCTTCAGCTGCCGCCGCAGCAGTCGGCGCGTCGATATTAGCACCACCATGCATCAAACTCAATACTAACCCTTCTAAACGGTCAATACGATTTTGCATATCATCAGGAGTTGCGTCGGCCCCGGCGTTGGTTTGGTTCTTCCGCCGACTAGATGGTGTTGCATAAACACATGATTGCGTATCACCACGTTTGACACAGTTTTCACAGCTTGGAGCCCCCCTGTTACATTTTAATCTGATACCTGTCAGTTGAATGCATATGTTAAGGCCGGATGGCAAGTATGCGGATGTATAGTAATTGATTTGAGGGGTCACTCACTTTCTCGTCCGACATGGATAACAGCTTAGTGGCACCCGATTTCTCCGCCGGACTACACGAAATTGTTCCTCTGGTGAATGACCTGATGAGGAGGTCGCCGCCGAAGGAGGTGTAGGTGTCATTATGAAATGCGAAGGAACGAAGTTCTTATAAAACAGAAATTAATAAACTCCAACAACTGTAGCAGCGGCTTTGGGTGCCAAAAACACCCCGAAACACCCGAATTGGCTAAGAGCGGTGTATTGGCGCTTTTCAATTCCGATGAATTTGGACACAGATTGCCTGAACTGAGATCCAATGTTTTGTTTATTCAAACTCCACGCGCGCACCAGCGAACAGCTAGGAGGGGTAGACTCTGGAATTCTTGGGCCTGGACTCTCTTTATAGTAAAGGGCCTAGAAGTAGGGAGAGATGATGACCTCCAAAGCGCCTACAGGTGTTGCAGCGCAAGAGGGAGAGGTTTCATTAATCGAATACAGCCCCAATCAACGAGTATTAACTTCGCCTAGCGAGACCAAGTCTGGTAATGGCGGATTCGAGGCAGTGGGCGGCAGGATAGCGATGCGGGCAGAGGACAGTAGTTGGATTTGTAAGAAACGAGCTAGCAAATACAATGGCCGATATAGTGTTGTTGCGATAGTTGTCGTCGCAAAGGATTGTTACGGCGCGCAATCAATTCCACACAACGGCCTACCACAAGGATTGTCGTATCGTCAAGCAGTTGGCCCAGATATGCATCAAGTTCTTGTGTTGAAACAAGACACTTGGACAAGAGTAGATGGCTCGGTAATCACGTCGACGTCGAACAGCGGGATGAAACGGATTGGTTTTGGGCGGTGGAACGGCGACAGAGGGGGGCGACTATGGCAGGGGACACGGTACGGCAGTCTGGGTATCTTGATGGTCGGCGACGCCAGAAGGAGTCCCAGCTTGTGGTGTTGAGAAAGAGAGAGGGGGAACTCGCGTGAGGTCAGGTCCAGACGGTGAGGTTAGACTACCTACTGACTTAAGCACTTTCTACCAACAAGCACACGCTGGAGATGTAACACCACCAAGATCCGTGGGACGGCGTGGTGGGGGTGACCTCGTTGGGGTTTGCTGACATTCTTTCGTCACAGCCAAAACGCCAAGAGTCTTATATCCCGTGCCTCTACTAGCCGTGTACCAGGGTTGCTAGTACTATCATAGTGGCAGCACAATGCGTCCATAGTGAGATTTTGGCGCTTCAATTCTGCATCTCGGTACCCTCTCAAGCGGTACTGGCGAGGTACCGTCCATTCTCTTCTAGCATGATCAATTTAATGGTTTCGGGGTTACAGCTCTTTGTCTTTGTGAAATTGATAGATAGGTACCGTAATCTACCAACCTCGGGTTTGCCTGCGCCCGTCAACGAGTTCAGGCAACCTTTGCTGACGCACCTTGATATTTGATATCGAAACTAACGATAAAACTCGAGAATATACGCCCTAAACTTACATACATGGTCTAAAAGTAGCTCAGCTCCTAGGAAAAAGAACATCGTCGAAACCGATGTGCTCTGCGCTCAAGTAGTGTGCAGGGGCTATGTACCAACAGTAAATATACCAAACTACCTTCTATCAATATGGCTTGGATCTGAGATGGATGAAGGAGGTTAGACGATTTGCGATCGTAACACTCTTGCTGTACACACTTGTGGCTAGGCCACCATATGGATTACGTGACGCTGTCGATGGAGGCCCAATACTGCCTATGCTCGATATTACTAACACACTCAATCGCCTAGCGGTCCACCAAAGCATGACTCACCCCCTAGATAGTCTTCTCCAAATCGCTCAGGTTCTCACGTCTGAGCATCGAATCATGATCGGGGTTTTTGACATGGTGGCGGTCAATCCGAACCCAAAATGCAGTCCGGGGGTCAGGGGCCCGACCCTTTCCCCGCACCAATACCATCGGGAGCAACGCACGATGTTTATCTGGCAGAGTAGCACTCTAAACTTGATGACATGCATTGAAGTAGTAGAAACCAATTTGACCATGACCGATGAGTCAGGTAAACTCAATTGCTACAGGAGTTGGCGCGTGGCTCAGCTGAGGTGATCGACGACAACGACGACGACGACATGGTGCGCAATGGACTTAAGCTCTCATCTCCGTGTTTTTTCCATCGCGGCCCGCGGCTGGGTTGGCGGGATTGACAGGGGATACGCAGCCAAAAGATAGTAAGAACTTACATAGTAAGTAAGTAAGTATAAGGATCGTTCATGCGAGCCAACGTCACTACTAAGTATTGTCTATTGTATATAGAAGATCATAAGATCCTGTAGTAAATATGTCATGGTAAAGCACTCCCCAGTTAGAGAGCCTTGAGATAGTCAGGGCATATCAAATCGTCTCTTTTATCATTCTTCGGCTTCGAGAAATATCCTACCTACATCACCATACCTAGGTAATCTTATGTCGCACATCCACGTGCTTCTGACAGGCAGTCCACTCAACTGTAGCTATCATAGGCAGCTACATATCTAGAAATACTCGGGCATTCAGCTATATAACTAGCCATCGACGGGCAGGAAATAGGTACTTGTGCCTGTATTTGAGATTACCTAAAGACACAATCGGGCCCAGGCGGCGTTTAAGTTTTTCCTTATTTGGCAACTACCTAGGTACTATGCGCCGCTATCTCAGCCTGGAGCCACCTACTATGTTAGGCCTATCAGCGCGCTGTTTTAGTTAACGTGGGAGCAGCCTTTCTCGTCTGAACCTCGAGATTCAAGATTCACCACCACCATCATCATCATCAAGTCACCACTTCGACTCATCCTCGAGCCATCGTATCTTCAATGTCCTCATACTAAGTGCCCATGGCGGGCTCTTCCATCATCGGGATTTTGCCTTTGCCCCTGAGACAACGTATGCCTGTTTCTTCCGGCCTGTCACATTCAACGCCATTGCGTTCTCTCATAAACACTTCATGAGATGAATGATCTCTGTATGATACTATTGCGCCGCACTTTTGTCGACTAGTTTTCTGTATTGGTGGCTTCTCCGTTTGTCTCCGTATCATCAACCAGATATCCCGGGGGTTATCATCAGCATGGCGAGCTCCGACGACAACAATCATCGTTCTCGGACACAAGATGTTCCAGCTGAAAGCGACTTGTATCCAGAAGATATACCTAACAATATGGAGACAGAGGGTAGGCGGCTTCTCTCCGATGACCATCTCGATGAAAATCGAGGTCCTGGACGGCCGGTATCGCAAACCCGCCGGATAGGATGCGCATTTGTTGGAATGTTCGTAATGTTTGTAGTCGTCATCTTCGGTCTTGCGGGCGTGCTCCTCTCCTTCAACCCCTCAAAACCGAGCGCTCAGTCGGCGGGTCATGACGATCATGACGATTCTGCGCCGAAACAGCCCGTTCGCTCAAATGATAGATACATATTAGATCCGGCCTGGGACTTCCTTGCTCCGAGTCAAGTTCGCGAATACCAATGGACCATCACTGACGGGCAAGGCAGTCCCGATGGCGTACATAGGCCAATGATGCTTATTAACGACCAATTCCCGGGTCCCCTAATTGAAATAAATGAAGGAGATGTACTCGTCGTCAAGCTGGTGAATAAGGCTTCTAATGCAACCGCCCTGCATTGGCACGGAATGTTTCAAAACGGCACAAACTGGATGGACGGCGCCGCTGGCGTGACCCAATGCCCTATTGCCCCTGGCCAGTCCTATGAGTATAGATTCAATGTCACGGGCCAGTCAGGCACCTGTAAGTCCAACTCCTGCAACATGACCGCCCTCAGAAGGGGCTCAAGTACTAATTGTCCCCCTCCGCGATGGGCACTGTAATTTCGAAGGAGCTAACATGTCAACATAAGACTTTTATCATGGCCACCAAGGCGTACAAGCACTCGACGGACTCGTAGGTCCAATGGTAGTTCACAGCCATCGTGAAGCAGCGAAGCCATATACGACGGATCGCGTAGTCTTGTTACAGGACTGGTGGTACGACCCAGCAAGCGGTCACATGCGAGACGTACTGTTTCCAGGTGTTGAAGATGCGCCAATTCCTAACACAGCATTGATGAATGGCATCAATCAGGCAGTTTGCTCTGATCATCCTGACCGGAAATGTACCGAGGTGAAAGCCGCATCTTTGCCGCATCTAGATGTAGCGCCTGGTGAAAGACATAGGTTGCGGTTTATCAATGCGGGTGGGTTTGCATGGTTCCAGGTTGCCGTTGACGAACATGACGATTTGCAAGTTGTTGAAGTAGATGGTACCATTGTTGAGCCGTAAGTGTGCTTCTTGAAGTTACTTTTTCCTTGTCTTGCCCATGTTTTGGGGCCGCCACTCTGTCTCGAAATGCACTTTCAAAGCCTTCAGAAACTCGTAAACATTATGATTTAAGCCTCTAACTTGATACAGGACTCTGGCTTCACCATTAGTTATTTCCCCGGGACAGCGTTACAGCGCTGTTCTAAAAGCAGATCATGATAATGGATCTTTCTGGCTTCGGGCGAGAATGGTTACAGCTTGTTTTGCAGAACAGAATTTACCTGAGAATGGTATCGAAGAGGCAAAGGCTATCGTTCACTATACGCGTAGTCTACATGCCAGACACGGAGACCACGAGGATGAGGATGAAGATGACGACGATGACGACGATAATGCAGAGGATAGCGAGGAAGAAGAGCTCATGCTACCCCAGACAACCTCCGAGATGCCATTCCTCAAGGTTTGCCGCGACTTAAACCCAGACATATCTTTCAAGCCATCGCCTCAACAATCCGCGCCGCAGATTGCAGATCACTCATGGTATTTCCGCGTTAATCTTGCAATTGGTGACTGGCGTCTTCAACGGGGCGTTTTCAATTCCTCGTCTTTTCGACCTAGTCTCAAGTATCCTACATTACACCGGGTCCTTGATGGTCTTGCGGACAATAACAAGTCCTTCACTGTGGAAGGCATTAATACAGCTGCATTCAACGCCGAATCGGAACTCGTCATCTCGAACAACAAATTAGAGACAGTCGATGTCATTCTCCAGAATATGGATGAGAACAGCCACCCTTTCCATCTCCATGGGACCAAGATGTGGGTGCTGGGGCAAGGTCATGGCTATTTCCCCGGATACGAGGCCCTAGGCTTCAAGCCAGATGGAAAAGGCATTCTCGACGCAGCGAATACGACTATGATAAGGAATCCTCTCAAGAGAGATACGATCACAGCCGAGGGCTATGGATGGGTCTTGATCCGATTCGTAGCCGATAATCCTGGCGTATGGTTGTTTCATTGTCATGTAATCTGGCATTCGGAGGCTGGCATGGGAATGCAATTTGTGTCAAGACTAGATGATTTGCGCGGCGTGCAGGTCCCGGATGAGGCACGTAAGCTGTGCGATGCCCCTGAAGAGGAGCTACGGAAAGGAGCACCGCCGAAAGACGAGGTGTTTTTCGGGTTCGGCGATGATGAGCGTAGACGGTCGCGCAGTCATGCAACTCGTTTCAAGGTATAAGTTGTGACGAGTGTTGAAAGTAGCTTGTCACGAGAAAGATCCTGGATATTAATATTACCGAACACTTATTAGATTCTGCATCTCCCTTTATCAAGTACCTCAAGCCGGCTCCTAAACACTTATATTTTGCCCTTCGTCCGACCTGTAAGCTGACTTACCCCTATACCTCACGCACTGATCAACGCTGTCCGAGATGAGCGTGTGTCATGTTCCTGACATGGAGAACAGCTCAGTGATCGATGTTAGGCGAGTGGACCCCATCTCCAATGCACACCTCCGGACCGGCGGCCGCTAAGTTGGTTCTAAACCCCCGTCCATCACTCTGCCGGTCTTGGTAGCACCAAGCCTGACTAGAGTTACGTCATATTTGTTTGCGTAGCTCAAACGAGCGTTGTAGGGAGCTATTATAGGAGCTTTAATCGAAGCAGAAAATTGACGTAGGTATGGTATAGTAAGGCCGGTATGACTCTCAATTAAGCAAGCCAAACTCCTTCCTGCTCTCCTCTTACATCCGCGAAGTCGCTACTTCAATATCTTTCAAGGACCCTGAGAGCGGGCGGGCAAGCTTCACCTAGCTCCAACCAATCGGTCTGACTCATCCAAGCCGCCGATACTCTTGGCTGTCCTACATGGTGGATTTGGAGCGTTCAATTAAGCTATTTAGTGTGGGCCAGCTATTTCGTACCTCTTTTTTCTCAAGCCAGACGCGAGTATTCATCCCACGCCTGTCTGCCTCTTATCTATTGAGAATCTTCAAATGGCTTCCTCTCGAAGCAGCAGTAATGAATTCCATGATGAGACCGTGTTGCTAGGAGACAATCGCGACGATGCGCTTCCTCCTCCGAGGCCGGGTTTAACAAGGGCCCAAGCTTTCAATCTATACCTCAGCCATGCTTTATCGACGTGGAATGCGCGTGGATATGAATTCGCTGCTGTATGTATATGTGTCGTCAGGGACATATCGTGATTGAGATGTAGTTCAATTGAATAAGGCTGATAGTATGTCCGCAGATCCTTTTCACTGCTGCTGCGTACCCGGATACGCTTGTCGCGGCCGCGTTGCGGTAAGCTGGACATCTACATATAATCGTATCTCATCGCACAATGCTCTCTTTGCTGCCCGCCGAAATGTCACAAACTTAGAGCTCGTCATCTCCAGGAACGCCTATAAGAACTCGTTGATCTGATGAAATGACGACAGAATGATCATCATATACATCGCCATGATCTTATTTTCCAGCTCCGTAGGCCAATGGGTCGAGCGATCCCCTAACCGCCTGCGCACTTTGCTGTCCACCATCATTTGCAATCGCGCATCGGTGATTCTGGGCTCCTTCGTCTGGCTTTTGATCCTGAGCCAGGAGAACCTAGTCACTGGCGGTGATAGCCTTGCTGCGACACCTCCTAGGTTCGCACTACCGCGCAATGACGCCCTGAAGGGCATTGTCTTCGCCGTCGCTGTAGCTTTTGGAATAATCGAGCGATTGAGTGCTTCTGGAAATTTGATCTCCATGGAGCGGGATTGGGTCGTTACGATCGCTGGTCAGGCGGGACATCCCTATGATCTGACGAATCTAAACGCCGTCATGCGACGCATCGACCTCGTCTGCAAGTTGATGTCTCCTATACTGATCTCCATTGTCATCTCAGCGACGGGCTCGGTGCGTGTCGGCGTGCTTTATACAGGGCTCGGGAGCCTTGTGAGCATCCCAATTGAGCTCCTCTCTGCTAAGGGAGTCTGGAATGGTAGCATTGTTCTACAGGAGCCGAAGCCAGTACCTATTCCTAGGCCGCCTATCGCTACATCGGGAGAAAGTAGATTTAGGATCACGTCTTGGTTGAGTGGGTTACGTAATTACCTCCAGGGGTTAGAGATGTATTTCAGCTCTTCAGTCTGGATGCCATCCTTTGCGCTTGCGATGCTGCATTTCAATATGTTGACTTGGCGCGCGACATTCATCACGTACTTGATCAATATCGGCTATTCCCTCAATACAATCACCGTCGCACGGGCTATTGGCTCAGTCTTCGAGATCAGTAGCACAGTTAGTAAGTATTCTCAACATCAAGTTCGTTTTATTCTCGTGTGGCTTGGTAGAGAATGTAGTCATTGCTTCTTATCTGGAGTCCATGATACCAAGGCATGCTCGAGATGACAACAACTGACACCTGGAATTGCAGTAACACCTCGCGGCATCGTGTATCTAGGTAAAACCAGCCGCCACCGCACCGCATCAGGCGATGAATCGAATATCAGTCTGATGCACGAGGAGACTCAACAAGAAGACTCAGTCGACGACGCGCAAACCATCATCGGTCTCCAACGCCTCGGGCTATGGGGCATGAGCAGCCAGCTCCTCAACACAGTCAGTTACCTATTTACCCATATCATCTCGCTCTATATCTATTAACACGCCCCAGATCCCCGTCGTCCTCGCTCTTTGGGTTACATCCTCCCAGCGCAACGAAGCCACCACAGACGACATCCCCACTCTGCTCCCGCGCTTAACCGGTGGGTTCAGCATAGGCTGGAGTCTGATTTTATTCACATTCCTCGCATTCTCGCGCCTCGGCGTCTGGGTCTTCGACCTGACCACGCAGCAGCTGACGCAGACCTTGGTTCCCAAGACGCAGCGCTCGAGCTTCGCCGGCGTCGAGAACTCCGTGGTCAACGTGTTCGAGGTCCTCGGCGCCGGCGCCGCCATCGCCTTCCCGCGCGTCGAACAGTATCGCTGGCTTGCGGTTGCTAGTCTGGTCGGTGTTGTACTGAGTTGGTGTTTGTATGCTTGGTGGGTGCGCGCTCAGAGGGGCCATCTTGTCCATTGGGAAAAGCTTGGCACGCGACGCTGAGGGCCTGGGGGTTTGGTCTGGTGGGTGTGACTAGTTTGCAAAAGTATGTTACGGCTTGTATGATCGCAGTACCATCATGCCAGCCCAGCGCCAGCGCTGGCTGCATAAGCAAATCCCGGATCCCGCGGTATTTCATCTAGAGGGTAAGTATGTATATTGTGGTAGTTGTTGGTGCCTTAGGCAGCTATCTAACCAGGCAACCAACCAATCCTTCCGGACCTCCCTATGAGATTGTATCATTAATAATATCACTTATTGATATGTTTCATTGGTGTAAGGTGAGATTTTCGATGTAGACAGTCCAGTTAGTTTGTGCTAATATGATAACCAGATGACAAAATGCGAACGATGCAAACTTGCAACCCCACACATCATCGATTAGTATCAGCAATTCTAACCTGTCAACCAAAACGTTGACGACGAAACCCGTCCAGCCAAGCGCTGCAGCGGATTGCCCCTTGAGACTTCAACGTCAACTCGAACTCTCTTCCTTAATAGTAGGAAGATTACAATTCTCGCAATAAGGAGAAAGGCAGGGCGTGTGGAGGTCAACCAAGCCCGGCACGATACGAGCGTCATAGCGGCGGCAGGAGGTGCTGCCCTGGTACTTCTCATCTCTACGCGGGTCGGTGGGAGTCAGGCAATCGCAGCAGCGCACCAGCACATTCCGCTTGGTGCCGCAGGAGAATGTGAGGATAACCCACCTGCACATGGTGATTGACGAAGAGCTGGGTAATTAGGCGGGTGAACTGAGTGAGAGAGAATGTGTGAGTCGTGAGCTATGTTATGAGTCTATTTCTCTGTGTGAATCCCTCGCCGTACCTATGTGGTGATAGTAGCTGCTTTGTAGTAAATGTGACGTAATTATTGAGCTTGATATTTGATGCTATGCAGTTGGTTGGAAGGTCGGTAAGTGGTATTTGCTTCTAGGCGAAGAGGTTCAAAGACAATTTTAAGGAACCTCCCCCCCCCCCCTAAAGTTATAATGCATTTATATAACAGAGTCAAGCAGACTTACTCTCTTTCGTAACTTCGGCGCGTCGTATAATTGTAACGCTTGTATCACTAATCTACACCAAGAGAGTGTGGATAGGTTACGCTACGTGGCCACGGGGAGTCAGCAGCGCCGTTTGGTTATCTGCGATTACCCTCGTGTCTGAACCATGTGGTGTGGTTGAAGCTTCCACAAGGTCTGTCAAGACTATTGAATAGTCTCCTCCTCTCTCCCTTGGATGACCTTCCACTATCCCCTGGACTCGTGCTATCCGCCGTAGTTATCAGTAAAGAGTGAACTGTGTAGAGATGGTGGTGGACAGGGAGGTGGCTGCGTTATTTACTACACGCGTCTTTACTTTTAGGTAGGGCGAGGTAAGAGGACCGAAGCACGTCGACTTTGTGACCAAAGCCATCCCTTTTGAATTGTTGCGTACGACTTCTAAATTATAGCTAGTGGTAGTTACATCGGGAAATCACAAATCACATGGTAGTGATACCGGTACACAGGAACGGCCCATTCCATACCGAAGGGAGCGATAGTGGACAAGGAGACTCCCTTGGGGACAGTGTTAAATACGGGTGAATGTCTCAAGATGTATATCCAATGACTTCTACTATCCGGTTTTCGAAAGGTTTAAGCTGCTTAGTAAGTTGACAGTATAGCTACGACGACTGCCTCTTTTAATGTTGTATGACACAACTGATTGCTCGTCTCAGTCAGTAGCATTAAACTTTCTTATCACCCATCTGGGAGGGTTGCAAGTCGAGGGCAATAGTTACCTAAAGTGTTAACTAACTAGGAATATAATCTCTTTTCAAGCTTATGCATGGGAACTTCCCTTGACCCTCAGCGGCAGAGATAGACTGGTTTAAATATGGCAGCTTCAAGCTCGGGTTGCTGTGTAGTATTTGAGCGTCGTCTGTCTGGCTCTCCTCAAGGCGCCCAACCCAGTCTCTAAAGCTCACGACCTCGGACATACGATTTTGGCCGTAGAATTCCTGAATCACGCGTGCCAGTTCGGGCCATGTCGTGGCCGCAGGGTTGACACCATGGAAATATCCACTCTCCCCAGCAACCTCGAAAATGAAACTCACCATCTTCTCAGCTGGCACCCAGTCAACCCTGCTCTTCTGTGCCAAGTCGCTCGGTAGTGCTTCGAGACAGAGGCTGCTAGATATAATCGACGGAATCTACTCGTGCCTGTTCCACACACCGATGTGCGTCTCGTGTTCGGAACCGGCGATCTGGCCGACACGAACAATGGTAGCTGGGAAGTTGCCAGCGTTGGCCACGTCTTCAAGTACAAGACTAGCAATCAGCTTGCTCTGTCCATATCCTGTGCTTGGGAGTTTGAGATCTTCTAGTCTCAACTCTGGAACGGGCCCCTTGACAGCATCCCAACCGCTGCAGGTGTCGATCGTGGAGATGAAGATGGCCGCAACGCATTTCAGATCTTCTGATGCAAATTTTCCGACGTTGCGGATACCATGGACATATGGTTCGAAAGTCTCAAATGGCAAGTTGAAATTCACTGGCCACGCCACGAGGAAGATACCATCCGCCTTGCTAAGGAGATGGTCGTAGACGCGAGAGCCTAGCCCAAAGTCTTGCTTTGTCATGTCTACATGATGAAAGGTGCACTTGGAGAAGTCGGTAGTGAGCCCCCTCTGAATCATTCCATTGCCCTGTTGTTGAGCGCCGCCGTCTTCTCGTCTTCTGCTCTGTTCAGACAGTAAATATGTTGAACCTGGGGATCCGATACCAAGCGGGCTAGCATATACGAACCAAGCATTCCTGTGGAACCGGTCAAGATGACAACTCGGCCTTCAGTCACGGTTGGCAGTCGGCTAGGCCTTGGCTCAGGCAAATCCTCGGTATACTTTTTCCACATTCGCTCCATACTTCAGCATACATACTCTTCGCCTTACACGGCAATTGGGTATCTGTCATTCGTGACTAATGAGTATAGATGACTTTGGAGGCCGCGTAAGTTTTGGGCTTTATATATCACGCCGATAGTCACGGCAGCCGAGGCCTTGTAGAAACCGGCAGCGTCGAGCCCGGCCTTTAGTCGGCGGCATACATTGATTACCTATAAGGAGTCGATACCCGCAGTATAAAAGTTTGTATCTACCTCCAGATTCGTGTTGGATACAAGGTGCCTCTTAAATAAGTCATGGATGGACTTGGCAAAGGCCTGTTCGGAGCTTGCATCAACCTGGAAGTTACTACTGTCATATTCAGTTATTAGTGGCGAATACGAAGCGTCACATATACATTCAAACACCGCGCTTAGCCTGCTTAACGAAATGGTGGCATGGATTTACTTACATTGCCACAGTTCGGGATCTTTGATGACATAGTTTAGAAACGGACTGAATCTGATAACTTGTTAAATACATAGTCGTGCATGGGATGTTAGAGTTATTACTCTGTAGCTGCCCTAGCAGTCATTAGCTTGATCGATTCTAATCTTACGCTTTGTGAAGCGTATTCCGCCTATTAGTAGTAAAGGTTGCTACTGTATCAAATGGGCTGGGGTTCCGGTTCACAGCTGTACCTACCTTAAAACTGCAATATCAGTCTTTAGCTTTTCAAACTAACCTTGCCCAAAGCATCTATAACAAGGGCAGGATTACTGGGCTTGGAATCTAGGCAATTCAGAATATAATGAACAACTAGGGCTGCATAAGACCTTGACCAACCAACTCCTTCTCGGCTGTTGGTGGCTTGACTTGACTCTATATACAATTGGTCTGCCAGCCCAGACCGCCTAGGTCTCTGGGGTCTGTTTCAAGAAGCGAAGTCTGTATAACCTCACTTTCCAATATTGCCTGCATGTCTTGAAAGATCATGAACAGGTCCTTCGTACGGCCGAAGTCCAAGGCGAACTGCATATTCAGATTAGTATAGAGGTTACACGTGTAACAGCATCCAAGGCTGTCAGTGATATAAATAATTAAGTTTTCATCTCCTTAGAAAATAATACATTAGTTATCAAACTCACTCTTTCTCAGCGTACAGCAGCAAGCTTTTGTCAAGTATTGAAAGTGAGGTTATACAGACTTCGTTTCATGAAACAGATCAGTGAGGCCAGGCGGTCAAGGCAGGTACATAGAGCCAATCCAGCCAGGGCTAAGAGGGAATTGGATGACTAACAACCTTAGTAGTATCAGCGGATTATTATGTTATCAACAGTTCTACAGATATTTCCAAGCTTATATCTGGCAATATTTTGGGTGAGGGGTAGCTATCGGTATTATCTATAGCCTCTCCATAATTCATCTGAGTTGATCCGATTGATTTTAATAATCGAAAGAGCCTTTGATGCTTCATTAGAGCGGGGGAGTCAGTTTCACTTCTGGACCGAACGTCGAGAACGACATGTTTATCACTTTGCTGGCCACCCATGTAGATTCATTCATTGGCAATAGACTGGGTGGCGCCAATGAGCTATTACAACTGTGCAATTTAAAGCTGCACGATCAAGAGCGCTTTAGTCGGTGTAGCAGATCGCAGCTTACTGCGATTCAACCTGATCTTCTGATGTGGCTGCATCATGAGTCCTCTCGGAAGCATGTCGTTCCTGTGATGGGTAGGCAAATGTAATCACCATATAGAGCAACTTACGTAATTAGCTGTATATGTTTTTGTTATATGAAAATATAGTGTTGATAGCTAACTCCAACCCTTGCGCCCCTTTCTTCTTTTCCTGCCTCTGTAGCTGACCTTGCACAACCTTCGGGCCCGATGATATCCCGCAATTACAGGTAGATGGAAGCTGAGTAGTCTCATTTTAAATACTGCTGAGGCTGTTTAGGTCTGTATACTAAAGGCATATCGGAGCGTATAAGATTCCTCACGCGTTTAGCGCACATGACGCATTGTTACAACTTTAAGCTCAAACCAACGATACCAAAAGATCACGAGGAGTGATAGCGGCTGACTCGCTCAGAGGGCCAAGCTGGGGACTGCGGCTGAACTGATAATAAGTCTTCCACAACTGACGGCGGTGAACTTGTACAAGCATGATGACAAAAAGCCACAAATCTGCACAGTATATTATCTCGGAGGTCATGCAGGGTTAGCTTAGGTAATCGCATATATATATAAGTAAGCAGCGTAGAAGGTAACCTGTACGAGGGGTAAATAGGTATTGTATTCAACAATCAGGCGTATGAATTACAGGTACGTGGCAGGCCATACAGACTGACAGTCAAACAGATGGGAGACCCAGTCAACATATAGACCTGCCATCCGGACATCCGCCCTATCGGCCTCCGCCCTGCGTAGGAATTGCCCAATTACGCAAAATGTCAAATAACGCATGACTAGATGACGTACTACTAACGGGACTCAACCTGACTTACATATTATATCAAGCACCTTGAGGTTCTGATTTGCCCATTCCATTGAACTTCTAGACCAACCCATGGCCTCGCTTCACATTGGCAAACCCAGGCTCGAAGTGGAAATGATAATAAAGAAGCTACTTGTGTGTTTATAAACTTCTTTATTGTATTTATATGGATGGTCTCCCACCATCATGCCTCCCAGCTTCCTCATTGCTCAAACTATCGACTATACTAATACCACATTTTATCTGACTTGCCCGCATCATCAGAATGAAGTTTTGGACTTCAACCGCTATTGTCTGTGCCGGAGCTGTATCGGCATACGACCCTTGCCCTGTCCCAATTAACAACAAGCCAAGATGCTGCGCTTTTGATTTCAATACTTCCTCAGGTCCAGTATTCCAGTACATACTTGGATCTTTTATGTCAGCTTCTTGAAGCCTTGGGCATGCATTCTTCTTAAGTGACCTACCTTTACAAGTAATATATACTCTACTAACCTTAAAATAATTTATTAAACAGTTGCATCAAGTGTAAAAGGGTTTATTAAAGATTATATTCCTTTAAATACAGCTTAATCATAAAAGCAGGTCATTAACTATATCGTTCAGCCCCTTCTCCCCCAAGTAGCCGCGAAGACTTCATTGCAATATATGAAGCAGAATCGTACAGAACTGTTGAGTATTGTATCGGGGTACGCATAAGCTTTGACTTTATTATATGAAACAATATTAATAATTTAAATTAAATAGAACAGCGACGGTTTTGAGCCTCTCTGTCAGCGCGTTTAAGTTAAGGGATGATCATTTGACATTAGGGAAATGACCATATTATGATACCTTGTTTGGGAGTCCATGGAGTGAGTACATTTTCAACCCCATATAATAGATACTTGCTTCTTATATGCTTTAAAGGAGGTTTTTCTCTTTTTACGCTTTAGTCTTATGTAATACCTACTATAAGACTAAAGAGACTTATGATATTATACTTAACCTTTAAGATTTAACCTATCATTATTTTAATGGTTATTTTAATATTATAAAGTCTTAAGTTTTATTAAACCGCCTTGGTAGTATTATTATTACTGTGGTGATAATAACGGCTTGAACGTAATATTATCGGACGAGGTTGGATCTACAATATATAGGTGCCTACAGCTGCAACGGCCTATAATGCGCCATTAATACCGTTTTTCCTATATTATTTACACCTTCCTATATTTACCCCTTTTGCTAACTACTTCTTGAATTTTATTACTTCTGTAACCCTTTATTACTTTTAACACCCTATGCGTGCCTTTTTATTAACTATTATAAGTTCTTCATCAATTATATCATTTACTTCTGAAATACATGGCTGAAAAAGGGCACTGGCTAACAACCCACGATAACCTTAATACACCTTACAACCCCTGATTTTGGTGCGTTTTTCGAACTATGCAGTGTGTACATGTCGCAGCTAGCTGAAGTCAGACTGCTACCACCTGTATACTGCAGATCCATTGTGGGACCTACTGCAGATCCAACCTCATCCATATTATCCCTCTTCCGTATACCATTGCTAAGAAACGACCACAACTCCTCAAGTTGTCGTCTGTCCTCCGGGGTGGCTGTCTCGAATTCGCACTATGCTCAATCAGCCAAGCCAACTTTGATTTGGGGTGCGGTAGGAGATATTCTTACCAGGAATGAATGCGTGAACCAGGATTCATCGCCCAGAGCGCTTTTCTCCAAGACTATCCAGCTGTCACATTGAGCGCATAGGCCCTCAATGCCGTGTGTAATCGACCACCTGGTTCTTACAGGTTCAGGGAATGTTGTGCCGGTTTTCATTGAGATTCCGTGTTTAATTGACCGGTCATGCTTGAACCAGTATGAATTGAGACGCAGCCAACGTCCAGGCCGGCACCATTCGCACCAACCTGCCAAACCGTCGCTGGTGTTTCGATACCATTGAGGGGCATACATATTGCCTTCCACATTATCGGACATCTGCAATGGTTGAACACCAGGTTGCGTAAGTCCCGGTGGCAGACTGATATTCTCCGGCTGGTTATAGTCAATGATATAACGAGGCTGCCACTGATCCATGGTTATGCCCTCGTCAAAATGCGCTAGAATGTGTTTATATCGCTCATTCCAGCTATCATTTGGGGCTCCACAGAAATGACACTTCAAGTCATACCCACTTGTCTCGACTGGACGTGACCACTGATCAAGATTGAGTCGCTGAACAAACCTCGAATGCCCTTTGATTTTCGTGTGAACATGGACAAGATGTTGGTGAAGGGTGTCTTTCCTATAAAATGTACGGGTCGACTCGGGCTTCGCCCAGCACTCACTGAACCCGTGCGAGCACGTATTCGATACCTCTATGCCATCGATGGCCTGATAGATAGCCGCCTCTTTACATAGCGGGCACGACGCGGTGGCTAAATCAGTAGCCAAATCTGGTGTTGTAGACATCTCTTGAGGCACGGGAGTGTCGCATGAGGACTCATTTAATCCACATATCCATTCCTGCTGAGGGGCATGAACTGACTCTTCATGACGCTTCCAAAGAAATGGCCTTGAAAACACGGAGTCGCAGAATGTACAGTAATATTTTCTCTGCTTCTTGACCCTTTCTTCTACTTCGCGGTAACTCGAGGGTGGGTAGGAACGAGTTGGTCTGGATTTTTTGGTACGCCGAATCTCTTCTTTGAAGGCCTCTCGGCCACGTTTTCGGATGGAACCGCTTTCGCTACTACTGTTTGCGTGAGCAAAGATACGTCGACCTTTACGTGACCCCAAAGAACCGAACGATTGCTGGCTGCCACCTGATGAGGCACTCATTCCAGCGGACCATGCGATTGATGCTGAATCCTGTACATCTCCAGCTTCTTTCTTGTCTAAGTCATGCCGATGACTTCCAGGTGAACTGCTACTCCGTGGCCAAGGCAGCCAATAATCATTATGATTCAAGGGATTCGTAGGTAGAGAATCGAAGCTTGTGGGACGGGTCTCGTCCTGCTGCAATGGTGCCATTTCGGTAACGCTAATGGGCAGACCACTCAACCATTCAATTATATATGATTGCTTGAGGTGATATTGAAGAGGGGAATAATCAGCGGTGCTTGAACCTTGTGGTCCCAGAGTACTCATGGATTCCTTTTGGCTGATCAATGAGGACCTTTCCGTATGTTTGGAAAGGACAACATCTAGAGATCCTTTCTGGGGTCCTCTCAACATAGGGCGACGCAGTTGCTTTCGGAGATGGTCTAGTGTGAAATGCAATGGCAAAGATCGAGATCGCCTAATATTTGCACCCGACGGGATGTGTTTTGTCAATGCAATAGGCAAACTGAGTGTGCTTACTTGAAACCTTCGCTGGTTCGAAATGAGCAAGGGAGATATCGCATCTGCACTGGGCAAGGGCGTTGCTAGTAGTGGTAAGCCCAGTCGTAGGGCCGCTGAGCCATTGTGGTACCCTATAAGATCGCTAGAATTCGATAGTCCTTGTTGTGGACAGTTTCCATTCGGCGGCGAAGGCGCGTGTCTTTTCTGTCTAATACGTAATCTGCTAATACCAGACGTTTCTTCCATTGGAAATTCTACTTCCTCCAAATTGTCATAACCACCGCGCGTTGACATAGTGGCGTGCTCACTATTATTCCGCTTAGCTCTATAGCGTGGTGAAAAGTCCATATCTGTCAATATGGCTGGTGGGCCATGCCCGGGGCCAGCAATTGAATAACACGGGGCAGCATGTGGTGATGTTGTCGTGGCTGCGGACTGTGTAGGTGACCCTGTGAAGCGACTAGAAGAATCCGTTGGGTGGAGGTTAGTCGCATGTATTATTGGAGGAGGTTTTGGATGCGTCTCTTTCAACCTTTTTTGTCGAACTCTACTGAACCACGAGCTGATCTGACTAATCTTCAAACCTGTGTGTTTCGCCAGGCTCAACTTCTCCTTTCTTGTCGGGTATGGTACGTTACAGTCGGCAACCCACTTATTAAGCGTATCTAGTTGTGTTTGATCCAACCTCTGGGCGTTCTTTGGAACATCGCTAACAATCTCGCTTCTGTGTGAGGAAGAATCATAGGGGATGGACAATGCAGGACCTTGTAGCCCGCTCAGGCTACTGACTTGAGCTAAGGCTGTCAATGCATTCAAGCTAAAGTCATCTCCGAAATCTAAACTGAGATCGAGGTTAAGATCCATCAAGGATTCCGATAAAGGCGGGTTATCCTCGGTTGCGATGACATGTTGACCCAAAATTTGTTCTTCCCGTGGTGGGACATACATATAAGTGCCCTCAGATTCGAGGGAAGTATCAAAAATTCCCGGAACACTCCATGGGAATTCTGACTCCAGGATCTGGTCATCAGGCAGATCCAGATCCATATGGTGTGACTCAATCGGAAGAGGCTGATTAAGTGCAACATTGTCGTCATTCATATCCCCACTAAAAAGAATAGATGGAGATATATATGGAATGTGCGGTTCGGTCATTGTTACTATCTGAGGGACTATGTGATGGGGGTCTTGGCGCGTAGGATAGAAGATAGGCCGTCGTCAATGCAGGTAAGACGGCAAAACAGGCGGACTGATGGACATAATCGAAACGAAACCTGAGTGAGTTATTGAAGGATAGTGAATTGATAGGGGATGATGATTACACAGAAACGACACACATATTAGAGGTGCGTGAAGGCCACACTATAAAGCTCAGGCAGACTGCTTGGTGCGCGGGCGACTGTGCTAAGTCGGCGCCTCGAAGCAATCATGGTGCTAGGAACTATAGTCCAATCACATGCCTAGTATCCAACTCCAATCCCAATCCGCCCAAGGCAATCATGGTGCGGTGCGGCGACTTGGCAAGCCACAGGCGATGAGCACCATGAATACTAAGCTTTATCACCATGAATTCTCAAGAGGCCACCCAACCCCATGCCACTCACTTGATTCAAGATTATCTACATGTACCTATCACAACTAGATATTGTGGCAAATGCAATATGATATCTACATCTCTACCGATCAGTTTTGAAATATTGGACCTTACTAATTACGTACTTGTCGTACATTTATATATCTACACAATTAAACGTTTGTTATAAATAAGAGGATAAAATCAGGTTATAAATCTTGAGCATAGATACAGGTGTTCAAGATGGGGGGGGGGGTTTTACCATAACCGCTCTAGGTATAGCGTTATTGTTTAAAGCTATTTTGGGTGTAAATGCCCTTTTGGGTAAAATCACGGCCAACCCAGATGGCTTATTTAGCTTAAGTAGCCAGTTGCGGCCGCATTTTAGTCTAGAGACTGCAACCATGAATATCAACTGCAAGAAGACACCAGGACTTCATGACAGCACCATATATACCATGGCGAGTGCCGCAGAGCACCATATATACTTACACAAGGAAAATGCCTTTTGGCGATGGATACATAACCTTGAAGCGAGAAGGGCTCAACCCGCCTTGAGTGTTTGTAACTAACCTCACAATTCCAACGCGCTGTATTAGTCATAAACCCACCAATTGCATAGAAGCCTCCGAAATCTCATACTATTCATATTATCCAACATGTCACCTCATATCTCAACAGAGACCATTGTCAATGTCGGATTCGGCATAATAGCGTGCCTCATCGGTATTGGGAGCATTATTGCTACGGTTCGCGCTGGCAGGCATCGTTTTTCCCGGCACGATTTGAGAAGTCCGTACTCAGTTACCCACTCGCAGTATGGGTCCATGTGCTGACCTAATCGCGATCAAGGAAAACAACTTCTACGACGAGGGCGAACATTCCGCCTTGTCCGTTTTGCAGCTTTTGAATATCATGATAGTGACGCCGACAGCGGGGCACTACTTCCAATGAATACCAGGGATATTCCACCGCGACCCTGGCATCGGTTCGACATGGACATTAGCAGCAAGCGCGAACAATGAGTGGAACCCAGGTTGAATGGGCGAACGGGAAGAAACGAGACGCTGTGAGCCAACGTTGCCTAGAAATTTTCTGAGCCTTGAAGCAACCTTTTTCATCTCTTAGCCTCATCTGGGGCTTGTAGACATCAAGAGTGTGTTACAGAAATATGTTTCAGCCCATGCGAATAACAATCATTCTTTAACGCTTTGGAAAATTATGTAGGTTAGAACTCTGAAGCGGTTACAGATTATTTTAGAAAGGGAATGTGTTATACCTTATCCATTGCACTGCGTCTGAAGCAGAGTATCTCGGACAGCCCCTGCAGTGCACACAAGGGATCAGAGTAAGGAAGTATTGAGTGCTCTATGTTGAAAGTGTAGGTGGTAAAGGAGTCACTTCATAATATCATGCAGGTATGTCCCCGAAGCGGATTATGCGAGGGACGTACAGCGGGTTATCTATCAGAATTGATGGTTAATTTGGATGGAATGATGCGGGCTAATATATCAGGGGGTGAGCAGGGACTGCTCACACTATTTATTAGTACACATCTCAGAGAGACAGCAAGACGCGCTCTCAACACAATAGACACACTTAAAAAACCTCCAATTGACTGGCTCGCTTATTCTGACATGATCAGCCCCTTGCATTTACATATCCAGGTAAAATATCATGAACGGGCTTGGAATTGCATCAGATTTGTTGGCATATGTAGCGGTACTACTAAGAGAGCAGTAACGGTGCGCATTTGATTTTACTGGCACATCTGCTTACAAGGGTCAATATCACCGATAGCTTCATTTTATTGCAATGAACGTCTTAATCCCCGCCATTGGCCAACTGTACCATCGAAACCCTCATATTTTGTCTCGATAGGTGAGGACCTGAATAGGCTGCACCATACGCGTGAGAAGACGATGTAGACCGATCGACCAGTACGGTGAGTTCCCAGACTTCTTTTGGCAGCAGACGGACGACTGTATGCAAGTCGCCATCTGTTTCGCGGGTTCTCCTTCTAACCACCGGATATTTGTTTATGGTAATCGTGTATTCTTCCTTTTAGCTTAACTCGATACTAATATAGATGCTCGTCGTTATATACAATTTTGTCATAAACTGACTAGCTCTACACATCCCAGGGGGACTTGGGATTGAGGGCACCTCCTCAAGTGACGACGATAGGTCGATACGAGCACAATTAGCACCGAAGACTATGACATCAAGGGTATCAATCTATATCCATGCAAGACCGTCCGAATTTTTAAATACATAATCGCGTGACCCAGTTCGTTAACGTCATATACTCTGTTTCTCCAACATACAAGTGCATCCCAGGCTAAGTCTCTTAAGACTCCCTAGCCTTGCGGCGTAGAAACTTCATCACAAACTCAAATGAGGGCATCAATTCATAAACTTCGTTCTTTGGCACGACTCTGCGGACCTCGTACCCCTTGTATTCCTGTTGAGTATAGCTGTTCATGTCCCTCATGTCACAGATGTCCGATGGCTGGACAATGTAGTTGGCCGGGTCATCGTGGTAATTCATCACACTTTTAGGGTTGTGGGGTCCCATGGTGACCGACTCCAACTCGCGCAGCGTGCCATCATGTTGCGGTATGAACTCATCAAATGAATGCCTCGAACCGCCGATATGACCAGCTTCGTGTCCCATGTAGCCGGCCAGATGGCTGCGATACTGCGGGTGGAAGGCCGTCAAGTACACCCACAAGGTGCGATCTTCCGGCTGTGGCGCAGCGGGGAAGAAGGCCTGGGCGAGAACGCTGCAGTCTAGGTCTGCATGAAAAAGAGAAAAGGCAATCCGGAAATGGGCAGGTTCGTTGCGGTCGACAGGTTCAAATTTCAAACCAGCCTCAGCCCAAGGGCTAGCACCTTCGAGGAATGCCTTGACAGTTTCGGTGGCCCAGTCCAAAGACGGGAAGGTCTCATCGCAGCAGACAAACTTGATAGGCTCACCGCTTTCGAGATGGTGAAGAACGATTGTTTTATCCAAGCCGAATCGGAGAGCGGCCGCATCAATTACAGACGACCCGCGCACAGAGCATTTTATCTTCGGGGCCGCCTCATGAAGCACAGGCGTGATCATCTCGAACAAGTAATTGATGACTTCGTCCTTGCGTAGGTTAGATGTATCAGATTGAGTCTCTACCGGAGCATTAAGAGAGTCCAAAACCCCTAGATCGCCTAGAAGAGGGAGGTTGCAGATATATCGCATGTTCTTTGGCTCCAAGATTTCTTTCAACTGATGCGAACTCAGCATGTCTGAATTGGCTTTTTTGTATATCATAGTGTAACCTAGCGAGCCCCTTTTATTGACCATTGCGCTAATAGCTGGAACAATCGCGGGATTGCTAGGAACCGAATCAGTACCGGAATCGGAGTCGGAGGTAGATTGCATGTTTTCAGAGTCCAGTTCAGCCTCGAAGCGGGCAATGCCTTCTTTGACAGAAGGCGAAACGGCGACTGACGCGCCGTCTAGAAAACTGGGAGCATGTTCGGAGCCGCTGACCCAGTTCGTAGCCGAATTCATCCGTGGTGTAATAGCAAGGCTAGGTGCATCGTCCCCTGGACTGATGCCCGGGATGAATAGGCTCGAGCTAGGGGGTCGCGGGGCATCTGAAGTTGCTTTTAAATCAACGGTTAATCGGCTATTGAAGCTAGAGACAGTGATAGTCTCCTTTCCATCATCGCTCTCGTGTCCCTTGTAAGATGGCGCTGAGCCAGTTGGTCCCGTAACAACCGAGTCATTATTTAGACTGAAGACGGTTCTGGTGTCGATGGTGTAGATGGAGCTGGTGTCGTCACTTCGCTCATCATCGGATTCTGGGTACCGGTCGACAATGTGACGGTCGTGATGATCGAATGGTATAGACTGGGCGGGAGGAGGTAGTGGACTCTCGCCTTCGAGATGGAGATGCATGTCCCCGGGGGATCCATCGTCCGCGGTGCCCCGAAAGGGATCGTCCGCCCATGCAGTAGGTGTCATACTCGCGATTTGTGTCCGTTGACAGGTTTCGGGGCCAGATGAGCCTATTATATAATCACACAAGTACCCGGCCCGGTGTAGGAATGGGGAGTGAGCGAACGAGACTAGGCACAACAGAAGCAAGGCGTATAGAGAAGAAGGGAAATTTTCAAGTAAGCATAACTGGGAGAACGATTATATATATGCAAGCTATTACCCCAGCGTGCGGGGATCTTCATTCATTCGTTTATGGCTGGAGAGCGGATGGAGGGCCAGCGCGGGGAGCTTGTTGGCGACAGGTGTGGTTCACCACATCAACCCACTGTACTATCGCCGTAGAATCTCTAGTATGGATTGTATATGTGCTATCAATAGGCAGCGTCTTCACAACTCTGACAAACTAGCAACTGAGTATGAATACCTGTATACACCGTCCCGTTGACAGGGCATCTAGTAGCCTTTTTCAACTGATCTTGCGGCATCCTCTCATACATATCATCATAGGGTCACTATCAACTTGTTCGAGAGTCGTCTACGACCTATCTCACCAGCCATCAAAGCCAGTCGTAAGTCTGTTTCCTTACGTTGCACTGCTCTACAGCGCTGATCGCCTGTGCTTTCGTGTCTCTGCAACCGCCATAAGCTAATAGTTGTTGCCGGACTGAGAAATTACTTCAACCTTGATTGATATTACTGATTAAACAATCGGCCAGCCGAACTTCGTCAGCTATGTATACTGAGAGGCCTTTTGGAGACGAAATAAGTAGAGGGGTTTTTAGAAAGCTCTAGAAGCTCCTCATCTAGGTAGGGATTTTGCCCGTGTGATGCACTGAGGCAGCTGTTAGCAACCATTGTTCACTGTGATCTGTACTCATTCAATCAGACAACCTATTTTGTAAGCTAGAATCTACAGATGCATCACTGCAAAGCAATATTGAATGAAAAATAATAGTACGAGTTATGGCATGAAGATGGTAGATTTGAATCGTTGATATGAAAAACTCATTCGTCTGGTGGTACCTATATCCACCTAGGTAGGTAGGAGAGCAGTAATGAATTGGAGTACGGAGGTTATGGTCCCAGATATCCATCACCCTTGGCACCCTAGGCCAATACTAAGGGTGATGGGTATTTACGACCCAACCTCCTTAGTGAAACTACCCATGGCTTTAACTAATCATGGCCTTTAGAGATAAATAGCTTCTACCAATAGGGAATTAGGTAACCGAGTAATACTGAAAGTCAACAAATGTGAATTGCGTGCTAAAAAGTCTATGTAGTGCTACCTTTTCGAAGCCATCGTGAGCCGTATCATACAGAGATTTCTCCGAATCCTCCGATCTGGCGCTGACTAATCCACTCCTTTGTCTGGTCACACTACCCTATTTCAGTAACTGGTGCCCATTTGGTTTTAATCACAAATCTGCTTATAACTACCTAACCTTCCCCTTTCGTAGCCCGATGGACAATGTGTGTACGGATGCCCTCTAATCTTGTTTTCCGACTTTGCCTCCCTGAAAGCCCAAGTAAACTGGTTCGCCAATATCGATGCCGAAACGATACCTCTCATCATCGTCCCACCAGCCGAGTTTCACATCGTATGAGTCAAAGTGCTTCGCCAGTTCATCATCGTTTTTCCATTCGGCCTCCGGGGGCATATAATCCTGGCTGTACATAAATCGACTGTCTGCTAAAAGTGCCATCACGCTCGCAATGGAGCAGGGGTTTCGTGGTAACATACCCCTAAGCTTCGTGAGCCAGAAGGACAGTCCACTAAGTATCAGAATGATGGCAAACATGATTTGGAGTGCTAATTTAGACGCGAAGTCCCATTAGTTGAGAACATTTTGCAGTTACCTCCCCCTTGAACACATCGTGCGTCGAATTACCGTCCTCTATAGGCTTCCGGAACACAGGGCTGTTCAAGACCAAAACCATGTACGTCTGGTAAAACTGCGAAACAGCTGCTGAAATGGAAGGTATATGACGGTTACATTCAACTGAACTACTTGATCTGAGTAAGGTTAGGCCTTTCCCCTAACATCACTCTCACCAGAGGCCTTCATCAACACCATCCTCATCACTATAGCAGGCATCGTCCATATAAGCATCCGACAATTACAATTGCACAAGACCATATACACCCATCCTACCGCCGACTTACTCGAGTAGCCTACACCACATGTCGATGTCATCAAGATCAAGATACCCTTTTACCGAACACCACACGGCGGGGACAGCGCGCAGCATTTGCATCTTCTAACATCCTCGCAGTATCGCCTTAATACATCCAAGACTTGAAAATAACAAAGAGTAAGGCAGTGCTAAAACCACAAGTAGATAGATCCCAGGTTTACATCGTCAGCTGAAGCGGGGTATCGTGCCACTGTCCGCGAGCGCAACGTAAAAGCAATCGTAGCGGTAGGAGAGAAGAAAAGAAAAAAGATTCTGGCCACCGAGGGGATCGAACCCCCGGGACCTAACGATGCAGAGTAGTTATGCAGAGTAAGTATGCAACCGCTAACCGCTAGGTAAAGATACAAGTAGATATGCTTCGCTAGGCCGTACCAACGCGGCCAGTAGCCCAGAGGTCTGTTTGGGAATATATGCTGTATGACAGGTGGGATAAGGTTATTGGGTTGAAGTATATTCTGGGCACGGACCGAGATAGTATTAATAATCACAGTGTGGATGGTTGTGAGACTGGTTTAATCGATACTGAAACAGTATGGACGTGGGTAAGTCTAGTTTAGGTAAAAGGGAAAGATAACTTATTATAATATTCAGCAAGGGGTTAGATGTTAAGCTGGGAGTCAAGGTCACGATCAAGTTGAGTGTTATTAGAAGGACTCTATATGCTGAAAACCCCAGGGCCTCAACATTGTGAAGTAGGCAGTGTGAGATGAAGACATATCTCTAACTCGAACACCGGAATCTCATGATAATAAGTCTTCGTCGTGAAATTCTAAAATACTTGAATCCCTAGGTCACTATCATATGCCACCGCTATGGTCCCATTATCCACTACATAACATCTTAAACAGTATTCAATTCAGCATCAAACTCCGCGTCATGAAATAAATCAAGTGAAATGAACAAATTTATATACACGGCGACATCACCTAACATCGGCATCACACACCATGCACTACTACTATATAACGCATCATCCCGCCTCTCTCCGTCTCACTCTCTCGCACTCTCATAGCCAGCGGGCAGAGTTGAAACCCCCTTAGATTCCTTACCCTTAAAAACTCGTCTTATCTAATTTCATAAGCTTCCAAAATTTAATTCAATTCAATCCCCGCCAACGCCAAACTGGGAAGAGCCTAGAAACCTAGGTAGGTAGTCAGACATTACACAATTCATTATTCCTAATCTTCCAAGGCGTGAACCCAATCTACTGCTTTGCTCAAAAATTCTAGTTTGAAAAGACAAAAGCTTGCATGCCCGGTTCTTATCTCGAGCTGCCATGTGGATCATACTGATGACCCCATAATGCGTTGCCGACCTGGGCTTGGGTTGAATTCCTAGGGTTTCGCGGCGGATTAGAACCCGGCGGGACCTCGTCCCCGGTGTGACCGCTATATGGATCGCCTGCGTCGTATGCGTAGTACTGCGGTCCGGCAGCCCCTATATCGCCTCTATCATCGTAGGGTGCATAAGTAGTTGTGTGGGTTGCCGGGCCCTGTTCTGTGTGTTCGTCGTATGCTTGCGGATTGACCATTGTATCTTTGTAGGGTGTCGCCTGTCTCTTATGCCCGCTTGCCGGATTAGGTTGGGCATTTGCTATAAGTCCGGCGCTCTCCTCCGGCATTGGATCTCCAGGGGCATTAGGTAAGCCAAATGTACTCCGACGAAACTGGTTCGCGATTGGTAAATGGTCTGTACTCTTACCATTAGGATTTTGAGACGAGTAGCTTGTATCAGCCTTGAGTTGATAGCTTGGGTCTTCGTGGCGGTGCTTAGCCCCAACAAATAGCCAGCGGATCCCTCGGCCGAACGCCTTGATGATGTCCCATGGGTTAATAGCGTCAACGAACGCTTTGAGGCCGAGAAATCCTCCCTGCTTAGGCCCACGCTCATTTTCTCGGGGTGGTATTCCAATCGTGGAATTGGGGCTGGGATAAAACGTAATCTTGGCGTCTTCCTTGTACTGAGCATAAGGGAAAGACCACAAATGAAGTATGGCGAAGAGAGCCATCTCAAAACAGAGGAGTAAGCTAGGGATGCCCACTTTCAAGTCGGGATAAGCGAGCTTCTCGTTAGGCTTCACAAGGTGAACAGTTTCCGAGGTGACCAATGAGATAACGACAGTCTGCCAGAAGGACAAGAAGACAACAAGTTTGATGGCCAATACTTTAAGGCCCAGCTTATGCTCAGCGAGAGCCACCCTGAATTGTGAGTAAAATTGAATCAAACAATAGATGGCAATCGTTACTGCGGTAGCTTCAATCGCAATGACCTAAGGTAATCGTGAATTAGCAGACATGTGCAGACCCTATTTTGAAATCGTGACATACCCAGACATGAGCGAATACTGGACTATTTGAACTCTCGCAATATCGGCCAAAATATTGTGTTACAACAGCAGTGATAGCCATGGCGACGCGTATGAAGCAGTATTGATAGACACCGACCCAGATGACGTTGAACCAGGTCAGCCCTGATTTTGGTACCCTCCAACAGCCACGATCACCGCCGCAGCATTTGGCAAACCAGTTCACGGGTATAAGCCAAGGCTTGATCGGATGCAATTGGCGGAAGAATTGCTTCTGCTCGTGGAGATCCGGCGCCACGAGATGACACATCAACGCAAAGAAGGACGAGATGGCGAAGGCTTCGTACGCCTCACTAATGACTTGAAAGTATATGGCATGCCAATAGAAGTAAAGAGAGAGAAAGGACGACGTCGCATAGATAGGGACCATGAAAAGGATTCGAATGATGCTGTTGTTTGTTAGCTTCCATTGTTACAAGCCGGCGACAATTGTGGGTAGGCAGCATACTGTCTTTGCTCGCGAGGTTTCGTGTAGTTGAGCGCATGTTGCCACATAAGATAGAAGCTCACGATATAGGCGATGATGGTAGAGCCGCCAGCGATGATCAGAGCCAACTGGTGGAAGTTGAGGTCGCCAACAAGCTTCTCCTCGGACCCGACTGTATGGTAGACGAAGCGATCAGCATTGTTAGCCCGCTAGATAAGACTTGGATTGGATGACTTGGCGCCATGACTCTCGGCGCGCGGCAAGGACAAGGGCGGGCGAAGCTTATTTTGCTTGGGGTGAGAACATACTGCGCAAATCCTCCAGTGTGGAGTTACATGTTGTATTCCAGAAATCCGAGCCCATGTTGGCGGGCGCGGTGTCACACGAGAAGCGTCAACTGTTGTGAGGCCCTGCCTCTGCGAGCAATTGAATGGGGCAACCGAAGAGGTCTGAGGTCTCGCGCGCAGCACAATCGACTACTTAGGGGCTCGCGATGATGCCAAAGGAGTGGCGATGGTTATTCGACGCTGGCGATGTATTCGGGGAACTTGCGCATGCGGTTGGGTATTCGGAGACTTGCTGATCGGAGGTCGATGGTGAAGCTACGGGTGAAATGAAGCGTGGAATCGCCGGGGCAAGTGGTTTCAAGGAACAAAGGACTCGGTAGGTCGGGGTATCGGTATCTCGGTGGGAGGAGGATGGGGCAGCGTTGGACGTGTCGTCGTCGTCGGCGTCGTCGTTCCAAGCGGCAGCGACGAGATCTGTTGATGAACAAGAAGTGAAGAATAATTGAAGTTTCAAGATGAACAGGCCGGGGCCGTTGGGAAATGAACCAGCAGGGTAAATGGGAATTAAAGGGACCTACCACGTCCAGAGATGCCGATCTGGCGTTGGTGTGCAGGGTACCTAGGTGGGTACCTAGGTGGGTACATAGGTAGGGGCCATTACTTGGGCTGGCGGGCAGTGAAG
Organism: Xylaria bambusicola; assembly: GCF_022495145.1. Lineage (NCBI taxonomy): Eukaryota > Fungi > Ascomycota > Sordariomycetes > Xylariales > Xylariaceae > Xylaria > Xylaria bambusicola. Next base: position 177,658 of record NW_025953605.1, on the reverse strand, counting down.
TACCTACTATATCTACCTACTAGGTACCTACCTATAGTATGATACTACGCCGTGTTAGGTAGGTACATGCTTAGGTACTTCTGTCTCTATATGAGTGCTGCTGTAGAGACCCGAGAGACCTAGGCTAACCGTGGCTGGTCAAGTATCTTCACGTATCTGGGTTTATGCTTCCTGTCAGCGCTTACCTTCGGTCCCCTGGTACTGCCTTGGGCTCGCCTGGGTCTGCTTGGGCTGAGCAGGTTCACTGCCCAGTCTCTGTGAGAGAATCCGCCGCGATGATCCGCGCCAGGCCTTGCACCACGTATAGTAGCTCGAGTAGGTACTACTATACTATGTAGTATGTACACGCATGAACGAATACCTAGGACGTGTTCAGCCAGCAGATGTCCAGCTGTGATGTGGTGGCTGAGACGGCATTTGCCAAGACGGCTGCTAAAGCCTCTGGGTTTCTGTCTGGGCGCTGCGCTGCATGTCATTCGACGCCTAAGCCAAGCCTCCCCAGATGACGCAAACTCTACCAAATCAGGCAAGCCTATGTACCGAATACCTCCTACCTCTAAGCAAGGACTTCATGTCAGTATTTGAGATTGAGACATACGGGAACAGCAACAAAGTGTTGGATCACATAGTATACGAGTCGATAGATCCGATAAGATATTAGATTTATATATACCTTGAAAGCTTCAGCGCTATTACGTCATTTGAAGTCTATGCATAGTCTATATGTAGAGATGTTGGGCATAGATATGCGTTAACACTCGACACTTTACAAGCACGTTATATAGAACGCTTGCTGTCAATTCCGAATCCGACATGATTGGCTGGTTATCGATTACAAAATGTTTCTGATTACCGTATAAAGCTGCAATACTAGAGTGATGACTTAGGCGCCCTTCGCATGTACAAGTCATACCTCTCTGAGCGGAAATACACATAACGGACATCGTAGTTCCAAGTGTGACTAACATAGCTCCCGATAGCGCAGGAAAAAAGAAGACGGCTCATCCAGGCATAAATACCAAGACGCCAGCAAAGACGAGACAACGATGCCCTCACTATAAAAGGCTACACACCGGGGGTTTTACCTCCCCTCTACCGCCTATAGATTTGCCATCGGCCAACACACACAGTATCACGGGGCTCGTTTCACCATGGCGCCAACATCCGCTCTCCTCCTCATCGATATCCAGCAGGGCTTCAACGACCCCTCATACAAGGGTCGCTCAACCCCGGACTTCGAAGTCAACATCGCGAAACTCCTCGCCGCCTTCCGCGCCGCAGACAACGCGCACGTGATCCACGTGGCCCACCACTCCCGCTCGGAAGCCTCCGCGCTGCACCCCTCGAAGCCCGGCGTGCACTTCATGGAGTACGCCGCCCCGCGCCCGGGCGAGCTAGTCCGGTCCAAGGACGTCAACTCGGCCTTCGTTGGGACGGACCTCGAAAGCGTCATCAAGAAGCTTGGCGTGCAACGGCTTGTTGTGGCGGGGCTGACCACGGGCCATTGCGTTAGCACCTCCGTCCGGATGGCCTCTAATTTGCGCGTCGTGGATCATCCGCATGGCGGCGTGGCGGCGGGGCACAAGACCGCAGGGGAGATCATTGTCGTAGCGGATGCTACGGCTATGTATAATTGGCCGTATGCGGGGGAAGTCGTGGATGGGGATACCTTGCATGAGATCAATTTGGCTACGCTGGACGATGAGTTCTGCGTCGTGCGAAACACTGAGGAGGTGTTGATGTTGCTAGATGGCGCGTCTTAGTAGCATAGGCAGAAACAATGAATAAACTAATCTCATTAATTATGTCTTGATAGCGACACTTGGCGCTGATTATGTGATGTTGCAGTATGAGATGTCGCATACCTACTGCTTGTAGTGAGTTTATGTACCTAGGTCTACGGCAACATAATGTGTGAGAGGACTTCGCCGCTCCAGAGTAAAGGTATGCATTATTCTTACACAAGCAAGTTTAACTCTATGTGTTCATTTTAGTAAACGAATTAGTTCTCAGCAGATCATTCCGCATGCACTTTGGAGGATGATGATCAACGCGTAGGATTGCTAGTCCTGTTCCTTTCGGAGCCCGAAGTCCCTCTCAGACGTGTCGTGATCTTCCCTTCCTCATTATTTTTCTTTCTGCCTTCGCTTTCATCCTTTTTTTGTTCCGTGTTCTCACGTCCTGATTAATTCTCTGATATCCCAATTGCGCTGCATAGTGCTTATTGGCATCGTGTACTCTTGATAATAAGGATGGTATGGGAATACCATCTGGTGCACTACACTTTGAAGTATAGCTTGTGTCTACGAACAATAGATTGTGCTACGTTGAACGCAAAGCAGTCGTAGAAATGCCCCAATTCTAGAAGTCGAGTTGTCGTGCCGCCGGCCCTTAGCAATGTCTTAGACCGTATTTTCAATATAATGAATAATTTCGGATCCAAGCCTGAACTGCCTGATTAGTGCGAGATATTACATAGAGCGTAGAACAGGCGGATTCCCTACAGCTGTCCTTGTTCTACCCATGAATGATAGATATAGTATGCGTAGTTGTTTCATTCCAGCTCAAGGATAGGTCGCTAAGAGGAATATCTTATCTCTCCCCGAGGGTAGAATCCAACCTGAAAGTTTCACAATTCCTTGGCCAGCTAGTTCTCTGTGCTTCTATTGCAGCATACGATGCCTACCATATGACTCCTAACAATTCCTAGCCTGAGGCACAAACATCTAAATTTTAGACAGCAGTCGTCTTCTTCAAGATTAACTACCTATTCCTCCGATTGCATTAGACAGCGAATATGGCAAAAAAAGAGACCAAACAGACTTGACCTCAAATTTCACGACAATGGGCGCGAGCGCGCCTCGCTTTGATCTTTTCATCAGCATTCTTGATCACTATTAGTATCTTATTGGTTGTCTATCATGGACGTCCGATCCGGAGCTTCCCACGGGGCGTTACGTTGAACGGTGTTACATCCATTCTTGCGACCGCGTATAAAGCTTCTTTGTGATTCGCCATTTCGGCGGTACTCCGCCAGTCGGAATGGGACCGGTATGCGAAAGGGGTTCGCCGCTTTAAGGACTTTAAGTGGATAGATGAAGCAAGCAGAGGCCCTCTCGGAGCATTTCGCTGCTTCTTCGGTCGAACAAATAAGATCTCAGTATTGTCGCTTGCAACCGTTGTTGTCATCTTGGGCCTTCTTATCGATCCCTTCCTCTAGCCACTTTGAGGAGTGTCCAGTCACAGTTGAGTCAGATACTGTATGTACGGGAGTGTTCACGAAGATATTCACAACGCCAGCTACATTTTCCAAACAGTAACCGCAAGTTCTCGCCCTTCGTGACTTTGCAATGGTGCGCCAAGACGGAGACGTTGGATGCAAGCCGCCTTTCCATCAATTGCTACCGGAGTAATGACTACACGGCCTCGGAAACATGATATCTAAGTATAAAAAAACACGAACACTGCCGTGAGCATAGTCGTGGGACAGCGATTAGCTGCCAAGAAAGATCCGGTTTCTTAAATTGATGTTGTTCTTTCTACAATAAGCAGATTCTCTCATAGTGGCCTATAATTAACTTTTATCTCCGATGATATTATGGTTACAGCAGTATTATGCCTTCGTTATCTAACCCCTATTAGCTCTTAAGCAATGACTATTCTGAAATTCAACGACTATACTATCGAGAACTTATAACGTTATGTGATTTAACTATAATAGTACCAGAGAGGCTCTAGCAGAGTAAGGTAGCGATTGATTTCGGAGTAGTAAGTGATAGAAAGGTTCTTCTAATTTGAAGCAAGTTAGATGGCGCATCCCTTCTTTATAGCCAGCGAATCCTGCCCACGGGTGTGCGTACATCCAGGTTCAAGACCACCGACAGTCACAATTCGATGCTGTTGGTTCATAATATGCATTGTGTTGTGTTGCGTTGCGTCGCCCAGCCCCACTTGCGAACCCACCCCGTGACCGTGATAAGACAGCCCCTCGTTCTATTTATCCGCGGGCAGTTCCTGTTTCCTTTCTCATATGGATTGCATCTAACATAAGTCATAGAACCCCATCCAGGTTGCTATCGTTTAGGAGAAATGTCGTCGATGATTACCGCTGACACTCTCCGGCGTTGCACATTGCATCAACTCCCCGTTGAGCTTGTCGTACATATCATGAAGGCATCGCCTAGCCTGTCGGCACTATGGAGCTTCATCAACACCAGCGCCCGCTTGGCTACTATCTTCGATGGCTGTGCTCTTGAAGTTACTGAGAACGTTCTGCGATGCACTGTTCCTGAACAGACTCAGGTTTTGCTCTACGCTGTGTTTCAACTTCGCTTGTCTCTTCATCCGCCCAGTTTGCATGCCGCCAGGGAATTGCGTGAGGTGAACCTCAGCAGCCTCCAGGATCGTCTCCTAGCTACACCAATCACCACGTCGGAAATTCCACGAAGCTTTGTTTTTCTGGCTCATAAGATACATGTCCTGGCCCACGAATGTATCGAGCACTATATCAGGGTTTGCATGACAATGAATCCTTCTTGCCTAGACGACCCAACATTCAAGGGCTATTGGTACTTAAAGCTGAGACAACCCAAAGGCCGGCTCTACCAGCCTAAGGACTCTGGTCCCCCCTCATGGGCTGAGGAACAGCTTGTTCTATTGAACATGTGGCGACTGCAATATTACTTTGATATGAAAGCAGCGTGTGATGTCGGCCAACTTGGATGGTCTACAGCCGATCAAGAAGAGCTAAAATCATTGGATCTTCCCGAGTTTTACCACATGAGTCCTGCTGGGTCCGGGCATTACATAACCGAGCAACTCATGACAGTTTACGCGTACGTGCACGGAGTTCGAACCCCTGAACAGGATGCGACGCTTCCACTTCGCTTACCATCGCCAAATACACGTAGTCGATTCGACCTCGGGTGTTTCCCTGAGCCAAAGCGAAACCAGCCAGACGGGAAAGCACTTATAATCGATTTCAGACCAGACAGCTGGATATTTGCGTGGATGATGTCCCGTAATCTCAAAACCTCGCCGTTATGCGGCTTTGGTCCACAACACTTCCGGAGGTTCGGTTTCACCCTCTGGGAAGATAGCCGAATGACTGATTTGGGTCTTCTTCCACCTCGGAGCCACTTCTTTTCTTACGAGTATTACTTCAAATGGCGCAGCATCCTAAGTGATGAAGAGTGCGACCCGGCCAATAGAGATAACTGGTGACAGCTAAGTAGAATTTGAAGGAGGAAAACATGATTGGCAGCAAACTAGATAGGGTACAATGAATTCTTGATTATACTATCTGTGACTATTCTCAGTTTCAGTGTTACTAATCAACGCTTAGCCTTGCATGGGTTCAACATCAGTCGCGACATCATCGACATAGATCAGCATGTTCGGCGTCATAGCTCGTAAATCGTCAAGCGTATTCGAGATAGGCCAAGCTCTTTCTTCATCCCATATGCGAATTCTGGTGATAGTTTTATGTCCGAATATGTTCTTGTGCTGGGCCAGCATGTAGGCGGGACCAGCAGCATGGTAAGTGCCGAGGAGGCCCCAGAAGGCTGACGCAAGGGGGTTGGTGCCATCCTCGTTGATAGTGAAGTCAGAACCGGGCCAGGTCGGTAAAGTAGCCTGGGCGGCGGTTCGTAAGGCGTTGTAAATCGACATACGCGTATTCCAGTTGGCGATATGATCCCGAACAACATAGTTCAGCCTTTGCCCGGCTGCCACGCTCTCCCACCGGAATGCTGTTATATCTGACCACTTCTGTAATGGCGGAATCGGCGCAACAAATCCTGATTCTGCAGGTGCTACATTGGTGTATGCTATGATATACCCCTGAGGACCATTGTATATGTTTTGATAGGCTCCCAACGTTCCCTGGAATCAGCACGGTTAGCCGTTGATGCAGTGGCACACTGGAAAGAAATAGCATACCTGGTTTGGTCTGCCGTTGTCGTCCACCCCCCAGTCATTAATATGCATATCGCCCCAGGCCTGTTCGCCATCTACATTGAAACCTAGCTGATCGTAGAGTGGTCTGATATGGTCACGAAACTCTTCCACGACCGAGTTCAAGACAGATTCTGCCTCCCACCCGTATTCATCTAGGTCATCAGCTGTAAACTCACTCTGCCGAGCTAGCTTACTATTCATAAGGCACCAAAGCACTGTTAAGGGGTTAGTCGTTAGCCGTGTCATGACTCTTAGCGTGAGTTCAACATTTAGTGTTGCTGTGTCTATCATAGCTTCCAAGGATCTCTTACTATATATCTGTGTCAGTATGCACATTTCTCATTAGCGGAAGAAGCAGCACTCAAACCTTCTTCCTGTGTTTTGGCGAGCGGGCCATGAAGGAATATAAGGATCACCACCTAAATCGCCGCCCCCACGTTTGACTAGTCTGGTTGTCTTAGAGCTGTTATACCAACTACTAGCGGATGGAATAAAGAAGGCATCTGGTGCTGATTTTTCCCCGGTGGCGAGTGGAATAGATTGCACATAGGGTGTAAAGAATAAGAACAAAACAGCCGCCCAAATGGCGAAGAAGAGCCCCTTGCTCGTCATCTGCCTGTTGTTGTAGCAATGCATGCTAGTGCAAGCTGGCTATGATTCTGGTTTCTAGAACTTGAGACCAGGGCCAAGTCAAAATCGCGAAGGGAGATCCCACCCAAGTTCTTAAATACGTGGGATATGCTCGTTCTCATTGAAATAGTCCCAGGTTATACAAGAAACTTCTGTGGTGAAGAACACCGGGCCGGCAAGCCGACGGAATGAAGATACCTAGCCTCGCCTAGCCCTCACGAGACTTAAAATAATCAAAGCCGGGTGAGCCGTCTCTAGCGCTAGGGAAGTCTGGTCCTCGCTCGCTCATAGAATCCATAATCAGACATGCGAAGACAAAAAGGTGTTGAGTGCTGAGAAACCGGTGTGCAAGGGTGGGTTTCGTACCATATGCCCTCACAATCGCTCGTGATGTAACATTGACACAGAAATAAGAATATCATCGGGGATTTCTACGGTGGATTGAAGGTTGTCAGCCAACAGTCGTGGTCTAGAACATGGAATACTATGCTATGTACATTCAGTCACTATACACATCGATGCTGCGCCGCACTATAGCCACTGGCATGCATAGGGCCAACCAACAATGTAAGACGGCAATTTCGGAGACATTGAAAAAGGCCATGATACTATAACTCAATAGAACAAGCGGTGTGTCAGCGACCAACACACGCCGGTTCTCCCCCATATGACACAAGGGATTATGAAATGATTTATAACATCTTTTTCATAGCAACCTCTTTGGCACATATGGCATGGTTGAAAATAGGGTGTTAGTACGAGGAAGATGATGTTGGTAATCAAATGCAGCCACAGTGTGGATTTAATCAAGCCAAAAAGGACCATAGACATAATTATAATGGCCTGATGATAAGCTTACTTGGTCCAAGAAGTTATAAGCGAGTGTAATGATTGCAAGTCAACGTACCCTTCCAATGGATTTCAACTTGGCGATTCTAGTACCTCAGGTGCGTAGTACACAGATGAAGTTGTGAACTACCGCTTGCAAACCTCTATTCTAATACTCAGTCCAAGCCGTTAGGCCGTCGCTAGCTAATATACAACCCACCTCATCTTGAAATTCACCTTGTACACTGCATTTTATTACTGTGATACTTTCAATAATACCAGCCTGACTTATGACTCTTGTTCGGGTAGTATGCTACGTTGCCAGAATCTCAGCCTAAGGAGCCCGCAGTACGGTCAAAGGCTGGTATTGAAATGATCTCAGGGTGCCACTTCTGTATTTACCAATCTCATATTCTTATGAATGACAAGGGCACATAGCAATCTTATGAATACTACCGGTAACCGGGCCAGCAGCCGAGAGCGTCTAAGAATATAGGCAGAAAATTGATGCAATGGATTTGACATACCTTGGTTGACGTTGCTGTGGAATAGCACGGCACCAAGCGGCACAGCAAAATGTCGAATGATATTATGTAAGTGGACAACCCGATCACCTGGGTATGCTGGTTGCACGTGGCACGAACACCATACGATACCCTCGTCTGAAGTGGGCTCAATATTGATGCAATGCAGTTGGTAAACCAGACCAACAGTATGGACGAAGTTACTTCGGGAATAGGTCAAGTAAACAGTGCGTCCGAATATACCGGGACCTCCGGTTGAACCATACTGTTGGAATTGAGGTAATTCTAATAGTACAATTGATCATTCACGAAGTAACGTCACATGAATTGCAAACTGCGCCGGTTATCAATGTGGCACATGCAACTGAAAATCATTCTACACGACCGACATCGCAACCGCAATTTCGGGCCGGCGTGAGTGCAGGCAAGCTGTTCTACATGCCATCCTCGTCTAGCCATGTTCGTTTCTGACAAACTGATCGATATATTATTGTCTGTATATATTTCAGCGATCATGGCGAAAGAGAGCCGAACTGGTCCTAAGTCGACACATATTGTCTATCTTAGATGGGTTGTGTCATTCAATCCTCTTCATCGCCGAGATGCTCTATAGGCTCTTTCGCAATATCTATCTGATTTCTGCTTACCTCGGCACGCATTATGTTGACGCCGAAGAGTTGCTTGGTATCACGCACCAAAGCCCGGAACGTGCATTACCTGAACTTGGGCCTCCTTACAGTGGCTTCAAGTTTGCTCAGGATGGTGATTTAATTCCTTTAGGCTCATCGACAACTGCGCGAAATGCGCCAAATCCCCTTCAAAGGAGACAGAGGGAAGAAGACCCGACAACAGGGGCTTTGCTATGTATGAAGGCACCGTGTGTCGATGGCAGGTAAGTTGCATCTTGGCCAGGGTTTCCGGATATGAGTTTCAATGTATGGATAACGACTTATTATGACTAGTTGTTGTGGTCCTGCGGGCATTTGCGGTTACGGGCCAGACTTTTGTGGTACGGGTTGCACCAGTAACTGTGATGCAAAAGCTATGTGCGGCAGATATTCAGTGAATGGTACCGAGAGCTGTGGTATGAATATATGTTGCAGCTGGGGTAAGAACTGCTCCCGAAACGAGGCGTCATAGGCGATATTGACATCGGTCTAGGTGGTTGGTGCGGTACAACGGAAGCTCACTGTATACAAGCCAACCAGTTCACGCCGTGCCAGGTTGGTTACGGCCAATGTGAAATCATTCGCCCCAAACTATGTGGCGAAGACTCGGGAACAACCAAAGGTCGCTCTATTGGCTATTATCAAGCATCCAACTCGCGAGATCGAATCTGCAACCGGATCACACCGGATCAGATCCAGACGGACGGCTATACCCACCTATTTTTCGCCTTTGCCTCGGTTGACCCCAAGTTATTTACGATTAAGCCATGGGACGAGAATGATATACCTCTGATGACGGCCTTTACTGGACTTAAAACTTCAACTTTACAGACATGGATTGCTGTTGGTGGCTACGATTTCAGCGACAAAGATAAGCCAACGCATACAACCTGGAGTGACCTTTGCGCCAATGCGGATAGCCGTGCTACCTTCATCAGATCCGCCATGGCCTACATGGACCAGTATGGCTTCCAGGGCATGGATCTGGATTGGGAGTACCCTGTAGCTCCCGAACGCGGAGGCCAACCTGGAGATACGCAAAACTTTGTGAAGCTGGTAAAGGAGATGAAGGAGGCATTTGGAACCAACTACGGCTTGAGTCTGACACTGGCACCGGACTACTGGTACCTCCGTAACTTCGATCCGAAAGCCATGGAGCCTTACGTGGACTTTTTCAGCTTCATGGCTTATGATCTACAGTGAGTTACCGGATATCATTAGAGTACTCCTTTCGGGAGTTACACTGTATTACTCATTTATGGTAGACTCTAATCCGATGTATAAACAGTGGCTCCTGGGACAGCGACGTGTTAGCTTTGGGTGCGCTTGTTCGCGGCCAAGCCGATGTTCGAGAGATTTATAACGACACTCTACCCCTATTCTACGATGCTCTCGATCCTTCCAAGATCAACTTCGGCTTAGCCTGGTACGGCCGCGGTTACACACTTTTTGACCCAAGTTGCAATCAGCTCCTGTGTCCTTTTAAGGGACCCAGCAAGGCGGGAAAGTGCACAGGGACTCCAGGGGTCATGTCACTTCGTGAAGTCCAGCAGCTTATAGCCGAGAAGGGCCTTAAGCCGAGGCTCAATAACGAGTCTTTAATGAAAGAGCTATCGTGGGCAGACCAGTGGATAGGGTATGATGACGAAGAAACACACGCCCTGAAACGAAAATTTGCCAATAACCTCTGTTTTGGTGGAACGGTGGCGTGGAGTGTCGATTTTAACTCAGGTCCCGGTGACGGAGACCAGCCGCCTGTATCCACAGATGGTAGCTGTGGATCCGGCAGTGGTGGTAAAGTATGTGAGGGTAGCGGATTTGGAGATTGCTGCTCGGCTCATGGATTCTGTGGCAGTACTTCTGACCACTGCGGGAATGGGTGCCAGAGCGGCCGATGCTTTACCGGCGGCGAGACCACTGACGGAACCTGCGGCGCCGGTTATAACGACATTGTCTGTGGCCTATGGCCTCAGGGGAGTTGCTGCTCTCCGGCGGGCTTTTGCGGCCGTTCGGCAGATCACTGCGGCCCTGGCTGCCAGAGCGGACCATGCTGGCAAGATCCAGATGGGAAAGGTTCTGGTGATGTTTACATTGATAATACCGTCTACGTCCAGCCTAGTCCTACAGTTCAATGCTTTCCTCCCTGTACCTTAGTGTTTCCTCCATCTACCATGCCGACAGCCACCACGTTATCTTTTGCGCCCTTCACGACTGCTTTGACTATTGGCAGTTCTGTGGCTACAACAGTGCTCAGGCCTTCACCAGGTAAATGTCGCGCCGAAAATATAAAGAATCCATCACTAATCAAGATTAGTAACGACAAGTGTCATCTGGTTCTCGAACCTACCCATTTCCTCTGGGCAGGATACCGGCACCTTTGCGCTCACAACCAGCGTCGTTCCATCTCCCATAACAATCAGCCTAAACGGCCTGACCAGTACAGTCAATTTCTCAGCTATTGCGCCGATCTTTGACACCACCAGCACGACGCCAATATACTATACCCTCCCAACCACCTTGTACTCAACAAAAGGCACCACGCAGTATTTCTCGGAAGATCAGATTACTACGTTGAGTGGCTTAACAGAAATCTCTACGAGCACAACTGTATGGGTAGATATTGAAACCTCTACAACTTCTTCTACCAGTACTACTTCTACTTCTACTAGTACTACTTCTTCTACAGTTGTCCCAATCATCATAGGGCCAGGTGGCTTTTATTGGTCTCCTATTCCGTTCCCGACGGGACCCAAGTTTCCCATTCCAAATTTGCCCTCACCTCCGCCTATTCCGAGCCCTTCTTGCTTCAAGTATCACACGGCCAAGACTCCAGAACCGAAGATAACCGATGCTACCCCTAGAGGAAAGTGAGGCTATAAGCGATTGGATAAGGATAATCTATTAGCTATAAAAAGACTAACAGTTAAAGCATAAATGCCTAACAGACAAAAGGGAGTTATAAATTGTATAAGGCTTAAATGAGTATAAATAGCTAAAGAATCTCCCACTCCAAAAGAAAGAAAAAAAGAAAGATCAAGGCCCTAAAGACCCCTAATAGATTATTAATAAATATAACTAAGTTCTAAGCCCTTTATAAAAGCCCTTATTATAAATAATCTACTATTCCCCTTTAGGATATTCCAATATAGCCTAAACCTTTGCTTAACGGATAAGCTTTAATAAATCTTTATATATATATAATATTATTTTAAGCTTAAGTCCTTATAAATATAGGATTATTTTAATAAGATATTTCCTTTACCCCTATTAAATAAAGGTATTTTAGGATAATTTATACTTTATATTTAATAACTTAAATATTATAAATTATAATTTTAATATTTTTATTTAAAGAGTAAGAAGTAATTAATAACTTTATTAACTTAAAGCTTTAAACTTTTTTAAAATTGTAAATGTACCCTAGCTATAAAACTTTAATTCTAATTTTTATTATCCTAATAAGGATAGTTTAGACTTTAATTCTTTAAGATCCCCCTTATTATATAAAAACTGTTTTAAGGATAAGTAGTAGTTGAATTATCCGCTTTTGCTACTTTATTGGACCTTAGAGCCCGAAATTAAGGATGTTCCGCCCCCTAGCAACTTATAAGTAGAATTAAAACGTATAGAGGTATTAAACAAATATTCCGTTAATTTTAATTAAAATCTAACTTTTACTTTTAAATAAGCTATATCCCTTTTATTATTACTTATTATATTTAAACCTGCTTATTTTAATTAAGTTATATCCCCTTTTTTTAAAGGATTATTTCCTTTAAAAAACTTATTTAAATTTATTAATTAATTAGCTTTATAATAAAATTCTTTTATTATAGCTTTTAAATTAATATTTAAAGCTATAGAACTTACCTTTTATAACCTAACTATTTATAATAATATTAAGGATATAAAAATGGAATATATAAATATAATAATTTAAAACCTTTTATAATAGGTTATAAATATTTATAATTATATAGGTAAAACCTTTTAAATAGCTTAATCTTTATAAAAATATAAGTAAGGAATACCCTTTAAATAAAAAAAAGCATTCCAAAATATATATATTACTATTTATAATATATATAATACTTTAATTAATTTATATAAAATAAATATATAAGTAATTTAAAAATAAATAAAATATTTTTAATAAAAGATTATATAAAGAAGTATTACCTTCTTTTAAAATATATAAGGAATTATTATATATATTATATAGGATATTTAATCTTAAGCTAATATTATTAATTAGTTTAAAGAGGTAGTGGATTATTATTATTAAGCCCTTTAAACTTTTTAAAGTAAACTTATTAAATAAAAAGCTAACTATTAGGAGACCTAAAGAGTTATAAATAATTAAGCTATTATAATTAGGAAATAAATTAATTAATTTATAAACCGCTTTATTATAAACCCTAATTAAATTAATAAGCTATAAATTTATATTTAAATAATAATTTAAAAAATCTAAAAATAATTAAATAAATAAATTATACTTAATATAAACTAAATCATCAATAAGTTAAAAAAGCGTAGTATTATAACCAGCTTTACTAATTATCCCGCTATAAAATATTTGTTATTAAAAGCTATCCTATAATAATAAATCAATAATAAAGTATTATAAGTAGTAAAAGCTTAATTAATTATTTAAACCTTTTAAACATAATATATAGCAATAAAAATTTTATTAGGAATTTTTACTAAAGTTACCCTATTACCTAAAGGTAATTTAAAAAGAAACCTTAATAGCTTTAATAATAATAATAACCCCTTTAAAGGATAACCCCCCTATAGTCCGCCTAAAGGACCTAAAGGAAATTTAAATAACGATAATCCCTTTAACCTTCCTATTAATAAATTAATATATACCTTTTTAACTATATTTAAAAGTATTAATTTTATAATTATAACATTCAATCCTATTTAATTTAATAAGCCTTATACCTATAATAAAAAGGATATCTTTAAATTTTTTCTATAATAGGTTAAAATTAAAGATTATATATTTATATATATAAAAAGTTTTTCCTTTAATAAATACTATATTAATTAAATTAACTTCCTTATAATAAATAAAGCTTTATAATAATATTAATTTTATTAAAAATAAATCTGCTATATTAGTATTATTAATACTTAAGCAATTTATCGAATAGCCTTAAAAGCCCAGTTTAAGGATCCTTTAATAACATATTAAAATGTTAATACCTTTATAAAGGTAAAATATTCCGGTAATATTGCTTAATTCCTTATTAAAATCCTTAACCGGAATAATTCGGTAAAGTAATCTAGCCCTATATTTTAAACCTTTATTATTAAATGCCTACCATTTAAACTTATAAAGATAATCTATTATAATTAGAGCTATATCCTTAAAAATAATAATAAGTTTTTTAATATAATTTAAAAAGCTAGCATTATTTATAAAAATATATTAATATACTTTAAATTATTTTTAAAAGGTATACTTAATTTAATAAAGGAGTAATTAAAGTTAAGCTATTAAAATTAAAGTAAAAAGAATTGCTTTAACTTAAGCTTAAGCTAATTTTTAAAAAAGGATAAGGAAAGGAAACCCGTTAATAAAAAACTAAACAAGTTTAAAATCAATCCTAAAAATAATCGCTAACCTAATGCTATAGCTATATTAAAGGGGATTAATTAAATTACTATTAATAAATAAAAGTAAAATAAAATTAATTATTAATAATATAGGAAAAGTAATTATTATACCTTTACCTACTATATTAAAAAGGATATTAAAGAAAAAGAGCTTCCTTTAATCTTTAAAAAAACCTTTTTTATTAAAAGAAGGCTTAATAATAATATAGAACTATTATTTATAATAAAACGAATTAAAATTAACGCTATTATTATAAAGGTAATTAACTTTATATAATATATAAAAATAAAAGAATTAGATTTAGATTTTTAATTAAGCTTTATAAAGTACTGTATAGGAATTTAAGCTTTTAAAAAGGTAACTTTTTTTATATTAATATAATTAAACGAATAAAAGATAAACTTCTTAAACTAATTTAAAAAAAGGCTAATTTGAAACTTAAAATAGGTTATAGGCCTATTATCCTTATAACTTTATTATATAATAATTAAAAATATTTAATTAAGGTACTTTTGGATATAGGTAGTACTATTTTTATAATATCCTTTTTAAAGGTTAAATAATAAAAGCTACCTTTTATTAAAAAAGTACACTTTAAACTTATATTAACCTTTAATATAATATATATATAAAAAGTAAAACGGTATTATATAAAATAAATTATTTTCTAATATTAAAAAAACTATTTTATAAAGCTTAGCTTTAAATTAAATATTTTTAATAAAAATTATAATGTTATTCTATTCTAATAATAAATAAAGGAATATTAACCTATTTATTTTTTTAAAAATATAGGAAAAATTATATTTATATTTAAATATTGCTATAAGAATTATATTAGTTAAGCTATTTTTAACCTAAGGATTATTAAGGTTATAATAATTATATTTTAAGTAGCTATTAAAGTAGTAATAGAATAAATCCGTAAAGAATTTAAAAAGTTCTTCCCAATTATAACCAAAGTAGTAATATAATGGTTACTTAACTATTAATTTTAAAATTATATAATTAATCTTATAAATAGGAAAACTCCCCCTTAAGGACCCCTTTACACTATAAATAATTATAAATTAAATATATTTAAACTATAGTTAAATAAAATATTTAAAATTAATTGTATTTAAAAATCTACTATATTATATAAAGTACCCTTTATATTTGTAAAAAAAAAAAACCTAAATAATCTATTATACCCTATTATAAATTATTAAGGCTTTAATATTATTATAATATTAATAAGGTATTTTATTCCCCTTATTGTAAAATTTTAAGCTAGATTTTAAAAGGTTAAATAGTTTATTAAAATTAATTTAAAATCTAAATTTTACTTAATTAAAACTAAAAAGGGTTATAAATAAAAAATAGTATTTTATTATAAATATAAACTTTTTAAATATATAATAATACTTATAAAACTTATTAATACTTTTATAACGTTCTAATTTATAATAAATTATATTTTTTAAAACCTTATTAATATAAAGCTATTTATATACCTTAATAACCTTTTAATTTATATAGAAATAAAGGAAAAATATAATAAAATAGTTAAAAAAGTATTATAATGCTTTAATAAGTATAATTTAATAGTAATACCCTAGAAATATAAATAATATATATATAAAGTTAAATTCTTTAAATACGTTATTAATATTAATAGTATTTTAATAGCTTAAAATAAAATTAATTATATTATTAAATAGGAAATACTAACTACTTTATATAAGTTATAACAATTTATTAGATTTATAAACTTTTATTAAAAATTTATTAAAAAGTTCTTATTAATTATAAAACTATTAATAAATATAAATAAAATAAATTAATAATAATAAAAATAAATAAAAGCTATAAATAAAGCCTTTTTTAAATTTAAATATTAATTTATTATAGTTCCTATATTTATCCATTTTAACCCTTTTAAAATAGTTTATATTAAAACTAACGCTTTTAATTTTACCTTTAAAGCTATACTATTATAAAAAGATAATAATAATAAACTTTACCTTATTATATTTTATTTTTAAAAGTTAATATTAATAAAAATAAACTATAAAATATATAATAAAAAGCTACTTATAATAATAAATAGATTTAATTAATAATGCTAATATTTAAAAGGTACTTAATATTAAATTGAAATTTACTTTAACTATTAAAACCTATTATACTTTATAATAGTTAAAGTTTTAAATAAATAATAAATATATTAAGTATAGTAATTATTAATATATTAATTTATAATAAATTATTAACCTAGTAAATTAAATAAAAAGGTTAATATTATATTAAAACTAACCTAATATTACTTTAAAAAAGGAAGGAATAAAAACTAACTAATTAAATTAGTCTTATAAAATAAATATTTTTTGCATTTTAAAGGATTAATATTTAACTTAATAATATTTATATTATTAACCTTTAAATAATTTTATAGCCTTTTTATATTTAAATAGTTATTAAAATTCGTTAAATTTATTAAAAAAGTAATAAAAAATAACTTAAAGTACTATTTATAAAAAAATAAACCTTTTAAAAATATAAAACTTATAAATAACTTATTATATAAAAAGGAATACTTATAAATACCTATAGTAATATAATAAAAAATAATAAGAATGGAATATAATATATAAATAATTAAATATATAAAAATGGATAAAATATTAAAATTTATTATAAAGAACTTTTAATAGTTTAATATTAAGGTAACTATAAAGGACTTTATATAAGGTTGCTATACCTATTAATAAAATAAAGCTTTATAATATACCCCTTATAGATTACTTTAACTTATAAAGTTATATTATATTTTATAATAATTAGTTATAATAAACTTTATTATTAACCTACCTTTATTTAATAAATACAACTTTATTTAAGTAATAGTAAACCCTTTTATAAAAATGGAATACTTTATATCCTTAAAGGTTAAAGAAAAAAAAACTAAAAATCTTATTAAAATCTTTATTAAATATTATTAAAAATTATATAATATACCCCTTAATATAATTTTTAATAAAAACTTTAAGTTTATAAGCTATTTATAAAAGGACTTTTTAAAGATTATTAATATTAAACCTTATATAAATATAACCTTTTACCCTTAAATTAATAAATAAATAAAATAGCTTAATTAAATTTTTAAAATTTACCTTTAAACATTTATTAATTATTAAATTTATATATAATAATATTATATTAACTTTAATATATATATTTTCTTTTTATATAAATTATAGCTATTACCTAATTATATATAACCTTTTTATAGTATAACCCTATAACCTATTTAATAGGTTATATACCTATTAAATAATATAGGTATATAAAAAAGTTAAAAAGTAGTTAAAAAAGGCTTAATAATATATAAAGGAATAAATAAATAAAAAATAAAAGATTTTGCCTTAATATATTAAAGATTAATTAATAATATTAAACGTAAAAAATATTAAAATAAAAAAACTTATTAAAAAGTTAAATAAAAAGATATTTAAACCTTTTAAAATTTATAAAGTAATTTTACCTATTATTATTAAACTTATATTATTTAAAGGATAAAAAATTTATAATTTATTCTATATTTTACTTATTAAGCCCTACTATATTAATAATTAAATATTACTTAACCTTAATTAAGTCCTATAAAAGGTACCTTTAATAAAGTTTAAAGATTATTAAATGGAAGAAATTAAAAACTCCTTAAAAACCTAAAGGAACATAAAGTACTTAATTAAATAGGAAGGTTAACTAGTTAAAAAGCATTAGATTTAGGAACTATATAAATATATAGATGGCATTGGCGTAAAAGCTTTTATTAAATAATTCCATTAATAAAACCTAAATAAACCGGTAGACCTTCGAACTATTATAACTCTAAATTTATAATCTACCTAAGGAGCTAAGTTATACTTAAAGTTAAGCATTAAAAAGGAGGAAGATAATATTATACAGCTAAAATTCCAAAACTAAAAATAACCAATGCTACCCCTAAAGGAAAGTAAGGCTATAAGCAATTAAATAAGGATAATCTATTAGCTACAAAAAGACCAACAGTTAAAGCATGAATGCCTAACAGATAAAAGGGAGTTATAAATTGTATAAGGCCTAAATAAACATAAATAGCTAAGGAATCTCCCACTCCAGGAGAAAAAGAGAAAAAGAGATCAAGGCCTTAAAGACCCCTAATAGATTATTAATGAATATGACTAAGTTCCAAGCCCTCTATAAGAGCCCTTGTCACATTAAGTTGTTTGACATCTTCTCCATCGACTGTCCGCCCGATCATGGCAGGCCTACTTCTCATTACACACGAGGTCGGCCGAAGCCGACTTGTACGGCTAACTGCGGAAAAGTCGCCGATCCATCCGGAGAACACCAGTCTACAAGTACCTGTGCAACCGAAACGCATACGACATGCCAGACCTCAAGCGGGTCGACCAGCTGCAATACATACGTAGGTTGTGACTGTGTCACCTCCACCGTTACGGATGTTTGGGTTTCTTGCGAGTCAACCTCATGCACCAGTGAGTCACAAACTCTGCTTGTTAATCGCTATTTGCATCATGACCCCTGACAATGTATGTTTTGCAGCGACAAGCTCCAGCGTCAACACAGGTTGTTACGTTACTGCCACGACTACGACTACGGGCGAATATTGTCCTATGTAAGTAATACGACTCTGATTAATCCGTCACACTGATGCCAGTATGTCGGTGATTCTTGTTAATTTGGGTTTCATAGCTTCTCGGACTATCCTGCCCTGCAAGCTGTAGATATGTTCCCCGACGGTGTTACGATCATTCAGACGACAGCCCCTTATCCACCGTCAGTGATATTTGGCACATCCCGAGTCACCGGGACGAGCGGCACCGCCGTAGTGGGAAAATCGACTATTACCCTGGTCACTATTTCAGTAACGACCATCATTACAGTCGATGGGACCACGGCGACGCTTTTTCCCAGAACCACTCGGTCTAGGCCTTGGATCAATGACTGGGACGCACTGGGCTTGGTGCCCCCTAGCATTGGTGAAGAGTTGCCCCCAGACACATCCACGTCTACAACCACCAGTGGCGACGGTACGCCAACATCACCGCCTGTGATCGCGCCGCCAGGGGCACGACCTGTGTGGATGTTGGCAGGCCAATCTATCCCCGGAGTTGGGCCGTTCCCCGTATCAAGATTCACCTTCAACTGCGCCAACTTGGAGGACTTTGACCCAGATACTATGTCTCTCGATCCATGCGATCTCAACGGCAAATGGGAGATTGAAGCCCCCAAAGGGCTGGATGATCTAGATACGGACGGTCTGGATGACATAACAGATGTCTTTGGTGACACATGCTCTTTCGTGAGCTCTGTCGGCGGGCGTGACTGGGAAGACGTCGACTTTGGTGCTGAGATAGGTTCTTTGACGAACTGCGGTAAGTGGAGCGATGCCAAATGCGTCAAGTATCTTCTGAAATCTGGCAATACGAAAGATTGCGGTGGTAATGTGAAGTCAACGGAGCTAGGCCTGTGTACTTGGGACTAGAATGTGAGCAGAAATTGGGCAGGCGTAATTAACTATTTTACATGTACTCTAGGGACTCCCAAACCTAAAACACCGTATTATATATACCTGACTACTCAATTATCTAGCCTAGTGCTTCTTTGCCCCTGGCAGTCTAGTCTCGAACGTCAAAAACGACGCCGTTAGACGTTCGAGCAGTCTAACGGTTATTATACAGCCCCGCCTACGTACAACATCTAGTGATGAATTTAAATGACTCCTGTGCAACAAAGGTCTCCCTTTTCCTGTATTAAGAGATTTTAATGGTAGTAAGGCAGCGTGTGTGCATTGTTCTATCTAGTTATCGAATGCGAATCATCTATTCTTAAGATAATCAGGTGTAAATATGTAGCCACTCTTGAGACGTGGTAGTTCTTCCTTTGCAAGCACAATACAGGTGCACCTCAGCCAAGTATGCAGTGACCTAACAACAAAAATCGTAAAGAAGGGTCGTGAGGAAATGCCAAGATACTATGTTCGGGTCAGGGTGAGGCCTGCATGACACCCTTGTTAGAATCAACTACCCAGCATTCTTCTGCAGGATCTACATTTCTGTGTATCTAACGTCTCAATATAAACAGAAGAATTGTCACGCATCTCAAACATTAAGTGTTTTAACTTCTTCTTTTTTTTCTTTATACATATATATTCTCAACTACTAATACGAATGTCAATGATTTTGTTATGTGTAACACTCATATTGGCATCAGGGGTATGCCAATCGGCTGAACTCCGAACCAATCATATCTTAGTATTTTACCAACGGCATAGCGTCTTTTCCTAGGAGTCACTAGAATAACTACCTTAAACAAGTTGTCTTACCAACAGCATATCGACTACTCTCTTGGCTATGGATACCATGGCGAAGTCGCTTACAGAACTCTGGGCGCTTCCTCCAGGCTTTATAGATATAGCTCCATCAATGCCTGTTGTTTCACTCTGGGACATGTCAATTGTGGCTCGTTATTTCGAGCAAAAAAGTCTTTGCCTTCAGTAACCATTGAGAGAACATCTCCCTTCGAACATGTCTATCATCCATTTCAATAGCGAAATAATCAAAGCCAATTTGAGCGATGAGACGCATGTGAGCCACACTTACATTACCCTTCCTCGTTATTTAGATCGTGTACTAATGCTACGTTAGGTCATTCAACGTAGCTGGGCCACAATGGCAGACGGTTGTTTGAGGCCAAATACAGAGTTCACCATCCCAATCATGTGTCAGCTTCTACACCCTGCCACCCATAAAGCCTCACCAGTAGCCTCCGGGGGCGTTGAGTACGACACTTTTGAAGTGAGTCTATATATCTTGCAGCAGCGCGGCTGAGCCGCTCAAGAGTTGTCTCAAACAGTGTGTAGCTAATCCCCACCAAAACAGACATGCTGCCCGAATACCAATTATCCCGCGCAAAGGAACCATTGGGCTCTTGTCAACAGATGCAGGTTACAGGTCTGTTTCACGGATAATGAGACACTAGCTATGGAGTTCGACGAGTGTGTCTATAAAACTTCCACGGCCAAGCTTAACGTAACCAAGCTAGCAGACTCATATCGTGGAAGATGTGAATGGATCGATTTCGACAGTTTGAAGAAGGGTGTCCGCGACGTTGAAGAGATTGATAATTCTGCCCCAGCACCACCGAGGCTTCTATCATGGGTATTATTAATAGTCGCTCTGACGTCATTCGTTTTGGGGCCTTCAATAAGTTGAGAAAGGGTAGCGCTTGAAATACTTCTAGCCTGTATATATTAGGAACAAATACACTAGTAGCATATAGTCGTCGCGGGCTTCAAATGAGAGATTTGGCCAAGGTGCTCTTGCCAGACCCTGGTTTTCCACTGATCCAATACGTACTACTATCTGATTTGAGCCATTCGGCAAAGTTATCCCATAAATCTTCATCAATCAAGGTCCTGCAGTGCTTCACTTGTTTCGTCATATGACATAGAGTCATCTGATGACTGAGTTGCATCATCAGACAATTCGTCGGACTCATCATCGGTGATTAAATCGTCTGTTCTGTGGAAGTTGCTCGGCCACTATTTCGTTGGTTGTACGGGCTTCAGTTGGCATGTTTACATGATCAGATGAATCCTCATTACTAGTTGTTTCCCACTCCGATTCATCGTAGCTGGATGTATCATCGCTGGCGTCACTGTCATCACCAGCGGTGTGCTCTCGCAGAATCCATTCAAAGGTACCTTCATGAGAATCAACAATTTGATTCCATCGTTCATTCATCGCTCCAAATTTGAGGCTTGTCAAAAATTGTTCTCGCTGAGCTTGGGTCACAGCATCTGAAGCAAGTTGTCGCATACCACTGGTAATCTTCTGTGTAGCATCTTCCAAGCTTTCATTCATTTGACGTGTGATCGAGCTCTCTGTTCTCGCTAGCTTGGTTGTGATATATGATTGAGCCGCTTGCTCAGTCCTCAATATCTCCTTAGTAGTATGATCTTTGGTAGAGAGGCTTTCTGCTTTTACAAGCTCGGAAAGGGGTGTGTGCCCGGCAGCATACTGTGACACAAAGTGCTGAAGATGATCCCCGAGCTCCTTGAAGGCTTCTCGCTGGGTCAGCTCAATGGCATCACTCTGCTTGCTGTATGTTACTTAGCGGCGAGCTCTTCCTAGTGCGATTCTTTAGCTTACCAAACATCTGCAAGCAAATGTGTCTCTAGAGTCTTCTGATAAGTTTGTAATGACTTCTCTCTCTTTCCTTGGTAATACTGTTGCAGCTGTGCCGAAAGTGTCGCCAGAGACGCAGCATTTTCACCAAGCGAATCATCAGGAGAACAGCCGTCATACACGGCCGTGCATAGTGTAATAGTCTCGCGAGCAAAGCTGATGACCTGAAAAATATTACCAACAATGCCCAGGGTTTCTAGACCAGACATAGCAAAGAGTTTCCTGCACTCAGGCCGTAGGCTGCAAGGCTGATATTTCCCTTGTCTTTGAGATGAAATTTGATGAACGTAAACAAACTTAATTCAGCGTGGATGTCTCTACCTAATAATATCAGCTGTACGAGAGCATGACCAGAAGCATGGGTGGAGGCTTCAGCAATGGGTGTAGATTTTGAGAGAGTGTCAGGTGGTTTGGTCCCGGAGTGAGTAGAAGGTCAGTCACAGTCAAGTAGGTAGGTAGAAGGGATAGTATAGGCGTCAATATTCATTGAATCCTGAACCCTCCAACCCTCGAAGGGGGGCCAACACCCCTTTATATAGCCAGTAGGTCTAATACAGCCACCCCTAGGGTCTATGTGACTAATTATATCACCTGACAGAGAGCCTGATGAGGTTGACAGAGCGGGGCTGGGACTGTGGCTTGGAGCTTGCCGTCTTCTTCCGCTGCAGTTCAATAAGTCTATCAGTTGTAACCCTCATATAATTGGTTTGCTGATACGAATGAGACGCTTTACTCTGTACAGTGTAGAGATAGGGCTGCATTATTGGTAACAAGGTGGCAGTGATACAAATGTAGCTATCCCTCATACTCTGTCGAAAGACGTCTTCGCCTAATTCATAACATCAACATAGGCTGACAGTAGCCTGTTGTTTAAGTGCAGAGTATGTAGTGAAGTAGTCGGGGGAAATGAGCCTGGCAGGGCATTCTGCTAAGCAACCTGCACCGCAAATCCATGCCCACTCACAGCACATATCAAAACGCACTCGGTGGGCTATCTGGCTTATACTAGGCGGCCGTGAAATGCGACTTTGACTCCTGTAGCTTGTGTAGCAGGTTGTAGTAAGGCTTATGCTTTCAAAAGATGCTATTAGACAGGAGTACTTCCTAATCTTAGTTGAAACCACACAGTCCATTATGCTAACACTATTATTCCATATTCTTTCTAGAACCAAAACAGCTTCAATAGACTAATAGGAGCTTAGTCGTAAGTACATAGATAGATATGTATTCTCATATCTGCCTATAATGCAGGTCTAACCAGCCTGGAGAGTAAGTCGACAGGAGTTCCATTTCTGGAAATACTACCACGCTTAGATACGCCTGAAAGGTGGCCATAGTGGACTATTGACGTACGGTCGGCGTAGTATCGTATATTATCGAAATGATAACGCAACAACAATAACTTCCACCACATCAATTCCCTCGGTTCCCGCCCGTCTTTCTCTCCATATACCTTATCACATACCGCCCCCACCGGCCGTCTTCATCCCGGCCCGCCAATGCCGCCATGGTCAGTTCGCCATCGCGCGGCGGCCGCGGCGCATAATCGTCGAGTTCAATCCGGAGCTCGCGCCGCGTCTCGAAACCTGCCTTGATGTACGCATTATACGCCTGATGCGACGAGTGCACCCAAATTGACAAGCCCCTCTCATCGGCGATGGTGTTGCCGTGGCTTAACAGCGCTGTCCCGATGCCCCGCCTCTCGTGGCTTGGTGACACCGCGAGCCCGACGACCAATATGCACGGCGTGTCCGCGGGGACTATGTTCTGCAGCCAGTATTGCATGTCTGCGTCCTCGAGTGCGTGAAGCCGCTCGATGGGATCTCTCACGTCTTCCGCCGCGTTCGCGGGTGCTTGCGGCTTGCCTAGTTCTGTTGCCTTGTTGTCTTCTTCCCCCGCTACTGCCGACTCACTATCTCCAATGCCTCTTGATCCAGTGCCCCTTGATGAAGCGCGCTTTTGGCCCCCGCCCGAGAACACCCAGTTCGCATGCCCGACGATGATGCCTTGGTTGTCTACCGC
Source organism: Xylaria bambusicola (assembly GCF_022495145.1). Classification (NCBI taxonomy): domain Eukaryota; kingdom Fungi; phylum Ascomycota; class Sordariomycetes; order Xylariales; family Xylariaceae; genus Xylaria; species Xylaria bambusicola. Next base: position 153,159 of record NW_025953605.1, on the reverse strand, counting down.
CTTCACGCACAAAAAATTATCCCTCTTGAGGTTCTCCTCTAGACCCGAGCGTGTTATGTCGAACATGTCGAATGGCTGCTGGCCTAGCTGTTTCACAAGCGTGTGCGGATCCCTGGCAAACGCTGCAGCAGAGAGCCTGGCACAATCTGGTATGTCGGATACCTCAAGAGGCTGTATGGAAACAGGCATGCTTCGAGCACCCGTGGATGTTGGCGAAGACATGGCGAGAGGGGCTGTAAGCCTCGCTGATCCTGGCGGTCGCGAGGATAGCGATAGCGACAATTTTTCAGATTTAGATAGGAAAATGCGAAATGCCGTGACTGCGGGACTCGTTGCGTACCAACAGTATGCGTGCACTTAGCCCCGAGCTACAGAGATGTGTATGTATTCTGATCGTAAAAGGCAACACATTTATGAGCAAGCAACATGGCAACGTCATTCAGATACCGTCGGAACAGGCTGGATGCAAGAGCATAAGCTCACTATTAAACAACTAGAGTAGAAGCTTTACATGTCGATCGTCCTCGCCACCAGCAACAGTATGCTAGTAGGGCACGCTCAATCCCCAAGTACATGTAAGGATAGTACACATTTTGCAAGGGATTCGTGAAAATACCCCATAGATACCCCGGTGGGATCCCGTCGGGGTACATAACGCAGGTAAGACGGCAGTGGTTACCGCATATTTACCTAGACTAGTATGGATGCAACTTAATCACACATTAGTTGTCATTTGTCAATCTGACTACTCTTGTGTACACTAGTTACATGGATCTGCTGGTGTAGGTAGCGAGTGTATATTAAAAGCAGCCAATGCACCCGGTCGGTAGCATCTTCCCCTAAGTCTTGTTATGCTCAGTGCCGGCTTATTCAGTCAAGGTCACCTCATGAGTTCGCGCCTTATAACCTAGCTCAAGAAGAATCATCCCATGCTGCGTTATAGATAGCCGCTGCTTTCCAGGTTACCACAGCCCTTAAGACTGAGTTGATCGTTTTGCAACTCAGATCTCATGAAGGCTAAGCTCTTCTCCAGAGATTAATTTCCCAGTAAATGAGAGTCGAGCTCAAGGACATTGATTTTCCAGTTCCTTCAACTCAAATTTTCCGAGTGTTTTACCCTTTCCAGTGTAGGCGCATCAATTCTCGCTTTGCAGCAGTTTCCAAGTCGGTCTTGGACGTTGACGAACTGTATTAGCGTACTTGCCTCGAGAGATACAAGTGCTCAATGTAAAAAGATAATGCCGAAACATGCACTATGTGTCACATGGGCCAATCCAAGGCCGGATGGGGAAAGGAAAAAGATAAAAAGCACGACACCTCCGAGATTCGAACTCGGGCTCCCGAAGGAACAGGATTAGCAGTCCTGCGCGTTAACCACTCCGCCAAAGTGCCTCTTTGATGATTTGTTATTGGATTTAATTGTAGTCTTAATTTGCATTATATTATTAAACCAATTAATACTGTAACCGACGATTGTTACCTTCCTACTCCACAGCATCTCAATTGCAACCTCACATCAGCTGTGACCTTAAGACAATACATGCAGCTTAAGTAGGTAGTAGAATATTAGTCCATTAGCCTAACATGCATTAGACAATCCGCCTTCTATCGCAAAGGTTAAGGTCTCATGTAGCTCATTGAGATGTAGACTAGGATTCGCCAGGACTCTAACAGCTCCTCCTACGCATATAGCTCGACACAAAAACGCAAGGACTCGGCAGAAGGGTCGTCACTAAGTTATAACTAAGGTATAAATGCTGAATAACTCTCCAATAATGAAAGTATAACCAAGTCGTAGCTAGGGTATAATCATAGCTGAAGCAATGTAATAATAGTCACATAACTAGAAATAGTCGAACATGAGAAGTGCTAAGCCACCTGCCCTTGAGCAATATCGTCGTTGCCATGGGGTAGTGCAGTCCAAGTTTACCCAACCTCTTGGCCCAAAAGTCCCTTGTCGTCGGAAAGGGAGAGCAAATGGTGACTGGAACGCTTGTATCATATGAACCAGTCAGTGGTGGCAGAAACTTGACGATTGCATTGAACTGTACCTCTCTCCGTTTCCTCATTCGCCTGTCAAAACCTTTGGGTGACGGCAGAAGCGTCTACAGTGGATTGAATTGTGTCCCTTCTCGTTCCCTCAGTCGCCTGTGCATACAAATTTATGCATCTACATGTGAATGTATTCACATGAGTGTGGCTTTGATGGGCCACTCGGTCTATGAAAGCCGCTGATGCCATAAGCCCACCCACCACCTAAAGACCCAGCCCCTCAACAACCCACCTAAAATCGAGCCTCCCAAAAACACCACCTTCACCTTTAACAGTTAATTTCTTAACCACTAATAAAGCTAATTTGAAGCTATTACGGAATAATAACTATAATATAATCCTATACCTTTTTATTACTTTTAAAGCTTAAATTGGTTATTTTTTAGTTAAGTTCTAATATAGTTTCGATAGGGCTTTACTCTTTAGTTACTATTTTAATACCCCTACTTTAAAGGATTGCTTAAAGATTAACAAAGTCCTTATTTAGGTTTGGAATTATTTATTTACGCTTATAAAACTATATAGATTATAATTAAGCTTTTAATTTATTATTTTTTTAAATTAAATTTATAATTATTATAGATTAAAGGTTAAAGCCCTTATTAACCTTTTTAAATAATATATAAAAGGTAGGTTTATTAAAGCTTAAAATGTTAAACTATATAATATTAATTATTTTAATTAGGTCTTTTAAATTATAAGGTATAAAAATAGGTATTAAATTAAAAATATTATAAAAATTTAATATTTTTTCTTATTAAATTATTATTTCTTTTATTATTTTATAATTCTTATATTTAATATCCCTTATTAAATTTAAATTTAAAAGCTTTTAATAATTATAAAGCTATATTTTAATTATTTAAAACTTAGTTTTAATATTTTTTTCCATTAATAACTTTTTATAAATAATTATAAAGGCTTTAAGGAATTTTAACTTATTAAGGTATACTTAATAATGCTTTATATAAATATTTATTAAAATCCTTTAATAAATATATTTAATTATTAAAAACGGGCTTAAATTATATAATTAAAATATATAAAAAGTATAAAAAGATAAAAAAATAAAGTATATATAGTTAAAAAGGTATATAATTATAAATTTAATAATAATATAGCTATTATAGCTATTAATAATTAATAATTATTATTATAAAGAGTTTTTAAATTTTATATAAAGGATAAATACTTTTTTAAACTATTATATAGTTATTTTTTAATTAATTTAACCCTTTTATAAATTTATAAAATGTTAATTATAATAATATTTATATAAATATATTAAAAATTATTATTTTTAAATAAACTTATTAATAAAAATAATAAAAGGTAGTATAGCTTTATTAATAATACTTATTATTTAAATTATTATTACTGTAACGATTGTTACGTACGGTTAAACGAGACTTGACCTGACCTGTTAATATAAGCTAAGGTAGTGAGCCAGATTGACGGCTTATTATCCTATATCCTTTTGACCCAAGGACCGTGGCGCAGTTGGTTAGCTTACAGCTGCGTACGTTACACTAATGTAACAAACGTATTAGATATATACTGCGAAGGGAGCTGGGGGGACAGCTGACAGGCAACAATAACAAACCAACAAACCTATACCCTCTTATTAGGAATTATAAAATAATATATAAAAAGCTTTAATTAATATATGTAAAAGGTAAGGCAATGTATATTCTTTAAGGTACGTCGTAGTCTATCTGCTAGGTTTCGTTTATCTAGCTTACGCCGGGGCGACTTATATTTTATATATGTAAAAAGCAACGAGAGAAATCAAAGTAAAGCATCCGCTATACTTTTTCTTCTATAATATTTATACCCCTATTTTTAGCCCTATTATAATCTTCCCTAATTATTTTCCTATTATCCTTAATGGATAATAACTTTATACTTCCTTTTTTTTATTTATTAGCCTATAATATTCCGTATATTTAATCTTTATTCTTTTATTTTTTAACTTATTTAATAGCTATATTTAGTTCCATTAATTTAATCCCTTTTCCTTATCTTTTATTTAGGGCCTAATATTACTTTTTATAATTAATACTTTCTTTTATATTTATTTAATTAACTTTATTTATATAGGATTTATAATCTTTTTACCCTTTTTATTTATAAGATATATTAAGTATTAGCCTATATTTAACGATATTAAATAAATCTCCTTTTTAAGATATAAACGGTACTTATAAATTAAGGGATTATTAATTAATTAAGTATTAAATATAATTAATATTTAGCTTTAATATTAAATATAGTTTAAATTAAAGGATATTTTTATATATAATACCTTATTTATAATTTAAAGCTAAATAATTATTAGGGCTATTTTAATTATTTAATCGATTGTTTTTAAAAGTGTTAAATCTTTAATTTATTTATAATTTTAATAATCCTTAACTTTTTATTCTTATAAAGTAGCTTAATGCCTTATTAATAAAAGCTTCTAATAAGTTATATATTATTTCGTTAATATTTACCTAATTATTTATTAGTTTCTTTATATATAATAGGGTTTAGGTATATTTAATAATTATTTTTTTAATACTTTAATCTTTTATTAATAAGTTTATTTCGAATAAAAATCCAATAATAGTTTTAATTAAATAAAGGAAGGGTAATTTATTATATAAATAATTAATTAAAATTATTATATTAGTATTTAAGTTATATAATAGAATTAAGGGTTAGAAAAATAGGGCAATTACCTATAAAACATTTAATACCCTATAGCTTTAAATATCGTTTTGGATATATAATGGTAGGTTAATTAATTTTTATAGGTAGGGAATATTATTAAATATTATAGTACATTATATTTTATAGATTATTTCAAATATTTCTTTTTAATAATTAATTATTACGTTATTATATTTAATTATATTCCTAAGGATTATATTAATTATATATATTTAAAACTTCTATTTATTTATAATAATAATATAGAAGTAGTTTTATATAAGGACCTTAAAGTTATATAAATATATTCCTTTTAAAATAACCTATATAATTATATATATTTTAATTAAGGATGGCATTTATTTTTTAAATTTTATTTATATATTGATCGTATTAAAGAATTATTTAAAGTTAGGTTTTTATATAACTTTAAGCTTATTAATAAGGAATATTTAAAGGAAAGTTCCTAATTTTTTTAAATTTACCTATTATTATTATATATATTTTATTAAACTATTAATTATATTATATCCTATATTATTAGTTTTCTATTTATACCTTTTAATTATAAATAGTAGGGGTTAATTCTTTATATATAATTAATTAGTCTTTTTAGCTTTTATTAAATATTAAAAGGGTATTTAAATATACTTTATAATATTATATTAAGGAATATTTATATTTTTAAGCTAGGATTTAATATAATAGATTTAATGAATTAATTCCTAAAGGTTTTGCTATATATTTAAGGTAAGTTTATTTTATCTAATTAATAGTTTAAGCTATATAAAAGGTATTTAAATATTTATATTATAATAAATATTTAAATAAGGTTTATATTTTATAATTAAGTTATATTAAATAAAGTTTTAATTAATAGTAATAAGCTTTTCCCTTTTTATAAATTTCTTAAAGTTTTTTAATCCTATAAAAATAAATAATATATAAAGTATATAATAATAACTATATTCCTAACTTAAAGCTTATTGGAATATTAGGGTGGTTATTGCTTTAATTAGGGTAATAGCTTTTAATTCTAAGGTTATTAGCTATACTTTTTAATATAGGATAACAAGTTTCAAGTAGGAATTCTTAACTATAATGTTTATTAAGTTAAAAAAGTAAAAGTATTAATTATTAATATTATATATTATAAGTAGCTAATAGTTTTTAACTTTAGATTTAAGGATTAATGTATATATATATTTAATTATTATAAAGTGGGTAGCTTTAATAATATTGTTTATAAAGAACTTATAGAAGGTAGGGGTTACGTTTAAGCTTAATATAAAAGTTCTAATAATCGAAGTATATAGTGTTTTAAATATAACTTCGGGGCCAAACTGATGGGTAATAGTATAAATAATCCCGTTAAGTTTAAAAGTAGCTAATATTTAATTATTTATATTAAGCTTTTATAATTTATATATAATAGTAATTATTATTAAGGCTACTTTATTAAAGAACTAATAGTTAAATATACTTAAGGGAATTTGCTAATCTTTTAAAGTTTTTTTAATTCCTTTTATATTATTATAGCTAATATTTTTATTAATACTTTTTAAGTTATATAGTTTTAAAGGACTTTTAAAAAGGGAATAAAGGCTTTAACTTAAGTTATTATATATATTTAATAGGAAGGTATTTAAATCTTTATAGGAATTAATAATCCATTATATCTCCTTTATAAATAATATATTAATTGTTACCTATTATTTCCTTAATAATTAAATTATTAAAATAAATAAAAGCTAATAGCTATTATAAAGGTAGATATAAAGGTATAACTTTTTATTATTATAAAATATTTATAAGGTATAATGCTTATTAGTAATAAGGTGTTAATTTATAATAGGGGGGAGGGTAGGGTAATTAATATAGAGGAATGTAATTATAAGTAATAGCTTTTTTAATTTATTATATATAAGGTTATTATTTAATTTACTTATATGTTATTTTTTCTATTTTATTATTAATATTTAAGTAATAAAGGGTAATTAATGTAGTAGTAATAATAACTTAGGTGTTTGGTTTTTAGCCTTATATTAGTAGGTATAAGGCCTTCTAATTAGGGTGATTAGCGGAGTAAGAGTGTAGTAGGTATTGGAAATGTTGGCTTTAAGGGGGGGGGGGAGGGCAGTATCTTTTTTAGTAGGTTAGCTCCTTCCGTTTTATTAAGGAAGGTATTTATATTAATAAGTTACCAGTTCTCCTTTAAGTAGGTTAAGTTGTTTTTATTAATATTTCCCTTTTTCTTCTCCTTTTTATATCTTTTTATTAACTTTACTTATTAATACCTTTTTCCTTTATTATACTTTATATAATAGTTTATAAGTTTAATAGTTTATTACTTCTTTTATACCTTATTAATTACTTTTTATTATTACTTACTATAGCTATGCTAGTTCCTCCTTTATATAGCTATACGTTTTATATTAGTTTTTCTTTATATTAGTTTAAAGTAAATATATTTAATATAATAATAAATGTACGTTCATAGATTTAAGCTATTTTTACTTATAGTATAAATGGTTAAATTATAAAGATAAAGCAGGCAACAACTATTATTAAGTATAATGCTTTTAAAGTACCTTTACCATTAAATAAAACTTATTAATCTAATATTACTTTATATTATACTTATTTAAGGTATATATTTATATAACTTCCTTTAATTTATTCTTTAATCCCTTTAGACTATTATTATCCATTTAAGGCTTAATATTTAACTAAGTTATAATCTTTTAATGTTCCGCTTTAGTTAATTAAAGAAGATTTTAATTTTAAAGTAAATTATAATATACTTTAGTTAATTAAATTTATTTAGTCTAACTTAAGCCAACTTATTAAAAATATTAACTATTCTTTTTTTATATTAAACAATAGAGCTACTTTTTTGGATCGTTAATTATTTTATATATTTTATTCCTTTAATTTATATAGCATTATTTTAACTTATCTTTACTTTATTTATCCTAAGTTTAAAAAGGTATAGGTATTTAACTCTAATTCCTTATATTCGGTAGATCTATAAATAAATCGATTAATAAAGCTTTTAATTATATTTAAGAACTAAAAAGCGGTAGCCTTTTATTAGGGGGATATTTTCTAAAAGTTATTTTATTACTTTATTTAAGTTTTTAATAATTAATATAAATAGGTAATCCATTTTTTTTATCCCTTTAATTTTAATAGCTTTATTAATATTTAACGGTTTGGTTTTTTATATAGATCCTTAAGTATATAATTATTTAAATCTTAAATAATATAGCTAAAAGTTAATATATATAATAGATTATTTATCCTAGCTTTTTTAATGCTTTATAGCCTTTATATCCTAATTACTTTTAAAGATATATTATTATTTATAATAAAGGGTAATTAATGCTACTTTATATTAAATTTTAAAACGGCGGTCCTATAGGTAAATACCTTTTATCTATTTTATTTTATCCTTTTTAAGCTTAAGCTTTCGTTATTTAATAATTAGGTTACCCAAATCCAATTCCTTACTAAGCGTATAAACATCGATTCTTTAAGTCTAATAGTATAAACCGATATAAAATATAGCTATTTTTTAGCTATCGATTATCTTCTACCTATAGGGGCGCTTATAACTTTTATATTTATATAGTAGAATAATTTAAATATAAATACTTTAATATTAACGTTAAGTATTATTATTTTTAATATTTATATAATTATTATAAAAGGATTAAAAATATAAATTTAGGAAATTCTTTAAAAAAGTATACCTTAGAGTGCAATTATTTTATATTTATAGTTAGGAACTTAATAGCTAGGCCTCCTATACTTCCAATGCTTTTTTAATCTTGTTAAGTTTTCTTTTAAAATCTTTTCCTTTTTCTATAGGGTAAGGGATAGTGGGGGATTAATTATTAAATATAGTAGGGGTATAAATATTATTAATGGATAGCCAGATCTTCTTAAGGAAGAAGGGGGGGGGGGGGGGGGGAAATGCAATATATTTATTTTGTTGCTTTAGTAATCTATTTATTAATATTATTAATTAATTATTGTTAACTTTTATAAAACCTTCTTTCTTTTATATTATAATTAGGATCTTAATCCTTTATAGTATTATTTTTTCCTTAATTATTTCCTATTGCTTATTTTCTATTTTATTAATAGCATTTTGGTTTTTTTAACTATTAGTTGGTTAATTAAAGAGTCTTGCTTTTAACTATCTAATAGTTCATTTGTCCTTTAAGGGGTTTAAAGGCTTTTAAAATCCAGCTTTATCTTTTATAAATAGTTTTAAGCTATTTAATATATATATGTTATTCTTTATATACCTATTTAATTCCTTTACCTTATATTTCCTATTTCTTATTTATATTACAATTAAGTATAGACCTTTTTATTTATAAAGAAGCTTTATACTTTTTAACTTATTATTATTTAATAAGATATCGAATATTAAAATTAAATTATTAACCTTTATGGCTTTTAGCTATACCTTATATATATAGTATTAATTAGCTTTCTTTATTATATATTATTTTTTCTTAATGATAATCTACTATATTTTTATAATATTTTCTTTTTTTTAGGTATATTAGCGCATTTTATTAAAAAGTAGGTTGATATAATTAATAGATTTAATTTAATTAATTATTTGCTAGGTTAGTATTACGTTTTTAATTAAAAATATTAATAATTATCCGTATACTATTTTATATAAGCTATAACTATAATATTTAATTATTGTTTTATTAGCTTATATTATTTCGTTTAGCATTTTTATTTAACCTTTTCCTATTTTATTAGTAGCTTTTAAAAGACTATTAATGATTAGTTAATAACTACCTTCTATTAATCCTTAGCCTTAAGGGTAATATATTAAACCAAATTAGATATAATAGCCTAGGTTTTTTACTACTTTTATTACCTCTTTTTTGTTTTTAAAACTATTATTGCATTTAATTCTTAATAGCCATCCATGCTAAAAAATAATTTATTTTTTAATAAAGGCTTTAATTTATTACAAATTAATAGTCTTAAAAGGTATAGCCTTTAAATATACGTTTGTTTTATAGTATACTTTAATAATAGCTTTATATCTATTATTATTAAATATATATTAAATATTTAATATTTAACTTATAAGGATATCTTTTACTTTATTATATTTATATTTTTTTTAAATTGTTTAGATTATGCTTTTTAATAGGGTATATAGCTTTTTAAGGTATTATAGATATATTTATATATATTTCTCCAATAGTATTAAACGGAAATTTAATAATATATTACATCTCTTTTATAATATTTAAAGCATTTATAGCAATTTTATAGTAAGCACTTTTAATTAGTTAGGTTATTAATATATTATTAGATCTAAAATAATTTAATAGCTCTTTTTTATAAGCTTTCTTTATAAATAAAGAAATTAAGTATATAGTTTTAATAGGACATTCTTTACTTTACAGTTTATAAATGCTTTAACAATACCCTTATAATAAAGTATTTTATAAGGTTTTAAAAGTCTAATAACTATTTATCTTTAAGCTTTAATAGTTTTATTTTTTAGGTTAATAATAGGTTAATTATTATTATAAAAAGTTGGTAATTAATAAAGTTCTTTATATTACCCTTCTATTAATTATCCGATTTATTTAATAGTTCTTTAGGTTTTTTAAAAAGTCCATTAATAGCTATATATTTTTTCTTTAAGATATAATATAATTTAAAGTTAAACATTTTAATATATATAACCTATTTAATAAGGAAAGCTTTTAATAATATTAAGAACCTATTATTAAGCTAAACAATTAAAACTTTTATATCCGTTTTAAAGTAGAATTTAATATTATATAAGTAATTTCAAAGGTGTTAAAGCAATTTAACAACCCCTAAACATTCTTTTTTAATAGTATTATAAATTAATTCTCCTCCTTATTATATTCCTAATTTATATTTTATAGGTTTCTATTTTTTATATACTTTTTAATAAAGGATATATCCTTAACCTTTTCCTAAAGCATTTACCTTAAATTATATTTTACCTTTCCTATAGTTTAGGGTAATTAGGTATAATATATTTATAATTGCTATTTATAAGTTTTTTATAACTATCCGTTAATTAATTTCCTAAATAAACTTTATATTTTAATATAATAGTTATATAAGGGGTAATATAATAGTAGTATAATTTTAGATCTATACCCTATAATAGTTAATAATTCCTAAAAACGTTCGAACTTTAATTTTATCTTTATATAGTTACTATTTTATAATTTTAATTACTTTAATACCTATAAGCTACTACTTATAAATACTATATATATATCCTATTAATATTATTAACGATTTATATTATTTATTCTTTTTTTTATTAATTGTTACTTTTAAAAGTTTAAAATTTAACAATATAGTATTAATGTTTTTAATATACTTATATATAAATTTCCGAATACCTAAGTTAATCTTTTAATTATTATAGTAGGAAGTTAGTCCTTTTATATTAATATTATTAAAAAAGGGTTTATAGCATTATAATATTACATTATATAGGATTTAACCCATTACCTTTAAAAAATAGGCAATAAAGTTAGTAGCTCCTTATAGGATGCTTATTATTTAAAGGATTCCTAATAGGGTTTGGAAAATAATTATTGCTTTATATTTTAATATTAAGGGTAGCTAATTGTATTTTAAAAAAAGATCTATTATTAATAGGATTTAATATATTATAAATTCTTTAATAAACTTATTATAGCTTTATAGTAGAAAGGTATTTTAAATAGTAATAGTATTAAGTTTAGTTGTTAAATTGATTAGCTATAGGTTATTATCCTTCTTTTTTATTATAAATTAAGCATTTTGGTAGGGTTTATAACTTTCCTTAAAAACCCCATTTATTATTTAAATCTTTAAAACCTTTAAAACTTTTAACTATAATAGCGTTAGAATTAGTATCCCCTTTATTTATTATATATTATATTCTATAATTTTAATTTTATAAAAAGGGGCTATTTCTTCCCTTACCTTCCCTATTTTATTAAAATCCTATAATAGGGCCATTTTTTATTAATATAATATTTTAATAAGTAAATCTTTCTTTTAATTATTTAATTTTATACTGCTTAATTATTCTTGTATTTTTTCCAACTGTATAATTGTTAACCTGGTTTCTTTTAATTACTATATAAATTATAGGTAAATATTATTAAACACTTTATTATTTCCTATTTTAGTTTTCTTTTTTTAATTCTTTATTTTTTTTAAAGCTTTTTCTTTTTAATATATTGTTCCTAATAATATACTTCCGTTATATTTAGCATTATTAATAGGGTATACTTTTTAAACTTTTAACTTATATATTATATTTATAGAAATGTTTAATATTTATAAAGTTGTTTTCTTTATTATTATAAGTTTTCTTTCCTTTATATTATATATAGCTTTATTAAAAATCTTTTTAAATATTTATAGGAATTTATTGTTTAAAAATAAACTAACTATTTTATTTCTATTATTAAATTCCAAATAATTATATTAATTAATAGCCTGTCCTTATAATAATATAATTCTTTATTAATTAATGTTTATTTAATTATTAAGGTTAATTGCTGCATTAAAGGTAACTTTAATAATATATAATAATGGTAATATTTAATTATTTAATAAAGGCTTTTTATAGCTATTTATTATACCTCCTTAAAAGTAAATAGCTATTAGTTTTTTATAGCTTATAAAGCATTCTTATTATATAGCCTATCTAAAATAGGAATAGTAGCTAATATAATAATGTATATATTATTAATTATAATAATTATTATTAATATTCCTTTTTTAAAGTATAAAATACAATTTATAATTCTTAAAAAGTTTATTTCTAAAAATAAAAAGGTTGTGGTAAATTTATTTAACATAATATATATAGGTACTTAAAGTATACACTTCCCTACTAGCTATATTAATTAAATAATTAATTTATAATAATTATTAAAAGGAGCTATCTTTTTATTAAAGTATTTACTTTATATTATTGCTATATTAATTATTAATATACTATTCTTTTTAATGTAGCTTTTAATAATAAGAAATATTTAAGCTTTAATATTAAATAATCCGGTAATTATAGCATTATATAAGGTTTCCCCAATTTGTATAGCTATTTTAAAGGTTCCTTTTATATAATCTTTTATTTAAAGTAAGCTAATTCCTATATTTAAAATCTTATGGATTCTTTATATTAATTTTTAAATTCCTATATATATATTATTAGCAAAGATCGATAGGAATATAGATTTTAATATTGTTTAATTATTAAGCTTATTTAGCTTATCCTGGTTATTAATTTAAAAGGTTTATATATTTAATTATATTTGGATATTCTCTTTTTTAAATATCTTTCCTATTTTAAAAGCTTAAGAAGCTATAAATTAGGATATATTAAGGAATAAATTTAAAAGTTCTCCTTAAGTTAATCCTACTTTAGCTTTTATTAAATCTTAAATCTAATTTAAAAATACTTATTACTGTTTAATTTTTTAAATGGGTTTAAACATTTCCATTATTATATTTTATAGGTTGCTCTTTCCTTTAAGTACTAATTATTAAATGTCCTTCCTAATATCTTTTTTATAAATATTTTCCGTTTTATTAACTTATTATTATTTTATAGCTATAGCATTAATAACTAGGTTAATATTAAAAACTTTTATAGGTATTAATATAAATAACCTTAAGTTATCTTTAATAAATCGTTTATTTATTGCTTTTAATATAGTATACCTTTTTTTATTTTAAAATTTTATTTATTTAATATATTTAAATTTAAAATAATCCTTATATTTTAGGATTTTTATACCTTTTTATTTTATATAAACGGAATTTACCTAAAAGGCTATAGCTGATTTAAGCAACTATTCTTTTTACATTAACCGCTTAAGAATTAATATTAATGCTTATAGCTAGGTTATCTTTAATAACCTTATATCTTTAATAAATTTAAAGTTTACCTATACTATTTTTTATTTAAAGGTAAGGTTTTTTATAAGGAATTTATACCTATATAGGACCTAATAGGTGCCTTTAATAATAGGAAAATAATTATTAATAAAGTTATAAAAGATTTAAAATAATATAGGTATAATATAGCCTTTTTTATTAATTCCTTTTATTATTTTATCCTAATTAACTATAAAGCATTAAATATATAATAGTATATTAAGGGATTTAATATATAAAGCCCTTTTTCCATTTATAATATAAAAGGCTTTATATAAATAAGCGTTATATATAATTAAGCAATTTTATATTTAATAATTAATATTTTTATATTTATAATAGTTAAAGTTGTTAGGCCTATTATTACCGGTAGAATTATATTTAGTATTATACTTATTAAGATTAATAGGGCTAGTATACCTATTATTATTCCAGGTATTATTTCTTTTATAAGGCTTAAATTAACGGATTTAAATAATATATATATATATTTATTAATTATTAATATTTTAACTTTATTATTAATTTACTTCCTATTATAATAATTGGTTAAAAGGTGTATAATATTAAGTCCGGTCCATTAATAATTATAATAATTTATTAATAAACTTTATTATTTATATAAAGTTAATGGATAAGCTTTGGACTTATGTAATTAGTTAATTAATATATAGGTTTCCTTAAATCGTTGGGGCTGACGCTATAGCGTTGCTATTTGTAAGGTTTAATAATAATGCTGCTGTAGGGGGGGGGCTTAATAGCTTCCGGTGGTTAGGGATATAGGAGGGTATATAGGAACATTTAACAATTAATAGTTAACGTTTAAAATAACTATTAATATAATAGGGCTATTTTAAAGTTAAAAAGATACTTTAATATTAGCTTATCCTTTTAATATTATTAGGACTTCCTTATAATTTTTACTTTATAGTTTATCCTTAATAATTATATTACGGATTAGGATTTATTATAATTAATTAATAGGAATAACTTTAATTAAATTATATATATAAAAAACCTTTAAAATAAAGGGGATTTCTTCCTTTAACTTAATAATTATAATAGTATATTAAAGGAAAAAACGGGTATAATTCTATAAGGTTATATATCCCTAAGTAAGTAATTATACAAATTATCCTTATTTAAATTAAGTTTATTTTAAGTTATTAGCTTTATATTTACTTTTAAAGATCCTTTTTACTTTATTTCAATTTGTTATAGAATTAATTAAATATTGGATTATATGCTTTTTAATTATTATTTTCGTTTAATAGGGAAGTTAATTAACCTATTCTTTAAAGGGAAATTAATAAAATTTAAAAAGCTACTCTAATCCTTTAAGCTATTTTATAACCTTATTATTATTAAAGAGGTTTTAAAGGCATAAAGCAGGGTTAAGGATAGGAAAGCTAATAATATAAATAATTATAAAAATAGGCTTTTATAAAGCTATTATTTTATAGGATAATAAATCTAGAAAAGTAGATCCTTTAATTTCTAGGTTATTTAAAGTAGTGCTATTAGGTTTATTAATTAAATAATTACTAACAGGTATTAATATAGGCAGTATTATTTAAATTCAGGGATTTTTGCTTAGTAATGTAGGGAAATTAAATAAGTAAAATGGTTTTAATTATAAGTCTATAATATTGTAAAAATATCTTTTACAATAGTTTAGGGAAATGGAGGTAATAAAGACTTTTAAAATCGAATATAAAGGTTTAGCTGTTTTATTTTCTACTATTCGCTCCTTATTCTTTTATTTATTCGTACAGTAAGGTAAAAGTTTACTTAGCCTTATTTATAAAAGCTTATATAATATTTTATAAATAGTTAAGTTAGTTAAAAGAATTTAATAAAATAAAAAAAGGAAATATAAGTTATAATTTATTATTTTTAAATTAATGTTTATTAATAGTTTAATTAATAGTTTTTCTTTAGGTTATCTTTAATTTATAGGCTATTTTAACAGGCCTATATTAGCTTAGTACTTTATATTATTTCTTTAGTTTTCGTATTTTAAATAATCTTATATAGTAAGAATTAAAATGATTAATAGGGCGCTATATCCAGATAGTAAAATTTGGAAAATAAAAAAGAAGGCAGTAAGCTTTTTAAAAGTAAATGTTTAGTATTTTATCTTTATAAGCTTCATTAGCTAAAGTATTAGTTTTCCAATTATAGGTTGTACTCCTGGGAATATTAAGCATTTTGGTTTTATCTGCTTTACCGAGGATACCAATGTAAAGGGAGCTGGGGGGATAGCTAATAGGCAATAACAACAAACTAATAAACCTATACCCTTTTACTAGAAATTATAAAATAATATATAAAAAGCTTTAATTAATATATATAAAAGGTAAAGCAATATATATTCTTTAAGGTATATTATAGTTTGTTTACTAGGTCTCGTCTATTTAGCTTATGCTGGGGTAACCTATATCTTATATATATGAAAAGCAACAAAAGAAATTAAAGTGAAGCGTCTGCTATACTCTTTCTTCCGTAATATTCATGCCCCTATTCCTAGCCCTATTATAATACTGTACCGGAACATTATATATATTATAAAGGGATATTATAAAGATATATAAAACCTATATTAATAAAGTTATATAACCTATAATAGCTATTAACCTATATATATCTTTACGTATACTTATATTTTAATTTTATCTTTCCTTTCTTTTTTCTTTAATTTAAAATCTTTATTTATAATATTAATATAGCTATACTTTAAACTCTTAATTATAATATTATTTTAAGCTCTTTCTTTTTATTAATAAGTATTATATAAATACGTTATTTATATTTAATTATTATTATTTATAATTTATAAATTAAACCCTTCCCCCTTATTATTATATTTTATATTTAATAATAAATAAATATAACTTTATAATAAACTTAATTAATAAAATTAAACCTTATACCCTTTAAAATTAAAAAGACTTTAATTAAAATCAATAACTTAAAATAATTTTTATTATAATTAGGTATTTAGGGTATAGCTATATTAATATTATAAACGAAGATTTTAAGCTAAGGAAGAAAGGAAGGAAAAATAAAACTAAAATATAAGCATATATAGAAATATATACTTATTAATAGCTATTATAAGTTATATAACTTTATTAATATAGGTTTTATATATTTTTATAATGTCCCTTTATAGTGTATATAATATTCCAATATAATATATATTTAATACGTTTATTATACTTTCCTCTATTAAAATTAAAATATAGGCGTAAAATGGGTTAAAGAATTACTTATAGCATTTAGTTTTAATTATAATGCTATTTTATATAGTAACATTATTATTAGGGTAATTGGTAGTAAATTTATTAATTACTATAGCTTTTATTTATTTGTTTAGCTATTTAAATAATCCTAATATATTAAGCTATCTTTTATAAAACTTTTATATTTTAATTAATAAATTTTTAAAATTCTTTATTAGGTATTAAATATTATTAAGGTTATAACCTTTTTAAGTAATTTAATATTATAGCGTTTTATTATACCTTATTATTTATAACTTAAATAGCTATTTAATTTCCTATTTTAATCCTCTTTTAATATTTTTAAGTTTTAATAGCAGTTGGGTTTATTGGAGTAATAGGTTTTTATTTGTTTTATATAATCGATTTATATAAAAAAGGTTAATTATTTTTATTAACTTTAAAAGGTTTAATATATAGCTATATTCTTTTTTTTTAAATATTTTAAAGAGTTTAACCTATTAGGAGTTTAATTAGGTAATTAGGCTATTAATTGTAAAGCTTTTCTTTTTTAGGAAGATTTTATTTCCTATATGGAAGTTTACCGGGCGTTGCTTTTTATTTACCTATACTTTTTATTTCTTTTATATAGCTTTTGCTGCTTTATAAGCTGCCTTTTATACTTTATAGGTTTATTGTACCAATTATTAGGCTAGCCTTTTAAGTGCTACTTTTTTTAATAGTATTTAATAAAGGTAGCAATAAAGGGTTCCTTATATTAATTCCTATTAAAACCTTTAATAGTATTATATTAATAGCTAAATACTAGGAAGTATTATATATAAAATTTAATATAGGTAAATAGGGGCTTTAATTATCCTAATACTTATTAATATAAAAGTATAATTATTAATTTAGCTTTTAATTCGTAAACTTTATAGCTCTTTATATTTAAGGGTAAAAGGTATTCCTATATTAGTATTTAATATAGATTAATTTATTAATCTTTATTAAGAAGTATAAAATAAAGGGTTTTACATTATTTAAAATTTATACCTTTAAAAAACTTAAAAAATAATAGGTATATTTATAATATTAATATATTATATCCTTTATTATATTATTTTTTTATTAAATATTATAATTAATAAGTAGTTAAATTTATTAATAAATGCTTATATATAATTATAATTATACTTATTTAAAGGTATATCTTTTTTATTAATTATAATATAATATTAAATAATTATAAGGATTAGTAATAAGTATAATAATTTAAATATTTTATTTCGGAAAATTTTATTTTATTAATAATTATAATAATTATAAATATATATTTAAATATTTTATTTTAATAAAGGTTAATAATAATTTTATTTAATTATTTTAATGTATTTATTTTATTTAAGGTAAATAATAATTATTAAATAATAAGCTTCCTTAATTAAAGCTATTTAAAAATAAACCTTTAAATTAAAGGTTTACTTTAAAATAATTAATTAATAGTTTTTATATTTTAAACCTTATTTTTTATTTTTTCGTTAAATTAAGTTTATTAAATTAAAACTATATAATATTATTACCTTTTCTTTTATAATAGCTATTAACCTTTTTAAAGCTTTAAATAAAATTAAGGCTATATTATATTTTTTAGCTTTATAAGCTTTAATAATTAATAGATTAACTATTTTATAAAATAGTATATTTATTATTATATTTTTTTAATTAAATTAATATTAAAAGGTAATATTAAAATTAAATAAAAAGTTTACTTATTTTATTTATTTTATAAAAAGGACTTTTTTAATAATAAAATTTAATAGGGCTTAATAATTAATAATTATAAAGAACTTTATACTTAATAGCTTTAAATAATTATACTTTATAGTTTAAATTATAATTAATAATTCTTTATTTTATATAAAATAAATTTATTTAATTAATAATATAATTTTTAAAAAAAGCGTTAATTTTAATTTTAATAAGTTAATTAAACTAAAAGAAGGCTAATATTAATATTTTATAAGCTAGCTTTTTTATTAATTCGAAAGTTCTTTATTATTTATTGCTTATTTTAAATAATATACCCTTTTTTAAATAAATAGTTTAAAGGTTTAATTATATTATTAATATAATATATAAATATTTAAATAAAGTTATATAGCTTTAAAAATAAATAAATAGCTTAAGTATTAATTAAATCTTTAAATTTTTAATTAATAATAATATTTATTTTTTTAAGGTTTATTTAAATACCCTATTTAACTTTTAAAATTATATTTAAATAATTTATAAAAGTTATATTAAAGCCGGATTTTTTTATATCTTCTTAAAGCTTAATATTATAAAAATAATATATTACTTTTTTATATTATTTTTAATGCTTTTTTTTATTATTTATAAAGATTAAAATATTATTAATATAAACGTTAATAAAAAGGTTAAATAATTTATATAGTTAAAAATTAATAAAGTTTTACTATTAAATAGGGCTAATTTTTAATTTAAAGGATAGGATTAATTATTAAAATACTCTTTATTAAGTTTAAAATACTATTAAATGTTAAAATTTTAAAGCTATCCTTAATTTATAAAAAGCTTTAATAATATTAAGCTTAATATAATATTTGGCCTTTTAACTATTATATATAATACTATTTAAATTTAATATTAAAATAATATAATTTTTTAATTAAATTTAATTTAAAAGTAAAAAGGATAAGGGAAATATTTACTTTTATATAAGATTTAATAAAGCTATAGGTTAACAATTTATTTATTATTTCTTTTTTTAATAATAGGTATTAAATTAGAATTTAATACTAAAAAAAGCTATTTAAAGAGTTATTAATAATAGTTTTAAAGATTATATTATATCCTAATTATAATAGGGGTAACTTATTAGCTTTTACTTTTAAAAAGAACCCTTTTAAATAGGCTAACTCCTTAAGGATTAAATAATAAATTAGTTTAATATATTTAAGGTTTTTATTTTATAAAAAGGGAATATATTTATTATTAAAGGTTTTTTAAACCTTTTTTAATATTATTATAATTACTTTTAAAGCTACTTTAATAAATTTAATAAATATTAATTTATTTAAAAATACCCTTTTCTTTTATTATTTTTATTTAAAGTTTAATTTAATTTTTTTAATAAGTTATTAAATAATCCTTTTATTTTAAAATTACTTTATTTTTAAGCTTTTTAATTAGATACTTTTTCGAAAGTATATAGTTAATTGTTTTAAAATAATATATTTCCTTTTTAAAGTAATATCTTTCCAATTAATATTTTATTAAATAATAAGGTTAATTTATTAATTGTTAAAAAACTTTTATACAATTTTAATTATAAATAAAAATAGGGTAAAGGGGAATAAGTTTTTTAACTAATATAATGTTTAATAGGTATAGTTTAAAGTAACCTTATTTTTAACTAATTATTTTAAATTAATTATAATATTATATTTAATATTAATAACCTAAAAGGTTTAATCTTTAAACTTTTATCTATTTACTTTTAAAGTAATAATAAGGTATTAATTAACTATATTAATAAATTATCCTTAATAATTATTTAATTATTATAGTCGTTTTAAAGTAATTAATTTAGCTTTTAATTAATAATTAATATAATAAGCTAATTTATAATTAATTATTAAATATATTTAAGCTTTAATGTTATATAATATAATAGCTTTTATTCTAAAATTATTTATTTATATTTAAATAAGGTATATAAATTAAATAATATTTTAATTACTTTTTATATAGGTTAAGGATAGTTTATAAATTATTAAGGAGTTTTTTAATAATTTAATTAATTTTCCAATTTAAATTTAATAAAAGAAAAGTTAATAAGCTTTTCTTTACTTTTTTTATTTTATATTTAAGCTATATTTTTATTTTTTCCGGAATAATTTATAATATAATATCCTATTTTATTATAGCTAAAATAAGTATTATTTTTCTAATAGGTTTTCTTTTCTTCCTTTAAAAGCTTTATCCCTTTAAGCTTTATTATAATATTTCCTTTATTTATATTCCTTTTATTATTAAAGTTATAATTAATAATACTAATAGCTTATTTCTTCTTTTAATAATTATAATAATAATTATAGTTATATATTACCTTTATTACTTTATTATAAAAGCATTTATATAATATTAATAGATTAATATTAACTTTAAATACTTAAATTTTAAGGTTAAAGCTAATATATTTCTATAAGAATTAAAACTATTTAAATTTAAATAACTTTAACTTTAATATTAAGTTATTAAATTAAAAAATAAATTAATAAATGTTAAAACTTAATTTAAAGTAGAACTTATTTAAGGTATTTTATACCTAAGTAGCTTAATTTAAGTTATAATAAGCTGTTTTTAGCATTTATATTATTTTAACTAAACTATTATATAGTTAGGTAATGGAATAGAAGTAAATTTTAACTGCTTTTTTAACATTTTCCTTTAAAAGGGATATAATATAATATATTTAGCTTTTTTTAATATAATATATTATTATATTTTCTTTAAGTTTATTAGCTAACTTTTTTAACTAATTATTAAATAAGTCTTTATTTTTAAAAAAAGTATTTAAATTAATTTTATAAGTTTTAACCTTCTTTATATATTTTAGGTTTAAGCTTATAGGGTTACCTATTAAGTTAATTATTTTAAAGATAGCTTATATAGCTATATTAAGTAGCTTAAAGTTAATTTTATTAAAGGTACTTTTAATTATACTTTTTTATAGCGTTAGGGTTAGGCTACCTCTTTTTATTTAAGCTTAAAAAGCGATAACCTATTTTTATAGCTACCGGATAAGGGCAATTTAATTAATAGCATTTATTTTATTTATTAGTTAGGGTAGTTTTATTAATCCTTCATTTAAATTAAGGTTTAATAATAGAAGCGTTATATTTTTTAATTTAGGGTTTAAAAAGTTTTAAAAGCTATTTTCGGATTTAATATTAATCTTTTCTTCTTTAATAAAAGGGATAGGGTTTTAAATTAATTATTTATTAACTATAGGAATATTAAATATAATATATAATAATAGTTATTAAAATCGTTTTAGGTTATTTATTTTAATTAAGGTCTTTTTAGTTTTAAAGGGTATAGGGTTTAATTTTATCAATTAAGTTTATTATAAAGTTATATTTATTTATTATTAAGTATAAAATATAATAATAAGTAGGGAAAAGGTTTAATTTATAAATTATAAATAATAACGATTAAATATAGGTAATATATTTATATAATATTTATTAATAAAAAGGAAAAGTTTAAAATAATATTATAATTAAATATTTAAAGTATAGCTATATTAATACTATAAATAAAGATTTTAAACTAAGGAAGAAAGAAAGGAAAGATAAAATTAAAATATAAGTATATATGGAAATATATATATACTAATAGCTATTATAAATTATATAACCTTATTGGTACGGGTTTTATATATCTTTATAATATCCCTTTATAATATATATAATATTTTAATATAATATATATTTAATACGTTTATTATAATTTTAATAATTATTATTATATATTATATTTAATATTTTTATAATTAATAAATAATCGATTTAAAACTCTATCCCTTTTATTAAGGAAGAAAAAACTAATATTAAATTTAAAAATAACTTTTAGGATTTTTTAAACCTTAAATTAAAAGATATAATACTTTTATTATTAAACCTTAATTTAAATAAAGGATTAATAAAATTACTTTAATTAATAAATAAGATAAGTGTTATTAATTAAGCTATTTTAATTTAATAATTATAAAAATAAATTACCGTTTTTTAAGCTTAAATAAAAAAAGGTAGCTTAACTTTAATATTATAAAAAAGTATAATTAAAAGTACTTTTAATAAAATTAACTTTAAATTAATTAATATAGTTATATAAACTATTTTTAAAATAGTTAGCCTGGTAGGTAACTTTATAAGCTTAAATTTAAAATATATAAAAAAGGTTAAAACTTAAGGAGTTAACCTAAATACCTTTTTTAAAAATAAAAATTTATTTAATAATTAATTAGGAAAATTAATTAATAAATTTAAAAAAGATATAATAATATATTATATTAAAAAAAGTTAAATATATTATATTATATCTTTTTTAAAAAAGGATATTAAAAAAGTAATTAAAATTTATTTCCGTCCTATTATTTAATTATATAATAATTTAGCTAAAATAGTATAAATGTTAAAAACTGCTTATTATAACTTATATTAAGCTATTTAAATATAAAACGCTTTAAATAAGTTTTACTTTAAACCGGGCTTTAATATTTATTAGTTTATTGTTTAATTTAATAACTTAATATTAAAGTTAAAGTTATTTAAATTTAAATAGTTTTAATTTTTATAAAAATATATTAGCTTTAACCTTAAAATTAAAGTATTTAAAGCTAATATTAACCTATTAATATTATATAAACGCTTTTATAATAAAGTAATAAAAGTAATATATAATTATAATTATTATTATAATTATTAAAAAAAGAAATAAACTATTAATTTTATTTATTATAACTTTAATAATAAAAAGAATATAAATAAAGGAAATATTATAATAAAACTTAAAGGGATAAAGCTTTTAAAGAAAAAGAAAAAAACCTATTAGGAAAATAATACCTATTTTAATTATAATAAAATAAAATACTATATTATAAACTGCTTTAAAAAAAGTAAAAATATAGTTTAAATATAAAATAAAAAAAGTAAAGAAAAGCTTATTAATTCCTCTTTTATTAAATTTAAGTTGGAAAATTTATTAAATTATTGGAAAATTCCTTAATAATTTATAAACTATCTTTAACCAATATAAAAAGTAATTAAAATATTATTTAATTTATATATTTTATTTAAATATAAATAAATAATTTTAAAATAAAAGCTATTATATTATATAATATTAAAGTTTAAATATATTTAATAATTAATTATAAATTAACTTATTATATTAACCATTAATTAAAAGTTAAATTAATTACTTTAAAATAACTATAATAATTAAATAACTATTAAAGATAACTTATTAATATAATTAATTAATACTTTATTATTACTTTAAAAATAAATAAATAAAGGTTTAAAGATTAAACCTTTTAAGTTATTAATATTAAATATAACGTTATAATTAATTTTAAATAATTAATTAAAAATAAGGTTACTTTAAATTATACCTATTAAATATTATATTAATTAAAAGATTTATTTCCCTTTGCTTTATTTTTACCTATAATTAAAATTATATAAAAGTTCCTTAATAATTATTAAATTAACTTTATTATTTAATAAAACGTTAATTAAAAGAATATTATTTTAAAAAAGAAATATATTATTTTAAAGTAATTAACTATATACCTTTAAAAAAACATTTAATTAAAAAGCTTAAAAATAAAACAATTTTAAAACGAAAGGATTATTTAATAATTTATTAAAAAGATTAAATTAAACCTTAAATAGAAATAATAAAAGAAAAGGGTACTTTTAAATAAATTAATATTTATTAAATTTATTAAAATAGCTTTAAAGGTAGTTATAATTATATTAAAAAAATTTTAAAAAACCTTTAATAATAAATATATTCCCTTTTTATAAAATAAAAACCCTAAATATATTAAATTAATTTATTATTTAATTCTTAAGGAATTAACTTATTTAAAAGGGTTCTTTTTAAAAGTGGAAGTTAATAAATTACCCCTATTATAATTGGGATATAATATAATCCTTAAAACTATTATTAATAACCCCTTAAATAGCTTTCCTTAATATTAAATTTTAATTTAATATCTACTATTAGAAAAAGAAGTAATAGATAAATTATTAATTTATAGCTTTATCAAACCCTATATAAAAGCAAATGCTTCCTTTATCCTTTTTACCTTTAAACTAAATTTAATTAAAAGATAATTTTATATTAATTATTAATAGAAAAATAAATATTTAAAAAACTATATTATTTCAACGTTAAATTTAAATAGTATTATATATAATAGCTAAAAGGTTAAACATTATATTAAGTTTAATATTATTAAAGCTTGTTATAAATTAAAGATAGCTTTAAAATTTTAATATTTAATAATATTTTAAATTTAATAAAAAGTATTTTAATAGTTAATTTTACCTTTTAAATTAAAAATTAGCATTATTTAATAATAAAACTTTATTAATTTTTAATTATATAAATTATTTAACCTTTTTATTAATATTTATATTAATAATGTTTTAATATTTATAAATAATAAAAAAAAGTATTAGGAATAATATAAAAAGGTAATATATTACTTTTATAATATTAAGCTTTAAAAAGATATAAAAAAATCCTATTTTAATATAACCTTTATAAATTATTTAAATATAATCTTAAAGGTTAAATAGGATATTTAAATAAACTTTAAAAAGATAAATACTATTATTAATTAAAAATTTAAATATTTAATTAATACTTAAACTATCTATTTATTCCTAAAGCTATATAACTTTATTTAAATATTTATATATTATATTAATAATATAGTTAAACCTTTAAACTATTTATTTAAAAAGGGTATATTATTTAAAATAGGTAATAAATAATAAAAAGCTTTTAAATTAATAAAGAAGTTAATTTATAAAGTATTAATATTAGCCTTTTTTTAGCTTAATTAATTTATTAAAATTAAAATTAATGCCTTTTAAAATATTATTAATAAAGTTATTTAATAATAATAAAAAGATAACATTTAAAAGCTTATAAAATACTTTTAAAAATTATATTATTAATTAAATAAATTTATCCTATATAAAATAAAAAACTATTAATTATAATTTAAATTATAAAGTATAATTATTTAAAGCTATTAAATATAAAGTTTTTTATAATAATTAATTATTAAGCTTTATTATATTTTACTATTAAAAAAGTCCTTTTTATAAAATAAATAAAATAGGTAAACTTTTTATTTAACTTTAATATTACCTTTTAATATTAGTTTAATTAAAAGAATGTAATAATAGATATATTATCCTATAAAATAATTAATCTATTAATTATTAAAGCTTATAAAGCTAAAGAATATAATATAGCTTTAATCCTATTTAAAACCTTAGGAAGGCTGGTAGCCGCTATAAAAAAAAAGGCAATAATATTATATAGTTTTAATTTAATAGATTTAATTTAATAAAAAAATAAAAAATAAAGCTTAAAATGTAAAAACTATTAATTAATTATTTTAAAGTAAACCTTTAACTTAAAGATTTATTTTTAAATAGCTTTAATTAAAGAAGCTTATTATTTAATAATTATTATTTACTTTAAATAAAATAAATATATTAAAATAATTAAATAGGATTATTATTAGCTTTTATTAAAATAAAATATTTAAATATATATTTATAATTATTATAATTATTAATAGAATAAAGTTTTCCAAAATAAAATATTTAAACTATTATACTTATTATTAATTCCTATAGCTATTTAGCATTATATTATAATTAATAGGAAGAATATACCTTTAAATAAATATAGCTATAATTATATATAAGTATTTATTAATAAATTTAATTACTTATTAATTATAATACTTAATAAAAAAAATAATATAGTAAAAGATATAATATATTAATACTATAAATATATTTATTATTTTTTAGGTTTTTTAAAGGTATAGATTTTAAATAATATAAAACCCTTTATTTTATACTTTTTAATAAAGATTAATAAATTAACTTATATTAAATATTAATATAGAAATACCCTTTACCCCTAAATATAAAAAGCTATAAAGTTTATAAATTAAAAGTTAAATTAATAGTTATACTTTTATATTAATATATATTAAAATAATTAAAGCTTTTATTTACCTATATTAAATTTTATATATAACGCCTTTTAATATTTAATTATTAATATAATATTATTAAAGGTCTTAATAGAAATTAATATAAGGAACCGTTTATTACTACTTTTATTAAATACTATTAAAAAAATAATACTTAAAAGGCTAACTTAATAATTAATATAATAGACCTATAAAGTATAAAAGGTAATTTATAAAATAATAAAAGTTATATAAAAGAAATAAAAAGTATAAACGAATAAAAAGTAATATCCAGTAAACTTTTATATAAAAAATAAGGTTTTTTTAAAAAAGAAAGGCTTTATAATTAATAGCTTAATTATTTAATTAAATTCCTAATAGGTTAAACCTTTTAAAATACTTAAAAAAAAAGGATATAATTATATATTAAACCTTTTAAAGTTAATAAAGATAACTAACCTTTTTTATATAAATTAACTATATAAAGTAAATAAAAACCTATTATTTTAATAAATTTAATTATTATTAAAACTTAAAAATATTAAAAAAGGATTAAAGTAAAAAGTTAAACAATTATTTAAGTTATAAATAATAGGGTATAATAAAATACTATAATATTAAATCGTTTAAAAGGGTTAACGCATCTCCCACTTGACCTGGCCACCCAATTGACCTGGCCACCCCCCTAGCCCATACAAATAACGTCGGTGCGCTAATCACGTGATAATTTAATAACTCTACGAATATTAGTCGTATAAAATAATGAAATATACCGTTAGATTCGTAATAAAAAGGGCTATTCAACGGTACCCTTTACTAACTTTTACGACTTATATTCGCGGAGTTATTAAGCAATACGCTAAAGTAAGCGCTAAATTAATCCTTGCTTAGCGCCCCTTTAGCGTATTGCTTAATATCTCGCTTAATAAATTTTGTAAAAAATAGTAAAAAATACCGCTGGATTCCTTATTAAATAACGGATCTAACGGTACTAATTATTAAATCGTAGGACCAATACTGGTTAAGTTACTATAGATTGAAACATTAGGGTTTTATATAGATTAAGGGGGTGGCCAGCTCAATTGGGTGGCCAGGTTAAGTGGGAGATGCGTTATAACTTTAATAATATTTAATATTTAATAAAGAATTTTAAAAACTTATTAATAAAAATATAAAAGTTTTATAAAAAATAATTTAATATATTAGGATTACTTAAACAGTTAAATAAATAAATAAAAGCTATAACAATTAATAAATTTATTATTAATTACCTTAATAATAATATTGCAGTATAAAATAGCATTATAATTAAAACTAAACGCTATAAATAATTTTTCAACTTATTTTACACCTATATTTTAATTTTAATAAAGGGAAATATAATAAATATATTAAATATATATTATATTGGAATATTATATATATTATAAAGGGATATTATAAAAATACGTAAAATCTATATTAATAAAGTTACATAACTTATAATAGCTATTAGCCTATATATATTTCCACTTATATTTATATTTTAGTTTTATCTTTCCTTCCTTTCTTCTTTAGCTTAAAATCTTTATTTATAGCATTAATATAGTTATACCTTAAACCCCTAATTATAATAGTTACCTACTTTAAATTATATAATCCTTTTATATATATTATCTTTTTAAAAGCATTTTTAATTATTATATTATTATTTTTAAAGCTTATAAAAACCTTAAACTTATTAACGTTATAAATACATTTAAAAAGGATTATAATAATTATAAAATAATTAAAGCAATTAAAAAAGGTATTAATATTAATAATAAAGGCGCTATTTATATATTTAAAATTAATTATATAGCTTTAAAGGGCCTTAAAAGTTAAAAAACAAATATAATATTATATATATTAATATTTTTTAAGCTTAATATTATAATTGGCTACCTTTAAAATAGCTTTAATATATTCCTTAAATTAATAAATCAATAGGAAATAGCTTAAATTACCCTATATAATAGTTTAATTAGTTAATAACTCTTTTTAAACCTTTAAAAGGGCTTACCAGGCTTTAGAAGCTTCTTTTTTAATAGGTATACAGTTTAAACGGCGCTATATATACAATCTATCGACATTATAAGCAATTAATGCCTTATACATACTTATACTATCTTTGATTGTAATAATCGTATATATCGTATGTAATTAAACGGTAAGGCCAGCTATTCTAAATAGCTGAAAAAAAGAGGATTAAAATAGTATAGGTTATAGAAATAGAGGTTGTACGGTTATTGAGATCTTTATAGTTGAAAAAAGAAGGTAGCTGGGAAACGCGTCGCGATTAAGTGGGTTGTTGAGGGGCTGGGTCTTTAGGTGGTGGGTGGGCTTACAGAGGGAAAGAAGAGGCCCACTTCCAAATAAAAATGCATTAAATGCAGTATGTGCGAGATGTGTGTACTCATTTAGTGTACAGAAGTGGTTGTGGTGTTGGTAAGAAGCAAACGAAAAAGCTATCTAGGCGTAGCCTGGCCATGACCTACTTGCCGTCTTTCCGTACTGACTTGAGAAATGCAGCTATTACTTCCACCGCTCTCGTTGCCGCCGCTCCTATTGTTGTTCCCCCCGTTCCCCTCATTCTCCATTGGAGTCAAGACGTTTCCAGCCTCGCGAAGAGCGGCCAACGTTGCGAGACGCAGGACTTGTCGAACCCTGGCAAACGAAAATGCACTTATCAGAGGGCTAATTAGAGCCAGCACTACTCCGGTACCGTAGAATACCCAAGAGGAGGTGCTCGCCGAGGTGGACAGCTATGTCAGGTTGGGAAGGTAGGACATGTCGGGCACGCTGGACACACTGGACACGCGTATTCGTGGGACCAATGGCCCCTGTCGTGGAGGTCCCATTGTATGGTACTTATGTTGCACCGCCTCCCCTGAAGTCAGTTTGTCTGGAGCTGGGGTTTAATAGCTATAAGAGTCTAACAGCTCTGTCAGGGCTGGTGCGCCCCTGCTGTCCCTTGAAATCCACAGGAGGAAATAATTCTCAAGCCAGGTTGTACTCATAACCGCAGCAGGTCTCCAAGGTGAAAAGCTTCTGGCCTAGTCGGCGCGGAAACTGCCGAGGTCATGCCAACAAACCGGAGGAGAAGGAGAAGGAAAAGAAGAGAAAGGGTGGGAGGCGGGAAAAAACAACACGGAAGGTGTAAAGAATCCTCGCTGCTGTTGTTATTGTTGTAATTGTCGTTGTGGCTGTTGTTGTAGTTATTGCTGTTGCTTCTGTTGTTGTTGCTGCTGCTGCGACGATATTGTCAATACTTCGCGGCCGAAAAATAAAAACAGGAGAAAAGGAGAAAATCACGCTGGTGATCATTTTTTTGGTGTTACCTCGCGTCTCTCGCATGACCCCTTCCTTTGGTCTCTCCCTCTCTCTCATCTTTCTCGCTCCCGCCCTTCAGATATGGGAAGGTATGGAGAAGGCACACATTTCATCTCGCCTGCGATATCTTTCATGTTGTGAAGTTCAAGCAACAACGGTTGGCTTCAACGCGATAGAACATTGGAAGCAGCAGGTGCGGTTATCTTGCTACTGGTAGTCAAGGCAGGGATATTAACTGGCGCCTCTTATCTGTAAACAACTTGTTTGTTTTTCTTGCTCAGCCGCCAAGTACTAACAACTAATATAGCAGCAGCAGCAGCAGTCCATCTCAACATTGCCATATCATGGCATCTGAGTGTGATAAGCAGTCAGTATAACACTCCCGGAGAACATCTAAGAGACTGTCTAACTCCCCCCAAAAGCTTCTTGAGTTGGGGATGTTTTCAGATATGAAGGTCAAGTGTGAGGGAGAGACATGGAATCTCCATCGTCCTATCCTAATGCCACAGTGCCCATTCTTTGAAACAGCGACCATGGTCAACTACGTGATCAAAGTTGACAGCCAGTCTCTAGAGCAGGTAAACTGCGTCATCTATTTCATCCACACAGGGCAACGTCCATGCCAGCAACATTTGATACAAAACATTATTTGACTTGAGATTTCAGTGCCGAAAAGTATTATGGATACTATGGAAGACGAAAGAACCGTGATGAAGGCTTGCATCGACCTGTTTGCTCTGGCCGAGTCCTTTGATCTGGACGGGCTTAGCAAACGCGCGATCGAAGTTTTGACAGAATATTTGATTGTAAAAGCAGCCGAAATGCAACATTGCATTCGGAGTTGTTCCCTTAGTAGCGCAATCGACAGCCTCGACAACTTCACGCCTCGATACTTTGATGCGGTGCGCACAGTAGGCAAAAACCCTGCCTCACAACCACCCCCTATCACGACCACCCCCCCTGCCTATTAATTACCCAACTTCTAAAGCGATTTTCTTAACGAATACGTTATTTACGATGCTTTTTTTGGTATTTTTAATTAAATCTATTATTTTTTAACCTTAATAACCTTTTTTATATTAATATCCTTATATTTTAAAACGTATTAATTAATAACTTCGTTAATATATATTAAATAATTATATAATTTATATTTTACCTTTTATATATATATTATATAAATAAAGTTATTATTAGGACCTATTTTAATTGCTTTTTATTTAACCTTAATATTTTTTTAAAGTTTAACTTTTAACGCTTTAATCTTTACTTATAAAAATGTAATAATTTTAACCTTTTTATTAAAGGCTTTATTAACCTTTATAAAAAATAGCCTTTATAATAAATTATTAAATAAAGGGAAGGTTTAAGTTAATTTTTATATATTAACCTATAATTATTAACTTTTAAAGGGTATTTTAATTATAATTTTTAAAGCTATTTTTAATAAATTAAATATAATAAATTATTCTTTAATTATAAATATTAATACTATTACCTTTATAATACCTTTCTTTTTAAATATTATATATTTTAAAAATAATAATATTTATTAATTTTTTAAATATATTTTAATTATTTTTTATACTTTTTTTAATATATTTAGCTTTATTATATTTTTATATATAGCTTTATATATTATTAATATATCTTTTTTTAAAGGCTTTACTTTTAAATAACTTATAAATATTTTTTATAATTTATTTTTTAACTTTTTTTTTAATAAATTAAAGATTTTAATATTTAATAGCTATAATATATAATTATAATAAGGTTTATAAAATAAAAGTTAAATTTTATTTAAAAGGTAAATTTAAAGAAATTTATTATTAATATATAATTTATAACTATTATATATTAATATATATTATATATTATTATAATAGCTTTAAATATAAAGTATAAAAAGGTTTTATAATTATTTTAATATTATAAAATTATTAATTTATCTATTAAGTAAATATTTAAAGTATTAATTTTTAAATAAGCTTTAATTTTAATTCGGAAATTATTAACTTTATATTTATATACCCTTTTAAATTATTAATAATAATAAAGCATTATTAATAATATTAATAATTTTAAAAATAATAATTTATTTATTTTTTTAATAACTTTTTTAAAAGTTTAATATAAAATAAAATTAATAATTATTTAATAATTATTATTAATGCTTTAATTTATATCTATTTTATTAATATTATAAAAATAGTTAAAAAGAATATTTATAATTTTTAAAGCTTTAAAATAATTAAAAAAAAGGTTAATATTAATTATTATTATATTATTAATATATATATAATTAATAAATTATAATTTAATTAATTTAACTTTATTATTTTAAGTTAAAAAATATATATATTATTTTTTTAAAGCTTTTATTATTATTTAAAGCAATTAATATACGTTTAGCTATAAGTTTAAACTTAAAAAGTAAAGGTATAAAGCTTAATTTAACCTGCTTTATTACTTAATTTATTAATTAACGTTCGTAATAGGTTAATAAAGCTTAAAGGTTAATATAAGTCTATTTTTTAATAGGAATACTTTAAAGCTAATAATATAGGTATAATCTATTAATATTTTAAATATATACTATTGCTTAAATTAAGGTTTTAAATTAAACTATATAAATAATAGCTATAATATAATAATTTTTAAAATTAAAAGATATAATAATAAAAAGGAGTTAATTTTAAACAGAATAAGGGTAAAAAGTTATCGTAAAACCTAAATACGGTTGCGTTATTAAATAGTGTTTAATTAGGTAGTTGGGAGTTAAAGCGCGTTTTAGGGTGCCTAGGGCCCTGGTCGTGACGGGGGGTGGTCGTGAGGCAGGGTTTTTGCTTATACAGCACCTCTGCTTTGGTCAGCCTTGAAGCACTAAAAGCCACACTACTTCTATACGTAAAGCTTACACGCTATACTGTTCTCCGGGAAGAACTCTTTGGGAAGAAGTTACTTACGGATCCTGAGCTTGCTGATTTTCTGAGCGACATCCTCAAGGCCACGTTCTTCAGGCCTTTCGACGAGGTACGTGAAGACATGGCTTGGAATTGCGACAAGTGCAAAGATACTTTGAAGTTCGTTGCAGAATTCGAGGATACTATTGTTGGCAATAAGCAACTGGCTTACTGTAGGAAGTGCAAGCCTTTAGGAGAGAAGGATGTGATGGTGTTGTTAGGTTATCAGATACCTCAACAGTGGAGCTCTCTTGTCCATGGGTGGATTAAGGAAACCTGAGTTAAGACTATATTGCACAGCTCTGGGATATTGGTTTTATTACTGATGACGGCTGTGGGCAGGTCTAATTTCGGGCATGTCCGGCCTTAGCTATATTACCCAAAGTTTGTGTTATGTCGCGTGCATATTCTCGCACAAGTGCACATATTACGACGTCCCAACAATAAGACAAGTTGCTCTTAACAAGAGCTGTTAGAAGTGGAAGGTGGTGATACTTGACGATCCCCACGCTGGATATCATAAAGGGAACCCTGCGTCCTGCCGTAAGGTGTATTGTAACTTGATCTTCAAGATCATTCATGGGATTACATGTACTACTCTTGAAAAGAGGGGTCTCAGCTTGGTGCTTCGATATATAGTATCCTTATAGTTATCTCAACCCTTAATAACCTGTTTAGCTTCGGATTGCAACAGCTTTCTTTTTCATGTCTATTTATAGATTTCACTCAAAGTATATTTCCCTCTACCCGCGTGCCAACAAGCGTAGTGGATGTGAATGGAATAGCAGTTGCTATTGGAGCTGGTATTCCATGATATCCGCCTGCCTGATCATTCGGTGGTAGCTAACATGACTTTCTAGGGAGTGGTATTGGCTGTGAATCAGCTCTGGCCTTTGCAGAGAGAGGGGTTCGTGTAGCTGTGTTTGCTGACTTGAATCTGGACGCTGCGTTAACCGCGTCTGAGCGAAGCAAAGACATTGCAACAGCAAAAGATTGCGAGACAGTTGCTCTTCATGTAAATGTCTGAGATCGTAAATCGGTGAGGGGCGTGATTAGGAGGTCAAGGAAATCTTTGGCCGACTGGACTGCGCTGTCAACAGTGCTGGTGTAAGCAAGACTTGCTAACTTGTTTATATGAGTGCATTGCTGATTGGGGTATCTCAGGTTCCTCAGAGGGTAGCGGCCGACATATTGACTGTGAACGAGCCGGACTATAATTATTTACAAGAGATCAATTTGAAAGGTATCTTACATTGCTTACAGAAAGATATCAGCGCCATGAAAGACCAAGAGGCACAGTTTGCGGAAGGACGCTCTGGGCGACGCGAAGTTGGACCAGGGGCCATCATCAATATCACCTCCCTATCCGCCCTCTCTGGCACGGTACAGTCAACGACCTATGTAGCAAGCAAGTTTGCTGCACGGGGGATTATCAAATGTGACGGTACGTCTCTATATTCTCATTCCACACTGAAATAATCGTATCTTGAAGCTACAGCAAATCCCAGCTCTTGAAAACTGCGCAAGTGGCCTTCGAATAAACGAAGTATGTTTGGGTTTTACCAATACGCCTATGTTACAACGAGGGATCCAGAAGCAGCCTGGGGGTGGCGAGATTCTTAATAAGTCCATGCTTTTGGGATGTGTTGCCATGCCCGAAGAGATTGCCAGTGTTGTACATTTCTTGGCAAGCCCAAGTGCGAGCTTCATAACCTGCCGGTCGATTGCTGTCGACGCTGGAGTGTCAGTCAACGTTCTCACTCGAACTTTCTTTTTCAGCGATTGGACCGAAACTGAGAGCTGTTTGGTACAAATCTGGATCGAAATATGAATGACTGTTAATGCTGTGGTTATTTCAAGCATCAGCTTAGACTATGTTCTTCTCAATGCCGGATGTTTGTCTCATACAACTCCTCACTTCTACGAGAACGCGAAATTCTATGCATCTTAAACATCTTGCATATTTTACACTAGCTCGCTCTGCCTAATAGGTAGCAATACATATATACCTGAGTATCTCATCTCACCCCTTTATATTTCCAGCGCTCAGTCGCCGGCTATCTTCTACACCATCTACAAATCATTAGGCAGACACTGCGAACTAAATTCTTCGTGTTCGTAGCTCTAGTTTCAAGTTACCAAGTAAGCAGTGACAAGGGGGAGCGAACACTATACATGGGTGAAATTCAAAGAATACATAGTAAATAAGTAATAGTGTCCTAGCTAACTGGCAATCGCAACGAGAACAGGTCGTATAAGCTAGTAGTAGCATCTGTGATTACCAACACTATGCTACACGAGGTGCCATACAGACATGGAACCTCTAACAAGATGGATTTACACAGATCTAAAGATCGAACGACTAAAATAATAAGGTATGAAGTCGTATTAAGCTTATATAAGATAGGTGGTGATCCCTGCGAGAACCACGCAGTCAACCTTATAAAATTCTCCTCGGTGCATCTACACACCTATACACCTATCTATTTACAATGTTTGTACACAAGTAGCATCAGTACCGAAATAACATAACATGACAGGAGATCACCTGATACAATAAAACTAGAGTAGTCCTACACATTAATATTAGAACGAACGGCAATATATCCATCACACAAGCATGTCCATAACACTATGTCGTTAACTTTCCTCTGAACCCAACAACCCCGAACATTCACAAGACGGTACACCTACCTATGTAACATAGAAGTATGTCAAGTAACAAGGAACCTGCACTGCACTGCACGTAACCGGAAATAAACAGACGGGCGGGCGGACGGCAGCCGAACCATGCCGGAGATCCCGGACTGCATATATACTCTAGGTATGTACACATACACATATGTACACATACGCATGCATACGCGGCCTGATCCACCAGTACCGACAAAAAAACAGGGCAAAATACAGGATAAGCACATAATATAAGAACACAGGATAGTTAGGTAGGAAGGAGTGAGGGAATAAGGAAGTAAGGAAGTAACTACACTTATCAAGTGTCTTATTTAAATGCAGCATTTCTCTTACACCAGTTAGAAACAAACGTCCAACTTGAATCTAGGATTCAGAGTATAGGCACGATAAGTTTTCCAATCACGTGTTTGCGAAAGTCATAGACCTGGATTCAGATGACGGGAACCGGCATACAGACAGGGCTCGGTAGGGAATAGACAAGTGGTATGATGCTGTGCGCTCAGACTGTTTTGCTGCTGGTTCATACCTACCTATGTAAAAACGTTTGATGCAGCATAGCTCAATAGCATGGTACAGCACAGCACGGTAATTACTACTGCACTGCGCCACGTTGCACAGGTAAATACGAGATAAAGGAATAAAGGAACGAAGGAACGCAAACCCCTTGATTTGAATAGCTGGACTTATTATGAAATGATTTCGAAAGATCCTTTAACAATGTGGTGTGTATATAGCATTTTACGCTTCACATGATCATAACTTGAACAAGAACTCAGCCTGAGTCATAATATATATACATTTTATGAGCAGAGAGCTAAGCTCCTTTGCCACTGTACGAGTGACTCTAATCTACTTTCATATTTTCATCTTGTGGTGGAGGAACAGATGAGGTTCTTGTCTCCACGAACAGAATTCAAACCGTCGTAATCTCTCGTAGTTTTACCGTCATGGCAAGGCCCACCTGCTGCTCCATTATCTATGTACCAACCGTCAAACCCCCCAAGAAACTGTGTTCGAAACGTAATCTCTAAAAATCTTCCAGACATTTCCCTTTTCTCCGTACATGTCGATCTAATAATCGCCGTGACAGTTCAGATGCGTTCATCAAAGAATCCTAGAAATGCGAGCGAGTGAATGCACCTGATTATCGCAGTGCGCCCACATTAAGGCCAGCTAGGTCGAACTGCCATGCTAACTGATTGTCGATTGAGGTGTCGACTTCGCTCTCAAATGTCAATGTCCTGAAACGCCGTCCTGGTATCTCGTAAAGAAAGATGCAATGCAATGACCCAATGACGAAGAAAACGGCTAAATCTCGTGCCCATCAACTGTCACCACCCCGAAAAAAAATGCTCGTGTCCATCAACATTCTTTACTGATCTGGAGGATCGGGATTCGTTGTTCGGAGCACCTTCCTCGAATAGTCTTGATTATCTTGCAGGGTATTGATACTTTCTCGACTCTTGTTCTCGAATCGCGTGTAAATGTTGGTGGCAAACGGGTCCATACGAGGATCATGAGGCATTAGACGACTGTTTCTCCGGCCTGTCGACGTGTTTTCTCCATCCCATATAGACGCCATGGTGGTCGTTGGTGTGCTCATCATACCCTGTGAGCCGCTCAGATGGCTACGAGGTCTGGAATGTAGCTCTTCCTCCTGTCGGCGCTTCTTGCGTTGGAGCCAGAAGAAGACGGCAATGCCACCGATGATAGCAACGAGAGCCAAGACTCCAATGGCGATACCTGCAGCAGCACCGCTACTAAGCCCTTTACTCGACGTCGTAGTCCCGTTGTGGTCAGCACTGGGGCCCGACCCGGTTCCAGGATCTGGATTTGCCGTTGGCAGCACCGTCACTGTCTCGTAACTAATCGTCCCACCAGCCGTTACGGTCTTGACGGACGTAGTAGGTGTGGACGTAGTTTGGTCGGTTGTCTTTGAAGGGGTGCTTTCCTGCCATGGAGAATTAATAACCCCGTCTCAAACCATGCAGCTGTACTAGATAAGAAAGAGAAGGAAAAGAGAAAGAACAACAGGAAACATATTGAACTGGTCCAGCGGAGCATACAGGTATTCTAATAGTTGTAGAGGCCTTAGTTGCAGTGGTACTTGTGGTCGAGTCGTCTGTTGAGGTAACAGTACTCGATGTTTCCACGGTCGGAGTAGTAGTTTGCTCCTGAACCCATATACAGTTAAAATGAAATATCTTCCATCATCCCAAGTTTACATAGGAAACCGCTAGACGCTATAGAAAAAGAAAGATAGGAAAGAACCCAGAAATCTCTGTGCTATCTGTGGTGGTTGTCAGGTTTTCGTTCAGATATTAGAATACTTACTGTAGTAGATGTTGATGTGCTCGCATCTGCTGTACCCGACGGGGTCAAACCTAGTGCTATATATCCGTATAGACCTTGGGCGCCGCAAGTGTCTGGCTTCCAACCGGGACAGGTATCGCTGCATTTGCCGGTGTCTACTTGCTCTGACTCGGCAGGTATATAGTCACTGCACCAGCAACTGTGCGATTGAACAATGGCAAAGGCATATGCGGTGCCGTCGTGATCAACGCAGAAGTCGTGGCATAGCCCGTTGGATTGCCATATACTGCTATCTTCAAAACTGTCAGCCCAGCACAACTGGGATGATGTGTATCACAGAGAACCTACTGGTTGGAGTTTCGGCAGTATTCATGCTTGCACAATATTCCATGTCAAGGGATTGTACAAGAGCAGGAGCAGTTATCAAGGTTATAGAGGCTATAGCAGCCAAGAAAGGCACGCTACATCGCAATCGAGCCATGTTAGGGGGTCCAACAAGACAGCCACTCAAGGTACCTAGAAACGGGGGAGATCAGGTTAGTGAATGATTTGTAGAGTTGACGATGGATATACTGCGCAGAGCAACGATTCCATGGGGTTGGTTGACTTGGCGATAGATGGGAAGAGGTCCCAGGCTGACCCGAAGATGGCTGTAACCACTTACTCTTGTTCCTATCTTCCAAAGTAATGGCTCAGTGGGCAGTATTGCGTAGCGAGCCAACCGATTGTAGACGATTCCCAAATCCTAGTCACAAACTACCGAGAGAACAATGGTCGTAGCTTCGCATGGTCAAGACCGAACCTAATCAAAGGCCCCGGGGCTCTGGCAGTCGGCCAGGTGGTTAGGGATGTCCCGAGATGTCGAGACGGGCAAGTGAGGGTCCCGACTTGTGTGTTGAGGAGCTCGAGATCGGATAGACGTGGGGAGTTGGATGGCTTCGCGGGACAGCAGACAGCTGTGGTCCGGGTTTCTCGATCCCTCTCAGGAGATTATTGGGATAGAGAGCAATCGGATGGCTGAGGGAGGAGAAGAAAGAAAATGGGCGGACACGAATGGTGGGTTGAATTGGCCTTGGCCTTGGCCTGGGTGAGGAGGAGGTGGACGAGGATTCGAGCGAGGATTAGGATAGGATGGGATTGAGTGGACAGGACTGGACTGGACAGGACAGGATAGGACAGGGTGGATGGATGGACGTTCCAAGGTTGTTTGCAGGGGAGTGGGAATGGGGGGGTGGCCGGGACGACAACACGACAGGGAAGAAAAAGAGGATGGATCATGGATACGGGAAGAGTGGATAGCTGCCTATGTACATATGTATGTACCTATCTACAGTACATAGTACAGCAAGCTACAGGTGCCGTACCTACAACAGGTTCTGAATACAGTGCCCACATAGCTCTGGCTCTGGTCTGGCCTAGCGTACACTACACTAAAGCGCTCAGCAAGTTCTTGTTCTCGCCTGTCTAGTAGATACCTACCTAATCTCGCTAGGGACGCTTTAAAGTACTTGTACCTCTAGCGCTGTATGTAAGTACTAGGTAGGTAGGTAGCTGGGCTGACAACAGCACATCTGTAGATCGAAATAGAAAGGCCACAGGGTAGATCTTTGTTCCATCACGCGCTGTACTGTATGATACTGTATGATCCCCGGCGTTTTACACATACCTACATAAGTATTCATAGATAAGAGGGCAGCCTGAATTGTACATACTGTAATCAGGTATTGTGTGTGTGTGGCCCAGCTGCAGCTCCCATGTGCCAAGCACAGCGACTGGCTGACGGGTTGGTTGAAAGGGTGGATAGAGGTGGACTCGACAAAGGAACACGAGTTATGCCCGTACTGTATCTTTTAATGCCAGATGATTGATTGATCTTTATTTGGCCTTGGTACGAGGTCTGTACACAAATACCTACCTACTACGACGAATGCCTCACGAATGTGGATGAAATACTAAGCAAGCGACCAGCATCTACACAGTCAGACTACCATAACTGTAGCTTTACAAAGTGCCCACTACTACCAAAGTTACGAAGGCGAAGAGAGTCCTACATAAGTAAGTAGAAGACGAAAGCAAACGAATGTCTAGACTAAATGAAAATGAGAACGGATGTCGCGGAAACGAAAGGGCCCGATAAGGGGTGGACAAAGGAAACAAAGAGAGCTTGTCTTGAACGAACAGAGATGCATTTAGTGTACATGTTCACTATAAGCTTAGGTGTCTAGCTGAGCTAGCTTGCCGCATAGCGCATGGAGGACCTACCTAGTTCAGCCACCTAGTAAACGCTAGGTAAGTTGTACAGTACATGCACATACCCTAAATACACCCCTAGATACCTACCTAGGTACTGTAGCAGGCTCACTGTAGAATGAATCTACTAGGATAATATTAATTTAAGGTCAAAGTTGTAGTGTAATTTCGCAACTCGCGATAACCTCATTATCCCTTTTATACAAGCCCTCATAAGTCCCCAAGGATATTTATGGTTTAAGTCGGTTGTGGCCACCTGGATAAGAGAAGTGATAGAACCATCTACGGTACCTGCTAGAGCGGGCGCTGATATAAAGTGCGTTTCTAGATCTTGTCAATTATAATGGTACGATCAGGATATCTTGAAAACCACACAGGTCAAACGTTGTTTACCTACTTAAAGAGCAACACGCGACGGACAGAAAAAAAATATTGCGCGCCAAGTGGGCAGAATGTCGTCATCAGTCGACCGCTGCTATGTATTGTCCTCCCAACTGTTTCAACAGACGAGCCGGCAACTCGCTTACCCGGGGTGGCGTTAAAGTTAGCTTCTTACTTAAGGCCTCGAGGCTTGAATTCTACATTAAGTCTCGCATTAAGTCTATCAGTGACCAGGATGGAGCTTCCAAGAGGTGGATACTAGGTAAGTATTATGTTTTGTACATTGTACAATTGATATCTTCTACAGAATCACCTGGTGGTTATTGTACTGCCATCCATATATGTGATCAACAAGCTGGTCTTGAAAGTGCTACTTACATACTATGTAAGTATATAATCCCCAAATACCAGCATGGATACCTACCTAGCCGGCCGGGGGGGGGTATACGTAAGGGTTACTGCAAGGGTTACTGGGTCAGTATGCCTTTCTGCAAGTGTGACAGGTGGAATACGCTGTTGCCAATTGGTTATTATGGCTACAAGGCTTTTGTATACGAATTCCATACTAATTCAGTGTACCTTTCGAATTTCTATATTCCTTTCAATTTGGAAACCATGTCAAAGCGTAATACTATGTCCAAATTTAGAAATAATTACTATAGTAGAGTATGACCGTAGTTTACTTTATAGTACGTTATTTAACGAAGGTTGAGAAATCTTCCGTTAAAGTCCTGAACTGCGAAGCGATTGCGATAGGTTTCCTAGCCTTTAGGGTGGTGGTGGTGGTGGTGGGAGTAGATTGGATTGGATTGGATTGATCTTTACAACGATTATCCTTGAAACTGGCGATAGATTGGATTGGTTGAATAAGTAGCTAGGTCTGTATGGCTAGGTCTATATGGCTAGGTCTGTATGGCTAGGTCTGTACTGCAAAGGACTGTAGGGGTTGTAGGGGTAATATGGGCTATTTTAAAGGGCTGGACATAATTACGGTAAGTATGTCTGCTAATGGTAAATATTACGAATGGGTAATGTTTTATTTTTATATACAATTATTATACGGTAATAGAATAAATTCGCCGTAATGGTTTCCATTTCGACATGGTTACCATTTGGTAAATGCCCTGCAAGTGTCTTCAGCTGTAAGCCTTTCGAAATGCCGTAACCCTTGCAGTAACCCTTACGAATACCCCCCCCGGGGCGGTAAGGTAGGTATTTGATGGTAGAGTACGGAGTAGTTATACACGTTAAGAGTGTGAGCTAGGGTGCTCAATCAAGCTTTCTTAGGTCAGCGAGTGAGCTGTTCCTTAGTCACCCAATGCCTGGCATTTCTGCCTACCCTGGCTACCCTTCTCAAACATGGTCAAACACGATGGCCATTCATTCGACATATACAGTTCTTTGTCGAGGCACGAGCGTCGGATATTATATGGATTTATTGTTCTCGCGTGAGACATGCAGTTCCGAGGCGTCGTCCATGCCTGCTCGCCCTGACTCTGATGGTGGTGCTGGTGGTTATCACTGCTCATAGGCAGGCAGGCAGGCCACTACTCCATCTCCATGTGCTCTCTCTGTCTCGTGTCACGTCGGCACCAAGCCAATCCCCGGTAAGCCGACGGGGTTTGGCAACCTGCCGGGCCTCTTATGTACTGTATCACCCACCGTCGACGATGGCCGCTTACGCGTCTACCAGCGCCCCGTGGCACCGGCTATTAAGCTATATAGTGTTCCCATCCGCACATCACACACGGCCTCGAAACGCTACCAACACAAGCACAACGTGATGAAGGAACGTCGCAAGCAATTTACTTTCCAGACGCACGATCTGCATTGACCGGCCGGGCTCGAGAGTATATCGCCTGGGCATCACAAGCTAATCGTCCAATTGCACATCACTCTCCTCCAGATGGACGAGATCCGCTACTACGTTTACGATGGCGGATTGACGATATGGTAGTCACGATACCACCTGGTGGGTGAGCATACTCCGCTTGCCGCTTTGAACACGAACTCGGCCCCACGTTTGGCTCCCAGCCTCCTTCGAACATCGTCCGACGCAACTAGCAGATACGATTGGCACATGTCAAGCGTACAGCGCTTACGCTGCAGATGCGGATTGGGGTAGAGTATGTAGGTGAGGTAACCCGGGGGTTTGGCAGAAGGCGGGGAAAAGCCCATCACGACCGACCACCTCACGATGAGGCACAATTCACCAGCTTATCACAGTAGCGGTGT
The DNA here is from genome assembly GCF_022495145.1 of Xylaria bambusicola. Taxonomy (NCBI): domain Eukaryota; kingdom Fungi; phylum Ascomycota; class Sordariomycetes; order Xylariales; family Xylariaceae; genus Xylaria; species Xylaria bambusicola. The sequence continues at coordinate 110,194 of NW_025953605.1, read as the reverse complement.
CTTATCAACGCCATGCTATGATCAACTGGGTAATAGTAGAAGGGAAGTATACGAGTTCGTGTCTATTCGTAGCGCTATCCATCCCGGCATATAATGGTAGGTATAAGACCAGCCTTCCCAATGGTATTGGCCAGCTAGCCAGAAGCACGACTTTCCTCTTCTAGACTTTGTTGCTGGCGTCGACAAGGGGCCTTGCAAGATGGCTTGCCCAGCCATAGATAGCCGAACCTTGGCATGATACCCTGCTGTCATTGCATCATCAGCACACCATACTGGGTATTTCTTCAATACAAGAGACACCCTGTACCAACCAAGACAACTGTCTCGGAATTTCAACATTAGCCAACGCCAACTATGAGCCACACAAGAGTGCAGTCACGTGTTGACAAGGCAAGGAATATAATTAAATCTTGATATTCCGCCCGACTTCTTGTTTCGAGTTTGTCTTGGCACTCCATCTCAGTCTGATGTGGCATTCCACTATAAAACAAGCTTGCCGTCTCCCGATTATCAAACATTCCAGAACGATTAGCTACCTATCGATTGAACGCCTGACACCATGCTGAATAGATTCACGTATCCAAATGAAACGCGAAGACTGTCGCTTCACTACCGATAATCAGATTTCTGCTCAACGCTGCATCATGTTTGTGCGACGCGATTCGATTCATATTAAACTCTGGGTCGGCCCGAGATGCTTCGCATATCTTGCAGCAAATCCGGGCATACCCAAATTAAGAGAGCCCGCTCTAGATTGACTTGGACCACACAGAATACCTATAAATCCCTGAAGAAGCCGGCCATGCTCAAGAAGGTTTCACTTTAATGCACGCCTCTCGCCTTGTCTTGGAATAAGGTTACCACCTTCCAATGAGATTTGATGAGCTGTCCAGGCAACAATGAGCCCCGAGTGCAACATAGCGGGCTACAAGTAACGTCGCTTAGCTTCAGGCAACATGACAATGCCAAAGAGCAACATAACGATACCTTCGACATTGCCATATTGCGGTTCCCAATGCGATAGTCATGCCAGCAATCTTTGATTCTTGCACTTATCTCTAATCCCAACATGAGATGTGGTTTAGGTCACCTAATCATGTACCTTAAAAGGCCAGCAACAGTATCACCGTAATAGTCGTAAACATAGGCATAAGCCTTCATGATCTCATCTTATCTTGATTACGCAATATCGATGAAGAGTGCTTACTGCGTAGTGAATCGGTGAGCGAAACTACTCCATCCGCGATGGAATAAAACACGACAAGAGTTTGATCCGGTTGCGAAGCTTGTATATGTACGTACTTACACGGACAGTTATGACGATGCTCGAAGGCAAGAAAGGCGAACTACAGTACAGTATATAAAGGAGCTTAATTAACGACGATAAAGTGAAACGACGGTGTTATAAGTGTTTTGCCACATACATCATGACTGAAAGCGGAAGCGCGTTAGCCGTCTGTTTACGCGATATTTTGTTCTTATTACATACATGTATACAGATATATCTCAGATCTCAGCCTGGGATCCAAGTAATGTAAAACTTTTGAAAGCTTAATTGCAATCTTGGATTTCTATCTCTCTAGCTTTGAACCCATTTCACCCAATGGAATATATACCGATCTGTTACATTGCTCTACCTGTGTGATGAGATGTGATCAAACGCGTATTAGCGCGCGAGCTGAAAAAATAAATATAAACAAATCCTATGGTAAACGAGTTTCCCCATCGGATCAATCCACATGGTTAAAGAGGAACATTATTGGTGCGGATAGGGATCGTTCCGGGAATACTGGTACTAGCACCTGTCGATCGAAAACTGGACTGCGCTTAGTATGGAGGCGAGGGGTTTACTTAGATCAGAGTTTAAGTAGATCGAATCCAGGAACAGAAGTAGCAATCTTAGCAATGAGCTTTACTCGATATAGTCAACCAACATGCTAAGACAAAGCCCGACTTTGACCAAGTACCCAAAATGCAAGTAGACGGAACGTAAGTATGTGTAAGTAGATCGTATCTCATGATTTGACATTGAATCTATCCCTGGCTCAATCTGCCAGATTTACAAGTATGAAGTCGTTCACACAACTCGCACGTTGCGCCTCTCTCTCACCACGTAATCACTGTCAACCCATCCAACCCCAACCCTCGTATACTCATCATCCACACTAGTCCGTCTGACAACTAAGATGTAGTACTTATTGCTTGACCCATGCTCGCCTCCAGGAGAGTTCCTCCCAACGACAATACACCGCTCAGTATGAGGGTCTATACTCACCTCGATGTCGTACCAAATCTGCCCTCTTTCGACTTTACTTGAGTCCAGGACGGCATAACTTGCATCCCGTTGTTCCAAGCTACAGTTCCAGAAAACTCCCACGTCGGTAAGCAACACATGATTCTTCTTCCCCTCCTCCTCCTCAATGAATCGGAGATTTTGAGCCCAGTCTACGTCACCAAAAGGAATTTCCATGAACCGAATACTTCCCCCGTATGCCATCCATGACCAAGATGGCACGAGCCCGGGCTCGTACCCAATCCGCGGCGTCTTCTCCCCCGCAGACCTCTGCCAGAGGAGATTCCTATGGAGATACATCCCGAAGATGTCGTATCTGCTTTGACACCACATGGCGCCTGCAATACGGGCTTCTAACCCGGATGCTGCAAAACATCTGTCCGTCTCCTTTGTCAGGTCACGCTTCGAATACTCTTCGGAAAAAAAGCGAAGGAATTCCGTAGTACGTCTATCTCCCGATTTAAGGAGTCGGTCGGGGAAGTTTGAATCGAGCGTGAAGTATGTCTTTCGCAAAGAGCTATGAAGCGAAATACCCGAGTTAAGAAGATAGTAAGGTATCACATATTGTTAAGCTCGTACCTGTTTAGTTTGGTGAGGGTTTCGCAGTATATCCCCTTGCTACATTCCCAGTACATCTGCTTGTCGCTGAAATAGATCGTTCGTCGCGACAAAATCCTTTCTTGCATTACCCACGCTCTCGTGTTGAGCGGAGCCTTCTCCACGTGGTCGTTGAAATCATCTATATCAACGTGGTTGTTGGAATCGTCCGTATCGGCGCAGATGTAGAACCGTCCGCCCGAGGCATCTTGGACGAGGACGCATTCAGTGCTCACACTCCGCTTAAGGAACCCCGCTTCCGAGTTGGCAGCTGAAGTTGCAGCGATTGTGCAGTAGGCTGAGGCGAAGACGTCTTCCATACGCTTGGCCTCGCGCCCCCAATCATTCTCATTCACTGGATTATGCACAGCGAGTCGATCCAGATGAATGGAATGCCTAGCTCCCGGGTTACTCGAACCGCGTCCTGGAATGTCTTTGGCAGCTCAGAGAAACCAAACCGTTTGAGTCGTGTTTCAATGTTATCATCGGTTGTGCAGAATCGAGGGCTGTCCTTGGTAGGAGGGTGTTCACCCCAGCAATGGGACAACGCGACATATTTCAATCTCTGATTTTCCTTGGGACAGTAGAGACGTAGGATGTTGGGATCGGGATCGCCAACGTAGAGGAGTCGAGTCGGCAATGCTGTCTCGGATTTGGCCGCATCATTCATGCAATAATGGAACTTGTCGCACCAACGAAGCCATGCACCAAGCAGCGTAAAACGCGTGGGACTTTCAGCTTCGGGTAGGACTGGAAAGCTGATCCCCATGTCTTCACCAAGGTCAGCGGGAGATTCTAAGTCAGGACACAACCTGAGAATTCTAGACCCCTTGCGTCCAATCTTCAACGCCAACCCTTCCCGAACGATATGAACATCTAGTTCATCATCATTGCAGCGGCGTTGAACTGCACGGAGGAGCAGAGCACAGACTCGGCAATTTTGTCCAGTGTCACTAACTTTGGAAAGATGAATGTTGCAATCAGCAGCCACAATTGGAGCACAGGAGGTACAACACTGGAGTGAGGCAAGCTGAGTCGGTAGCACGCTGGTTGGTAAGCTCTCGAAGAGCTCTAGAGCGAAGTCATCGTCGAAAGTACGACGCCAGTCGTCGAACTCGCGGAAGTCATCCCACTACACCACCAACCGCGGCGCCATCATTATCAGCCTCGCATGCCGGTATTCGCAGGTCTACTTGCCTCATTAACCAGGATCTCCTCTTCAACGAGCTCACAGCGGCGACGCTCCTCCTCGGAGATGAGCCACCAGTCGGAGAAGGAGAAAAGCGAGTGCGATCCAGCCTCCTCGAGGCGGCGCCCAAGGAATAGCAAAAGTTCGCTGTTGAACTCCGCGTTGTGACTCTCCTCTTCCATCCGGAATAAGCTATCTTCCCATATTCCTTGATCCATCAGAGTAAGTTCAACTGCAGTTAACAGAGATAACGATATAATGAAATGGCGCTTATAGACCGTAACTTTAGTTGATGAGGCCAAGGCATAATTCTCACACTCGAGAGACAGGCGGGGTAGCTTCATGAACGGCTGCCATTGGATTTCAACTAATCTTTTGGTTTAATTTCATAAATAATTATTATTTATAAATGAATGGATAGTTATAACTAGGTAGTTTATTTAATACTCATTTCTGTTAATACATTGAAATCTCTCTCTCTCTCTTTCACACACACACACACACATAACTTCGCTCAACACTTACACTAACATTCAAATCTCCCTCCACCTCATACAACACTTCATCCAAAGATGTACATATACATGCACTAAACACTCAATACCTACATTAGTCCATGGCGCTACTGTACATGTACGTGGAGTTCATACGCGGCGCAGCGCGGCGCAAAACGGTCTAGTGTCGCGCCCGAAATAACGATCGCCGTTCACTTGCTAGTTCTGTTCTGCACGTTGTACACGCTAAGTCGTAGTTCGTGGCAGAGTTCGTCGCATCTCGCTCTGTCGGATCTTAGTGCCGATTCCATGCAGGTTGGTGCGTCTTGGTGTGCACACTACTTATATAGGAGGCACATCGTATGCATCTGTACCTGGTTTTGGTAACGCGAGGGACAGATAAGGGGTTGCAGGAGGGGTCTTCTTTTGTGAAGCAAGTACCTACCATTCATGAGCGTATATCACATGCTGGTATCTTTCTGTCGAAGAAACTGGAGATCTCGGCTATTGCGGGAGACTCTGGACATAAGTTGTCTGGAGTACATTAGGTAGATCTGGTGATAGCGTTTACTTAGGTGTACGTAAGTGTACCGTATATGTAGTGTCAGCAGAGAATATTACATGTGCCGTGCAGCCACATTTAACGAAATAGGAATCGAGTCCCTTATTTCCCAGGTATGTATGGATGAGGAGAATATTGTGAATTGCCTCCTTTCTCGGTTCTTTTAGGAACGTAGTATAAGCCAGTGTAGAGGATGCGGTTGTGATCTTAAATACCTATATAATCAAGGTTTACTGCAATAGTTGAATGAATAAAACCATCACTTAAAGAAAGTGAGATAAGACTTGGTTGACTTGTTCATTACTGGTGACTTGAGCTCACCTCCTCTAATTCAGCTGGAACTAACATAGCACGTAGAAATGTTATCTCACAACGGCACGTTACGATATGACACGTAGGAGTCTTCGATACTACTCGTTTCGATTCTCTACACATAGCTCATCTTAGCTAACTAACTAGATAGCTATGGTACCATACCATAACCTTCCCTCTCTCCCTCGCCATATACGCTCAGTCATCTCGTAGACACCAGCCAGTCAACTGTAAGTAATGCTCATGGCATCTACAAATATGTAAGTCCCTCTTTTCAAGAAGGAAGCAAGTCCAAGTACAATACACTGAAGAAGGGATTTACAAACAATCAAAAAATAAAATGATCCTGGATATTCCCCCCGTCCGCCATCCGCCGTAAAACGCCTAGTCCTTGTCTTCCAAAGTGTTGTGCTGAGCTGAGCAGTACTCTGCTTTACTCTGTTGTTCTGTAAGAAGCGAGTGTCCAGATATCATCACCTATTTATAAACTCCAAACGCACTCGCTCGCTTGCTCTTCCCCCCCCTCCTCCCCCTTCCCTTCCTATCACTAAAAAGCTTTGACTTCACCTCGCCCCCCTCGTAGGCGATCCCCCTGCATTCCCCTTCCCTCTCACAGGTATATCCCTCCCCCTGACACGAGTAGGCGAAGGCGAAGGGGACCCTCTCAGCGGAGCACCTCCTTTGGTAGATAGCGTAGACATAGATGAACCGGCCGGACTCGTCTCGCGCGAACTCTTGCTTTCGAATTCCTGCACCATGGCGCGGACGCGGCGAGGCGTGGAGGGTGCGTTACTATTGGAAGAATTACCCCCTGCGACCGAGGCGCGGAGATTGGACTCGCTCCTGAAGTCTTGTAGTTTATGTGGTGAGGAGGGCCGTGATTTCGTGGCGGTAGGAGTGGTAATGGGATTCGGTAGAGCGGGGGCGGTGGTGGTACTCTTGATAGGATCTGTATGTTTGGTATTGGTAGTAGTATTGGCGGAAGGATTCTTAGCAGATGAAGAGAATGAGATGGGCTCAGGTCTGGGTATGAAAGGACTCTTGGAGGGAGCATTCTTCGCAGTATTCTTCGCAGTACTTGCGTTTGCATTTGTATTGGGATTGGCATTGCTAGAAGACCTGCTGCGCCCAACTCCCGGCGTCCCCAAGATAGGCGTGATTTGCGTACTTCCCGCCGAAGGCCTCTCAAACCGCACCGCTTCAGCTGACAAAACGTCCGCATCACTATGGTGCGATATCATGGATACAGGCGTCACCGCCGTACTCCTCACTTGCTGCAGTTCTATGCCGAGGCGGTTCATCTGCTCTTCTAGCGTAGAGGGTGCGAGCTCGGTTTCTATGCGTGGTGGTGATGTTGTTGTGAGTTGTTGGTAATGTAGCAGCGGCGGACGGCGCGAGAATTCGTTCCCTGGCGTCCGCGGCGATGTTCGTGGTGATGGTGTGCGGGCATCGCTTGCTTCGATGCGTTCCCATTCTTCGTCTAACTCCCGCCTTAGCGCCTCTTTCGAGCCCGAAGTTTCTTCTCTGTCTTCTTCGCTCAAGGGGCTAGGAGTAGGTATAGGGCGCTCCACTGGCAGTGATAAATTGTGCTGTTGCTGTTCAGAAACCCATGGTTTGTTCTCCTTTCGGGCTTCTTCTGCATCAAACATTACCACGTCCCGCTCGCTTTCAAAGTCCGGCTCGGCATTGACTACCCTCAAGGGCTCCTTAGGCACCGTGAACATGACCTGCACGAGTCTCTTCTCGACAGCTTTCTCGATATCCCATTCCTCGTCGTCATGATGTTCGCCTTCTCCCCTGTGAAGAGGCGCGTAGCGAGCTGCTGCCTGGCTTGAACCTGCCTCGCTGGATTCCCAGGCCCCTCGACCCCCTTTCCGTCGCAACAGGCCGTCGGCTGCGAAACCGCTTATTCCACTCAGGCGGGCCTCGAAGTCATTCGTTTCGACAACGCCGGCTTGAAATGGACTTTCTTCGTCTGTATCGCCTGAGGGAGTAGAGTCTGAACCGGTGAAGACGCGTCGTAAGCTACCGAACCAGCTGCGCCGAGGTTTGTTCTTACTCGGGCTCCCCGGCTCAGGGGATTCATCCTCTGGATCTTCTTTTTCCCTTTCTTTATCTCGTCCTAGTAGTAGCCCTGGCCCCTCAGCCTGCAGCGCCGGAAAACTACTCCTTGCTGTATTATAACTAGGTGCCGAGCTGGAACTACTGCTACCTCCTCGGCCCTCGGTGGTTGCTGCAAGTGCGGCGGCAACGGCGACGCCGAATCCAGGGCGGAGTTGTCGAAGTAGCGAACCTGAGCGACTGAGGTTGCTGCGGTTAGACTCGGAGATATTACTTCCTGTGCGCGAGCTGTCATCTTCGCCGGCGATATTGAAACCACGGCGTGATGGAGATGTTCGTCCGGGACCGCCTGCCGTGGCAGCAGTACTCTTCGGTGCATTGGCACGGCCGCTCAGCAGTGCATCTGCGGCATCTACGTCGGTCATCCAGTCTTGCACATCAGGATCTGTAACAGAAGCGCGAACCCGTTCTTCGGGACTAGGAGTTTGAGAGGTGCGTGTTGGTGGCGGGAATGAGATTGGGCGTTCTCGGGTCGGCGTTAGGAAAGGATCGGAATACGCGCCACTATCGCGTCGTCCGTCACGAACGGGGCTCATCGCTTCCTCACCGATGTCTCCGGTTCCGTCTTCGTCGGCTTCGAATATGGGGTTCATGCCGCCCACGTTTCTCTGAGCAGGGACTGGCTCATATCCAGAGGACGATGAGGGTTGGTGCTGGCCCCAGGCTGCTCGAGGAGCTACTGGTTTCCGATTTATCTGTTTCATTGGCGGCGGAACTGGAGGCATGTCTCCGAACCAGTCATGGCGACTGTTATCCATGCTTGTTCGCCCAGTCTGTAAGCTGTGGTAGCCGAGGGATCGACCTCCACGCTGGTAGGGATCAGGGCCGCCCATATACCAGTTGGTGTCATTTTCATATTCTCCTGCTAAGTCATCTTGGCCCAGAAAGCGAGAATTGTCTTGCGCGAGGGAACGGAGGTGGGAATCCCGGACTGTTCGTCCACTTCGTTTCCTCTTGCGATAGCAAAAGAATAAGAGAATCGCGAGCACAATGAAAATAAGTCCGAGTCCAAGACCGAGACCGAGACCTAGTCCCAGACCGAGTTTCTGTTTCTGGCCGCTTCCTAGGCCTGGCGCACTTCCCTCTGAAGAGTCCCTGGTGTACGAGGGGTTGGTGTAATCATCGGACCATGTCATCGAGGTGAGGTTGAGGAATGATGCAGTGTTGCCAGTAGTCTGTCGCTTCTCGTTGGCACCGGATGAAGAAATAGCGTGACCTCCATAGATCATCATCACGTTTCCAGGTAACAATGCAGCACCATGACCGTAAATTCCATCGCCTGGAGGCTGTGAATCAGGAATCGACCACTGCCATTCCCCTTCGCCACCATATTCTGACCCGATCTGTAGAACGGCGAGCTGAGGATATGCAGCCTGGGTGAGGTCACCGACCCAGCCTCCGTAAACAATCAGAGCAGTCCCATCCCCATTCAAAACAGCCGTGTGCCCTGATCGACTGTCGACACTCTCCGCCGTAGTCTTCAATGCCAATTCGTTGCTCGAGGAGCCAGATCCCATCATGTATACATCCGATACGAAACTCCAGCTCTCTTGTGGAAGACTCCATATTGCTACCGTGCTCATGTTGATGAATGCATACTGCGTGTGCCCGCCCAGCAAGACATAGTTGATTTGTTGTGTGGTAATGCCGGATCGATTAGAAAACGACGGCGCTAAACCGGTGAATGTAAAGCCAGCTTCGGGAACGGGCGGGCCGCTACTCTGCACAGGCTCGACCGTATAGCCGCTTGATTGAGCCATGGAGATCTTGACCATCTGGTTAGAGTAAGTAGCCTGTGATTGCGAATTGCTGGTTGCATCTGTGTCGTTGTTTGGGCACATGCCACCATAGACGAAGATATCAGCGGGTGATGTCTCTGGCTCTAGCATAGTTGAGAAGCTGAAGCTGGCGCCTAAAAATCCAGGACCTATGGTAAGAGATTTGGCATTTTTGGCGAGTTGGATGTCCTCCTGGTTCCATGCGGTTGATGTAGTGTCTGAAGCCGAGGGATTGAAAGACCAGATAGTAGAGCCGCTGGAGGTCGAACAGTTTCCCGCATATACGAGCAGTGACCCATTGTCGGCAAGGGAAGGGACGAAAGCCGTGCTTTCACCTTCTAAGAATGGTAAACCTGACGAGAGAGTGTTGAAAGAAAGCGATGAAGCTACCAAAGTGGCAGAAATGTCGAGTGATAGCAAGTCGACAGAATCACGTCGAGGAGAAAAGATGTAGGCAACTCCTCCTGTGGCATTGTCCTCGGCGACGCCAGGTTTCGGGGCAGGTAAGAATATGCTCGTCGGGATGTAGGGGAGCGTTTGTGCTGCCGCGACATTGACGGAGAGGCAGGCCAAGGCTGTTAACGCTGTTAAGAGGCGGGTAGCCGCTGCGCATCGCAAGGGCAGCGAGCGTAACGCGACGACGATGACATCGCCGGCCGGCGGCGACAGCAACAACATGCCGAACGGGGATTGTCTGTCTTGTTCACCTCGACCTTGACAGAAGCATCGTTCCTTGTTTGGCCAAAGAGGGATGTGCGTGTACACGAAACAGGTGACGAATGAGCGGGTGAGAAAGAGATTGGGCGATAGAAACAAAAACGTGTCTCCCACTATTGCCTACACGAGGCGGGTACCTACGTCTGTCTGTCTGTCTGTCTGTCAGTCAGTCTGGTCACCCAATGTGCTGGCAGACAGATAGCAGACAAGGCAGGCAGGCTAGGGGTTCCTGGAAAGATCTGGCTGATCAGGGTTTTTGTTGTGGGTAGAAAAGGTGGGGTGATGAGGCATAGAACAAGGGCATCGAGAGGAGAGGTTGAGGTCTCAGATGATGGAGATATTCTTCCCGGGTCGAATGGGGTGGGTATGGATAGCCAGGTACAACGGGGAGGTACACGTGTGTACCTAGAATTAATTACCTGGGTTAGGTAGCTATATCACACACACCTATTATCCTCATAATTGTGTGTGATTGGGATACTCGACAAGAGAGAAGGGGTGAAATGGTAGAATAATAATATCAAGAATGACGATGATTATGGTACAGCAAAGATCAGATGCACCATAACAATCCTTTGTTCGGGGACTCGAACAGGATCAAACCATGGAAACCACAACAAAGTCGATGGATCATTGGCCTCGGGATTCCCCCATCACAGAGGACACAACCATCACTCAGTCAATCTAGTCTTGAATCTAGGTGGTAGTGTAGTCCTGAATCTGAATCTCGGCGGCATTATCGCGACTTGCCTTCTTGTTGGAGCAGGTCGCATCATGTTTACTGCGGGGTGTCTTCTCCGTTGTCACGACAACGCTCCCTCGCCGAGGTTCCACTGCCGCGCCGCCCGCGTCCAAGATAAAGTAATAAAACCAATAGTATGTCTGCATCACACCCATGCCAATCTCTATTTGTAGTAGCGTCGCGTCCCATCCGAGCCATCCTACTTACTCTATGTGAGAGAACTTGGTATTACCCACCCGGGTCTCGACTTACTTAGAGATCTAGGGTTACATACATGTTGTTTAGGGGCGGGAACCATTGTGGATTGGGTTTGGCTCACCACCGTGACATGAGCTGCATGAACTTGATGCTGGAAATTGCTGGGAATAGTCCTGTACGCGTTTATCTTCTTCCCGGAGCAGGTAATTGTTTCAACTTCCCAAATATAGCTGTAAGCCTAGGTACCATACTGAGTACCTAGGTACTTACTTAGTAATGACATATGGAACGTTGCAAAGACGGACAGCTCGCTCCATGTGACAAATGAAAATCCTTCTCTGCCTATGTGTGCTTATATTGAGGTCCTACTAGATAAATACATACATACAAACAATGCCATGCCATCTTGTCACCGCCTATTATTGATTTTTTAGAAGTCGCCGGTAAAACCCCGATGGGATGAGAAACACTAATAGACGACGACTGCCTGTGATCGGCTAACTAGGTACCGGCCATGTGCATCATGAAGGAGCAAGGTTATGTCCTATCCACAGCCTCGTTGTACCTTGTGTAAATGACTAATTGATTACGACTCCCAAATGGCTGCCCATCTGTATCTATTGACTACTTGGTTGCCTGTGCCGCGTTCAGCTCCGTCTCTAGCTCTTTAATCCGCAACCGCGCCGCGTCACGGTTCTTATACGCCGCGTTCCGCTGCGCCTCCAGCTCGATCATCGCCGGCTTCACCTTGTTCGGGTCCGCGAGCACCTTCATCTGCAGCACCTTGATCTCGGACGCGCTCTCCTTCAGCTTCTGCTCCAGGTGGGCCTTCTCTTCATCGCAGCTCTCCTTCGCCTGCGAGAGTTCTGTCTGCAACACTATGTGCTGCGTCTGCAGGTCGTTCCACAGCTTCTGGATTGTCTCGAGCTCTTCCCTGTAAAGCTCTGCCTCCTGCCGTGCTGACTCAAGTTCCTCCTTTTGCTGCTTGCTGAGGCCGGCAGCGCCCTTTTGCTGCTTAGTCGCATCATATAGCTTCTGGCGAAGGCCTCCGACTTCCCGCCGGAGGTTGGTCTCGTTCATCTGCAGCGCCTTATACCGACCCTGGAGCTCTGTGAGTTCGGCGTCCTTCTCCTCTGTATTCTTTGTGACCTCAACTAGCTCCTTCTGGACATTGTGGACCTGGGTGTGCAGGGCCGACACCGGCGTGTTGGAGGATATCTTCATAATCTTCCGCTCAAGCTCCACGCGTTGTGCCAGCGCCTTGGAGAGCTGCGACTCGAGCATATCCCGCTGGTTTTGGAGGTCGGGTAGCTCAGTGTCCATGCCGCTTTGAGCCTTGGCGAGCTGTTCTCTCGCGTCCCTCAAGTGCTGCTCTAGAACTTGCACCTTTTGCTTAGACGTCTTCAGTGCTTGCTGGGTAGCTACCGTGTCATGGTCTCCCGCGGACAGCGAATCGTAATAGTCGGCCGTCAGGACGACAATGTTACGCTTGGTGTCCTTGTAGATCTTCGACTGGCTGCTTCCAAGCGCTTGAGGTAATTTTCCGATGAAGTCAATATCGACTGGGGCTTTCAACTGCTTGACCTGGTGTTCCAAGTTCTTAATCGCATCTCTGAAATCGCCGATATTCTTGTCACACTGCATTAGATGATCAAAGAAGTCTGTATTTATAGCGACCAATCCTTGATTATCATCTCTGTATACGCTCGCGAACTGCAGCTTCCACGGCAGGTTGATGATCTTGGATGGTGTAGTGGTTTCACATGTAGCCCTAAGCTCGGCGTTTTCGTCTCGTAATCGAGAACACTCGGATCTCAATGTAGTCAGCTCTTCCTGGCGTGTGTGTGAGGCCAAGACACCGTCGTCCAACGTTTTCTTGAGCTCGTTCCTCTCCTGTTCGGCTGCCAGCAGAGACCTGTATGCATCAACAGAGCATGCTGCTATATTTGCATTAATGTCCTCGAAGACGCCACTCTTGCCGAACCTGAAGCCGTCAGGGAAATTGAGGATCTTTCCCTTGACTGTTTTTGTCTTCTTGAGGTTGTGGACTTCTGACTGTAGCATCTGCCTCTCCTGTTGGAGACCAGAGAGTTGGGCTTTGAGCTGGGTTACTTGTTCTGGGCTAGCAGCTGCCCTAGAATTTAGAGGAGAGGTGTTAAGAATTCGGAGGGTATCGTTATCCCGTGCGAGGTCTTCGTTCTTCTTCTCACCCTCCTTGATTTGCTTTTGAAGCTCGCGAATCTGGGACTGTTGGTCGTTGACCTTGTTAACCAGGGGAGTGACGACATTCTCATTGTTCTGGCTGGCGATATTGGCATCCTTAAAGTTTTGTAAGTCTTCTTTGAGGCTCTCTTCACGTTCCTCTCCTTCTTTTACCAGTTTTTGGAAATATTGAACATTCTCGCGCAGGTACACCACCTCTTTCGCCAGATCCTTGTCGGCTTTGCTAATCTTTTCGTCGTACTGTTTCTGGGCTTCATTCAGCCTCTCAATTTCACGGTCGCGCATTCCCACTGATGACTGGAGCTGCGCAACCTTGCCTTCGAGGTTAGATTTCTGGATGCTTAGCTTTAGGATTTCTTCGTCGACGTCCTTATGTTTAGACTCCCATGCGTTCACTGATTCTGTGGTGTGAGGCTGTGGTATCGCAACCACAGTGGGTCGGTTCTCCATGTCTCTTGTGTGCTTGGTGTTTGTACGATCCCCGAAGGCAGGCAGAACGAACAAAGGCCCGTGACCGTTGCCCCTCAATCGATAAAAGCGGGTGCTTAGGTCGACCTTCACGATGCCGCGATATTTAAGATTTTCATTGCCCGAGTACGCCGCGTCGCCCAGTACTTTGTGTTCCGCGAACTTATCATCTTGCGCATCCTGATGAGCCTCCGCCCTGTCGAGCATGCGATGGATGTAGGTGAATACGTCCTCGCCGGAATTTGCCATGATCCAACGGTCTTGTGGAAAGACAATCTCTCGGCCGGAACGGCCATCCGGACCAGCGATGCCGATAGACTGCATGGGTACAATGGCCTCGTTTGCGAGCAGATCTAGGCTATTTCCATAGGCAATTTCAAGCTCATGCATACGAGCCACGAGATGCTGTGTGTACAGAATCCATTGCCCTACCAGTGTCGTCTTGGCTCGCGAGAGGGCTCGTTGCTCTTCCACATTCTCGCTGTCGAGTGGGATAATGCCCAGAATGCCGCCCATGGCCGAATATTCATGGTCCAGACGCTCAAGAATCTCGTTTGCGTGCATTAGCAGCGTCATGTGGGACTCGAAAGGACGGTACTGTGGGAAAGGATGCTTCTCGGGAAACTCAGTCCCCGTCGTATCGAGAGGACAATGCCATTTTGGCCCTGTGGTGTCGCTGTTGCTCTTCACTAGGTTCACGAGTGCATTTAGAGGCTTCTTGTGCGCTCTGTCTTCTGTGCTATAGTGTTCGTGTAGGTTGTTGAGCCAGTCAAATGCCTGTTCTGCAGCAAACGGAGCATCGCCGATTGTCTTTTCATCACCTGGAGCTTTAAGGGTTCCTCCATGCTGGGCTGGCGCCAGTAGAGAGATCAGGACAGCTAAAGACTGAGCATGTTGTTTCAAAGCGAGCAGAGTGGGCGCTCTGCCTGGTGTCGATAAATAGGTACAGTTGACGTGCTCGAGTAGATGGTAGGGAAGCTGAGGGTTATTATGAACCAAGGCGCTGTAGTAAGGTTTTGACCAGTGCGTGCTCTTCAAAAACCCTTGCATCTGATCATAAACCTCCGTTACTTGCGGCGGAGGCGCCGGGTGTGTTTTGGCTACATGATCCTTCCACACCTGATGGTCCCTCTCCGAATAATAATCCGCCATGGGAGTGTCTATGGTGGCCATGATTGGTGTCATCGAGCCGCGAGCGCGCTAAAATTAGATGATAGCGACTGCTTCTCAAGCCAAGTGTGTGATGAAGGGTACTTGGCAGAATAAGAGCGAGGAAGACACGGCTCAACAACGGTGAAGAGAGGATCCAATGATTCATTGTTGGCGGCCATCAAAGCGAAATAAGAGAGACTGGATTCTTCCGGAAGGGGAACGTTGAGAGAGCTCTGAGACATTTCTGTGCCGGGTCTTCATGGACAAAGACGTTCCCGTCTTGATGACCTCTATTGTTGACGAACCCTGCAGATTCCCGTGAGCATTTCTGCGAGATGATGCAAGACATGGTTGACAACAAAACTCCTGCTTGCAACTGAGAACTTCGCATTCTATCATCTAGCTGATATCTCGCCGAAGCGCGATGGACAATAGCCGGATTACAATGTAGGACGGGCCATCTCCAATGCTGAAGGGGGATGCTGGGAATGGGGAGTTACTACCCTCCGCATCCGGCTACTTCTTGCGTCTTTTGTACAATGCAATGCGAACGGATGAGTGTGGTTTGATTTCACTTGCTTGAAAGCTGTTCTAGGATTGGGTCAATTTCAATTTGTGTTCCTGTGCCCTCACGACTCGCAAAGCTACCTAAGTAGGTGTGTAGGTATTTATTTACATATGTATTGGCTACCTGGGTAGGTAGGTACGGAGTAGATTGGGTGCGACTGCCCCTAGGCTTGTGATGATAACACTGATAACGATGCTGATACCGATACTGATACGGATACTAGAAGCTTCTTAAGTGAGTAAATGCTGTCTCTGTTCAATGTCTATGGTGTTGGGATTCAAATAGGCTCATCTGTCTGTTTCACCCATGACGACAAAAGACACGATGATGGTGTTGTGGACAATGGTTCGTGGGAATGTACCTAGTGACGGCGTCACCGCTCGCCCAGTTTAGTTGATCATGCCACTTTCGGCCAGAACAACATTAGGCGTAGCGATCAGCTAGCCACGATCGACAATCATTGGATGTGTGACCTAGAATGGGCTGTATGTTACCTCCTCTCAAGACTGGAGCACCCTATTAAATGGAAGATAGAGAGCGCTGTATAGTAGTAGTGTACTACCGGTAAGCGTCTGATGCTTGTTCCCGATCGCCGTCCATTTTGGTAGGCCGTGACAGCTCGTGGTACGGCGGTAGTTCCGATGTCAAGTTCATTAAGGTGAAACCGCCACAGCAGTTTGTCGTCGGCTTATCTGAGTCCTAGGTATCATATCGCTACCCAAAGCCCTGTGTACATTTACCCTTCTAGATTCCCCGATTGCTTACCTTTTAGTTTGACTCTCCTTTGCCTATACCGCTAGTGAAGATTTCGCAGAATACCTACCTAAGGTAATAATCTAGTGCCGAGCAAGATGAGCATGTACCACAACACTCTCGGTCTAGGTAATGTAACTATGCGGGCGCCCAAGCGACAAAAACCGTTGCGAAAAGATAGGACGACAGAGAGAAAAGAAACCAAGGTTAGAAACAAGCCAACCTATTGACATGCTAGGAAGCAAATAGTGCTAGCACAACTGCTACCCTCATCTGCCCAATGACGATATTACACTGACACTGAGTCCATCCATCAACCGGTAGCACCTAGCGCATACATTACAGCTTCCGGCGGTCTAGACTTTATTTCGGCGCCGGCCCTCGATGGCATGGGTTACCTGGCCAAGATGAGAGGGAGCCAAATGCTAATTCCACCGACTACGTCCTGCGTAATAACGGGAGGCCCATTCTGCCCACGAAAAAGGCGACGAAAAGAGGGGGATGGACGTGTACCGGGATTCTGACTTGGAGAATACCCTGATCTACCACCTGTTCCTGCTTGCTGTTGTAGATCAATTGATAGATATAGCAGTGTACAGGGAAGTGAACACGAACTGCGCTGTGATACCCCGGCTCTTAATGAGAGACATGATATAGGGACGTGTCTGGGACGTGATATGGGACCTGTCTATCATTCTGCTATCATTCTGCTATAATTCTGCTATAATTAACGTACGTGTATAATGCTTTTACTACCTGCCTGTACTCCGCAACGCAAGTAGGGGATGCACGATCGAATTCCACCATCGAGGAGCCGGTGCAATACATCATGAATTACCTATATACCTACCTAGGCAGCGTAATGAGGCGCTAGATTACCGCATGGCGCTATACGTAGCCGTGATTGCTCAGTACCTAGGATAAGACGGTCAATGATCAGTGGTTAGGTGAGTACGTAGATGTATGTAAGTAGATAGATGTAAGGGAGGGATGGATGGTGATTGTCCAAAACCTGATGCTACGTAATGGAGGCAGAATGAGGGGACCTAAAGCTGATCAGCTCGACTAGGGGATGAGCGCGATTCCGTCATAGGCCGCAGCTTGAGCAGAGCTTGGGTCTTGGCTTCCACCACAAGCCCAGCTAATCCCAGCAGATCCCCAGCGGATCCCAGCTCCAAGATCGCGGCTACTGAAAAAAATCTGGGATTTATCGTGACAACGTGGGTCGAGGGGGCTTGACCAGTTACCACGATCTCTCCCTCTCATTTAGAGCCTGTGTTGACCACATAAACAACCTGTCTGTCTCTCTCTCTTCTTTTCTGTCTGATCTATTCTTTCCCCTCACCCGACGAGAAAGGTATAGAGGGGACTGTTTCGTTGTGTGATATACCGTCTGCAATACAGCTACAGCTACACCAAATCCCGACGACCACCTTTCTCGCTTGTTGACGGTTGCTGCGCCGCCAAGGTGACATACCGACAGAACCACGGCAAATTAGGCATTGCGTGTGAAGGAAGAGTTCACCAGACCTCGACCAATACGACCGACGACGAGGGCAAATCCAGCACTGACACCATCTGAAACACAACAACACACAAACAAAGTACATGCATACCTGAGTGTCACCACGGGCTGTACGAAGTAAGGTGGTAGGTGAGTAATGGCACTTCATTTCGTCATGTTGTTATTATTTCATCATTTCATCGTGCATTCTCAATTAATTCCCACTCTACCTTGTCATGTCACATAAAAGCAACTGGACCTTTTGCTTTCCCCACCTACACCCACATTACCTATGCGATGCCATGAATACCTGATCCGCTGCGTGCGCATGGGATTACCTGTCGGGGTCCTCGATGAAATTTATATAGGTGCTCATTCGCATCCAGATTTGCTAGGCATTCGGACCTCCTGTTTCAACTACAATTGATTGTCGTCGAGGCCAACGACCAAGGCCCTACTCGCCAACATGAGTGACCCGGGGTCGGCGCGTACCGAAGACGCATCCGCCGCCGGTAAGTTGCTGTGCCCTCTGATGACATATGTGCCGCGCCGTCGATGCTGATTGCTTCTCTATCCATCAGGTCTATATCTCACCTTAGGCCCCGTAGCACTCACAGCCGCCGCGTACATAGCCATTTTCTTGGTTCTGCGCAAGAGCCAAAGACGCTTCTATGCTCCTAGAACCTACTTGGGAAGTTTGCGAGAGAGGTAAGCTTGATTCTCCCCAATGTTCATCCTTCCAATATATGTATAATATAGCCTTACTAATCTCATTGCGTGATGTAGTGAGAGATCACCCTCACTTCCAAATGGCTTATTCAATTGGATAGCTCCGTTCTGGAAGATATCAGATTACCATCCTCTCCAACACCAGTCTCTCGATGCCTACCTATTTCTCCGCTTCATGAAGATCCTCATCGTCATTTGCTTTGTAGGATGTTGCATCACGTGGCCTGTACTCTTCCCCGTCAATATCACCGGCGGAGGAGGCCAGGTCCAGCTTAACCTTCTGTCCTACTCCAACGTCAACAAGGATACGCAGTACAACCGCTACTATGCTCACACATTCATAGCCTGGATCTTCTACGGTTTCGTCATGTACATGATTGTGCGCGAGTCCATCCTCTACGTCAATCTACGCCAGGCGTTCCTTTTATCCCCCGTCTACAGCAACCGAATTTCCTCGCGCACAGTCCTCTTCGTTTCTGTGCCGGATCCCTATTTGGACGAGGCTAGACTACGCAAGGTATTTGGAGAGTCCGTCAAGAATATCTGGATCGCCGGAGACACGAAGGAACTTGAGAAATTAGTGAAGGAGCGTGACAAGGTTGCTATGAAACTTGAAAAGGCCGAGGTCAAGCTGCTCAAGTTGGCTAATAAGGCGCGTATCACGGCAGTGAAGAAGGGCGCTGTCGACGAGAGAGCCGGTGCACAAGCCGATGCCGAGTCAGGAAACCTGGCTGCCCGATGGGTACCCCCTAAGAAACGGCCATCTCATCGGCTTGGGTTCCTGGGACTAGTCGGCAAGAAGGTGGACACCATCACGTGGTGCCGCACTGAACTCGAACGTCTCATTCCCGACGTAGAGAAACGCCAGCACGAATATCGTGATGGGAAATACAAGCAAATCAACAGCGTGTTCGTCGAATTCACTAACCAAGCTGATGCGGAATCGGCGTACCAAGTGTTGGCGCATCACCAGGCTTTGCAGATGACCCCCAAGTACATCGGCATCACTCCAGGCGAGGTGGTTTGGAGCGCGCTGAGGGTGTCGTGGTGGCAGAGGGTGGTCCGCCGATTCGCTGTTGTCGGCTTTATCAGCGCCCTCATCATCTTCTGGGCCATTCCCGTCGCGGTCGTTGGTATTATTTCCAACATTAAGCATCTGGAGTCGATTTTCTTCCTCCAATGGATCTCATTGATTCCTCAGGTGGTCTTGGGTTTTGTGCAGGGTCTTTTGCCCTCCGTCCTTTTGTCGGTCCTCATGTCCCTTGTCCCTATCATCATGAGAAGTAAGTAACATCAGATCATCACGGCCTCACTCTCCTTTCCTCCTTCTTTCCTTCGACTTCGAATATTCACGGGCTAATGCGAGAATAGTCTGCGCGAAACTCTCCGGAGAGCCAAGTCTTTCCCGAGTCGAGCTCTTTACCCAGAACGCCTACTTTGCTTTCCAAGTCATCCAAGTATTCTTGATTTCCACCATCACTTCTGCTGCGTCAACCGTTGGATATCAAATTTTCCAGGATCCTGGGATGGTCACTAGCCTTCTCGCAGAAAACATCCCCAAAGCCTCCAACTTTTACATCTCTTACTTCATCGTCCAGGGTCTGGGCATTGCCTCCAGTGTGCTCTCACAGGCTGTTGGTTTTGTCATCTTCACCTTGATTTACAAGTTCCTGTCTGGGACGCCTCGTGCGCTCTACACCAAATGGGCGAATTTGAGCGCTATTTCTTGGGGTAGCGTCTTACCCGTGTACACCAACATCGCAGTCATTAGTAAGTTTCCGATTACTTGCCTCACCCCTCTCCGTTCTTTATACGTGACGTGGTATTAATCGGTTTTTAGGCATCACATATGCAACCATCGCGCCATTGATGTTGGGGTTCGCTACTATCGGTATCTCAATCTTCTATTTCGCATGGCGATACAACATTTTCTTTGTCACGGATACTCAGATCGACACCCGTGGTCTCATCTACCCACGGGCTCTGAAACAACTCTTCGTGGGCGTGTATATCGCCGAGCTCAGCATGGTAGGTATCTTCGGCGCATCTGCGGCCATTGGCCCAGCTATCTTGATGGTCATCTTCCTCATCTTCACCGCGCTGTTGCACATCACCATCAACAACGCTATCGACCCGCTTCTGTACAACCTGCCCCGGACTCTTGCCGAAGAGCAGGCTGCCCGGGATACGATGGTCGCTGCTGAGAACGGTGAGAAGGATGGCTCCTTGGACGGTGTCAATGGATCATCGTCATCATCACCCAGCCAGAAGAAACCGAACTTATTCACGAAGTTTCTGAAACCCTGGCAGTACGCCGACTACGAAGCGATGCGCAAGCTCGTCCCCACCGGCGATGTCACTGTCTACAGGGAATACGCCGACGAAGTCGAGCGCGATGCGTACTGTCCGCCTGCGGTGACTAGTGGGGCCCCATTGCTGTGGATCCCGGAAGATCCCATGGGTATCTCGAAGCAGGAGGTTCGCGACACCGGACGGGTCATCCCCATCACTGACGAGGGGTGCACGCTCACGGATAAGAATAAGCTCGAGTGGGATACGGAGACGGTCCGCCCGCCGGTGTGGGAGGAGAAGATTTATTACTAAGGATACCCTGGGCTAAAATGAATGCTCACTAACTACAACACGATCGATCGTCGAATGCAGCTGCAATGCATGAGATGAGGGCCTGAGCGCGCGTATGACATCAGTCTTGCGCTCTTGTTCTTCTTGGCATACTTTCCTAATGCTTAGGTTTGGAAAAATCGTTGTTTGTTGGACTTGCGATTTGTTCGGGAGGCCTCACTTCAGCATTTATCTTTATCTTGTCTACTGTGTTCCATTCTATCAGGAAGTGGAACTGGAATTGGAACTGGAAGTGTTTTGTTTGATACCCATGTTCTCCTCTATGACGAAACGCTGGTTTTACATAATTATCTTTCTTCTTTCTTCGAGTCATTTACTAGGTTTATTATATCTTTTTTGATTGATAGTATGGGGGATGATGGGGTTAATGATGAGGTAATTAATGCTTGAGTTTCTGACTGTGTGTTGTCTTGTGATGTGATGAACTCGTACCTACATACCTACATACATACATACATGCATGCATACATGTAATGTCTCGTGTCATGAATGTAGGTACTGGGTACGGTAGGGAGATATTGAGTGAGACATGTTCATGCAAGGTATTGACTTGGCTGGACTACTATTGCCTCATGTTCCATGGCTATGGAGATAGTGAAAAGAATTCGTGAAACATGTATTCTGTTGAAAGTATTGGAATAAGATCACATCAACTCGGATGGTGGTATTCGGTTGCACGATCTGTCATATCTGTAATTGAAGTCTGAATCACTGTGTCAGATACTACCTACGAAAAGAAGGTATTTATCTATCTGTATTTGCGATGATCTGATCTGGTCAGCTTCCTGCGGCTGGCTGGCTCTACCTAGATTGTCCTAGCACATATTGCCACTACAGTTAGGTACTTCCCTAGGTAAATAGGTACTGTGGACTGGAGCTACCTAGGTACCTAGGTCAGCAGGCTAGGTGTACGATAGCGGTCTGATAGCGGTCTGATAGCGGTCTGATAGCGGTCTGATAGCGGCTTGTTGGGGAAGAGTTGGGGGAGTCGTACAGGGGTTACAGCCAATTAGACATCCCCTCCACCAGTCTCATGACGCAGCATCGCCAAGCAACACGCCTCTCTCAACTGTCCCAACCTAAGTAGGCAAATCCCGACTCAGATCGCTGCAACAACCGCCAGCCAGCCAGCCTAGAGGTACGCCACCTCCGCCTCCTCATTACCTAGGTATCATACCTACCTTCATTTGACCAACCTTCTTATTCTACAGTCGATAAATAGTTCTGGTACATTCATTCCATCGTATCATCACCGTCGATAGAATTCGTCTTCGTCGGAATCACCCAATATCACCCGACCGTCATCACCGATAATACAGTCACAGTCATCAATACCTACTTACTAAGTAGACAATTCATCATGAGACTCTTCTCCGCTGCTGCTTGCGTCGCTGCGCTGTCTGCCGGCAGCCTCGTCTCCGCCGGATCTTGGTTCGGCGGCGCCGACGACATCGTCGTGAACGAGGCCAACAAGGTCCCTGGCGATTCACCCCTCGAGTTCTGCAATGCCGAGCGCGCCCAGGATACCGTGTCTATCGAGAAGGTCGACCTCTTGCCGAACCCACCCGAGGCGTACGTTGCTGTTCCGTCCCCATCCAGCCTTCTTTTCATCTTATCAGTTCTGTTCTGTTTCCGCCGATCGATGGAACTTGACATTGAACATGCGCTTGTTTGTAATGACGGTGGGGACAGTAGCGGAGCTGTGGAGATGTGGATGTGAAAGTGCATGGTAAACGGGCGTTTGGCTAATAGATATTGTGCGGTACAGAGGTTCCGCCCTCGTCATCCGTGCCGCGGGCACCGTCTTCGAACCCATCCGAAAGGGCGCCTACGTCAAACTGGTCGTCAAGTACGGTCTGATCCGCCTCATCAGCACCACGGCCGACCTGTGCGAGCAGGTCGAGAATGTAGACCTCAAGTGCCCCATTGAGAAGGGCGTGCTCCAGATCACTAAGTCTGTTGATCTGCCTAAGGAGATCCCGCCCGTACGTTCTTCTCCGTTTCTGTGTATTCGATTTTTGTTACAGCGCAGCTTGTCTGAGCTGCTGCTACCTGGTTTGTCGCTATGATGGTATAAACTAACTGAGCATGGTCAGGGAACTTACAACGTCTTTGCCGACGTCTACAACGACGATGACACTCATGTTACCTGCCTTCAGGCCACCGTGACCTTTGGCATGGGCAAGCCGAAGTCCGGGGCCGTCGACTCTGGTAATGAGTTATAAGTTGTTTGTTTGGTATCCTTTGCAAGGGACAGTGAGCAATAGTGAGAAGTAGCCTGGCAATCGTTCTTAATGTGATGAGACTTGATGTACGTATCTATCCAAGGGTGGCCGGTGACGTGTCAAGTCATAGCCATATAGATACGTAAACATACCTGTTTATCGCTTCGTCATTCACTTTGAGGAGGTTGCGAGATCTACGGTAGTCTGCACGGGTTTCCCTTCCCCTTTCCTCCCACAGCATCAAACTGCGGCATCGTTGAGCGTTATCGTTTTCTTGATTCGGCGTTTTTAAGGGATCGGTTGTTATGAAGGAAGAAAGGCCTTTTTTGATATTATGGCCCGAGTTCTTTTTAAGATAATAGCTACAAGCAATGCGAGCTGGTCCATGCGCTTTATTGGACATTATTATTGTGGCGTGACCCGGGTGTTATCGTAGTCTTTTGCAGCACTTGCGTAACTGAGTAATCTACTATATATTTGAATTCACTAGATGGAGGAGTGTCATAGTTCTATGGAATTCAATGAATCGTGTACATCACCTGATCCGTTCCGGACCAAGGGTGGATGATTATGGACTACACCTGAGGTCATCTATCAACAATGCAACAACGTCGAACACAGACAATTTTGTTCTCCCGACGATTATGAAGCCGCACATCCCTTTAGTAACTTGGCAATACAAGTTCTTCGATAATAATTTCTATTCCCCCATCCACACTGTCCATTCTATCCTCTATTCTCCGAACAGACGCCGCACTCTCCTCAGCACGCTGTCCTTTTCCGGGTCATACGGGTGCTCTTTGCTGGGGATCTCGAGGATCGTGGGGAAAGCGGCCGTGTAGGTGTCGATGCGGTATCTGATTTTATCGGCGACCTGAAATGGAGGGAATATTGGTGCTGTTAATATTGGGGGTTTGATATAGATTGTGATTAAGGAAATAGACGAAGAGGGGAAACGGGGGCACTGACGTGTTGGTTGATCAGCACGATGCCTATGTCCTTGCGCTGCGTCGTGAAGCTGTCGAAGGCGGCTTCGATTGCGGACGTCTCTGTCTTGTTGTCGACTACGAGGAAGTTCTTCTGCGAATCGGGCGGGTTTGTGACGTGCTGTATGCATGGGTATGCAGGTGTTAGTCAAACGTTCGTTTATCTATTCATTCATTCATTCATTCATTCATTCATTCATTCGTTCGTTCGTTCCGGCGAAGGAGGTAGCTCTATCCTATTCCATTCTGCGCCGTTCTGCTCTGTTCTCTTCTCTACTATGGTCCTGCCTGAGAGGGACAACTAGACATGGCGTGGTGAGACTTACGCCTATGCCGGCCAACAGCAGGCCCGTTACTGAATCCTGGATCACAATGTCTGTTAGCTATCTAGCTTGACTAGGTAGGTATATAGGTGAGTGGGCTGTATAGATTGCGCTGAGAGCTCCGCACGTAACATACCTCGTCCCCAATGACGGCCAGGAATTGTCGGTCCTTGTAATCTGCTTGGGACGCCGCCATGGTGGGTGAATGATGTGTGCTTTGCTTGCGGTGTGGTGGGAATGTGTCGTCTGGCCGGATGCGGCGTGGAAGGTCACGATGCTCAGACCAGCTCCTCTGCAGCTTTGTACAATCCGGTACGTAACATGAATGGGAGATGTTATAGGCCTTTGAGGTGAATACTTAGGCAGGTCTTACCGCCCCGCGACCAACCTAATAGCTACCTAGGTAGGTACCCAATTAGCTGCCCCGTGCACTGTATGCGGCCAGTGGCCACCTAAACCTACCTAAGTGCTAGACGCAGCACTAAAGACGCCAGCAATGACATTTGGAGCCTTTTCATCCATAGCAACCACAACCCCTGCAATATTTTCTTTACTCTACCTGATACGACGTCTTCGATTTATTTCGACTGAGGGCATATCGGGGCTCTTTGTCCACGGCTCGACCATCTCCTATAGGGCCCATATTCGACTGTGCTTTAGGCTTGACGAACTATCCGCCAAGCGAGCCATCCATCGTCAACATTCACATGCCAGCTATCGTAACCAAATAATAACAAAGGCAGCTCCGACAAGATGCCGCGGCTCGTACGGAAGAGACCGTTCATGGAACGCGTCAAGATCATGCTGAATCCTATGGATTTCCTGCTGTGGCTCTCCGAAGAGATCGAAACCTATGACTGGAGCTCCAAGACGGTCGGTACACAGCTCGGCCTGGTCATGAACTTCGTTTTCCTCATCGCCCGCGCCAATAGTGGCGGTGCACGCGCAGCAGATCCCGTATTCGAGGATGGTTCGAGCACTTCAGGGTGGATAGCTTATCTAGTAAGTAGAGAGAAGAGAAATGGGGAGGTCGAACAAGAGAGACGCGGTATCAGTGGACTCTACAAGCGACAAGTGACTAACCATTCACGTACAGCTTGGGGTAATTGTCTGGTTTCTGATCGGCTTCTCTGCCGTCAACGCCTACTATACCATGTACCGGTCGCGCAAATACCGACTCTTCGAAGCTGATGTCGAGAAGAAGCTGGAAACACATTCTGCCCGTCGCGTTCGCGTACAATCGTCACCTGTTTCGTCATCCCCGCTCCGCTTACTGGCAGATGTTATTAGTCCCGAAAGTGCAGAGTCGAGAGCGCATCCGGATAGCACGCGGGATGTATGGGAGATATCGATGTGGGATCCCCTTCCCATATGCCTGCGCATATTCTGCCTATTTGGCCCCGGGCATATTCTCGTCTACATGATGTTCCTCCCTTTGGCGCCACTTGACGCAAGGCCAAGCGTCACCGTCTTCAACTGTCTTGTGCTTCAAGTCATCCTATCCATTCAGCTTATGCTATTCCAGTCCCGGTTCTCGCAGCAAAATAAGGATTCATCGGTGATACAGAAAGAAGTCATGCATGAATATGACACCAAGTTTGTTCACCCTCTCATGTACCCTACTGTCAGAGACGCAGGCACCCAGTTCGCCAGAGACGATTTCGGTAACGACACGGATTTTGTTGAGGTTGGGACACCTACAGTACAGCTTCGCAGAGGTTTTAAGACTCGTCCCAATCCGAACTATACGAAACACATCGACCCAGATCATTCAACAAGCTCAAAATACACGAGCAGCTCGGCAAGCCCAGCATTATTTACCCCAACTGCCGCCCCAAGACATACCGGTCAGTTTGGCGGTGAAGTCCGGAATCGGATGCTTTCAGCTCAACCGGCACGACGAAGTACGCCTGGACCTACGCCATTGAGGGAAGGCACGAATCAGCCAGTGGCCTATACATCTACTGGGACTGGTGGTGGTGGAGGAGGTTATATGGGGGTGATGAATCATCCGAACTCCCCCCTGAAGAAGGCCCCAAGCCTTGGTGAGCTCCAATTCAGGTCTCCACGCACCAATGGAGAGATGGCTCAGCTAGAACAATATCAGTCGCTTCAAAGAGACCGAAGCTCCACTCCAATGAAGAGCGCGAGGAAAAGTGCTGGTGCCGCCACCACATCTCTAAACCCTTCTACATCTAATAGCTGGGGTCGACGGAACGCTTCCTCTTCCTACGAGAGATACCCTTCCATGTTTCAGTAGGCAAGTTGGTATATGGGGATGTCGTGGGATTGTACATATGGACTAGAGGCTGTAGGATGTCTGCTGACTGTATGTTATTGCTCGGCCAGCTACACACGTGTAGTTATTACACAGGAGCATATGCATTTATGGCGCTGGGGTGATTCATGGGCCGGCGTTTGCTGTACTTAACTGATACTTCCATTTGTTGCGTGGGTGGAGATGGCATCTATTTGCCATGAATATCGAACATACCTTGAGTGCTTGTTCAGCACTTTGACCCGACCTCTCTGTCTACCACCGAGCAAGATAGGATAGGGGAATAGCTACGTGGGCTATGAGGATTGCCAAACTTTAATACCTTTTGCCTTTTGCCTTGCTTCGATATACCTTGTCTTGCATACTTTGTGCTTGGGGATGGAAAGTCAAGTCTTGTTTCAAACTGTAAATGACTGCCGCCCGTTGCTCCTGTCCGACTGCGTTACGTGACTCTTAGTCTTAGTCCATCCGTGGTACACACTTGGAGATGTTGTTTTGACCTCATGTTCATCCTATCGTGTCCATCTTATCGATGCATGGTGCAATTCGAAGCAAGAGCGTTCGTTCACCCCTAATTGGGCGGCTATTAGCAGTTGCGTTCGAGCCTCGTAGCTGCCAGGTGAATCCCAACAGCCCGAGAACCTTGGTGCCAGAGCTTGTCCTTGCCCATCCATCGTAGTCTCTTCTATACCCGAGTTCGCCGTCTACCGTCTTGATCTTTTCCTCTGTCCTGCTTCATCTCATTGTTTATATTCGCTTCTAAGCCCAAACTGTGAGCTTCGAGTCTCCATAGGCATAAGTATGGTCAAAGACATGTCTGCCCGCGATGGCTTCCCCGGGGACAAGAGGAAAACATCGCTTTCTAATTTCATTAGCAAGATTCTCCCGAGCCATCGCCCAGAACAGGGTGGCACAGTACGCGGTCCTCATGTTACAAATGACAGCGACTCTGCCTACCTCGACTTGGGCATGAATCCTAATGATTTGACTGAATGGAACTTAGCTCAAGATCCTCCCGTCACGCCTCCGCCACCAGAGCAAATCGCCAATAGTCAGCAACATATGAACAAGAACCCGAGTACCCAACGAGGACGCTCTCGGCTGCGCGATAAGCTCATTCAGCCATCCCGCATTCCTCGGCGGACACCTGGTCCTGACTTTGCCTTGCCACAAAAGTCGCTAGAAGATCCACAAGCTCTCGAGAGTTCCTCCAGAGTATGGAGACAACGTGATAAGTCCCAGCCCATAACAACGGGTGAGATTCACGATGCGCTTAAGACCAAAGAGGCCAGACGGAAAAGCAGGCGAAGCTTGAAGGAAAGTGGTGACTGGCTGGGCGTCCAAGGTGCCGACCCATACTCGGGTGAGTTCGCTGTACTTACACCGACGAGTACTCTGAGCTCAGAGACCACTCCGCCCTCTGCCAAGTTTCGACTGGCACAGTTATCGGAGAGACGGAGAGGGGCCATAGCTGCCTACGAGGAGGCCAGGTTAGAGGAACAAGCAGAGACAGAGAAGATTCTGCTTCAAAAAGGACGGTCAAGACTTGAAAAGATGGAACACGCCAAAGAACAACGTCGGCAGATGCAACAAAGGTTCCCAACGTGGAGCCAACACAGGCGGCGTTGGTCGTCAGTCCACGACCACGAACCTGTCTTGAGTCCGATTCCACAATCTCTGAAGAGTAACAAAGTTGACGGCAGTGAGTGTGACTACCGTGCTAGTTTGTAGCTCTTACCGAACTGACCATCGCAGGTTCTGATGAGGCCCTCCCCATCGTTTCCGTTCGCAATTTCTCACGTCCGTCAAAATCCACTGGAGGATCTGCTGTAGGTGAATCCGAAAATGTTGTACATCCAGGCGGTTCTGAGAACATTGGCTCTTCCAAGCATGATCGCCGTAAGAGTCGGTCTACTGAAACCGTAATTCGACAAGTTCTACCGAAAATGAAGCGTTCAGCTATACCTACCAAATCAGCGAAGATACACTACCACCCTGTATTCTCAGAGACCAGTGATTCGCCGCTCGATGAGCAGAACAAGGAGAAGCATTTTTTATGGAGGCGCCACCGAAGAATGTCAGATCCAGGGAAACAGCGCAAACGTTCCAAGGCCCTAATGATCCATTCTTCGGCAAGAAAGACAGAGGAAAATCTCGCGTTCACTTTCGTGGACAATCCCCCTCCTTTACCACGCCTATACACACAGAAACCAAAGGACCACTTCCAAAACCTGCCTATTCCAGACCATCGTCTCAATCTGCTGCCTTACGTGGAGCAGTTTATGGCGATGAAAAGATCGTCGATTCGCACAGAGACAGATCTATTACCTGTAACATCGCTGAGCCCAGTGCAGGATCAGAGCAGGCCGACCCTCAGGTTGGCAACAAACCTGTCAGCCTTCCAGGAATCTCAAACCGACCCTCAGAGCTCCATATCAGACGCCAAAGGAGCTACAGCGATCTCATTCCCGTCGAAACCGAGAGGGAACACGACGCCGCCACCAAATTTCCGACGAGTGATCCCTCTCCGAAGCTCTTCATTCCAAGCAGGAGTGTTAACGACGCAAGAATCCCAGATACACATTCAAACCACCCGCGCGACTCAAAGTCACAGCGATCTAAATCTCCCCAAAAACACGACTGGACCTCAGAGCCTTCACCATCAGCCAAGTCTCCAAGAGCCCCTTAGATCGGAGATCCCGGAGGATCATATAGGCATCAATATGAGCGACCATCGAGAAAGAGACCGGGGAGAATCTGTGTCCACACCCACCATCATCATTACTGGCTTCGATCACCATCAACAACTCCTATCCAAAGGAATCCAGTCGCAGATGGAGTGTCAGAAGAACCAGAAGAGCAACATCGTAGAAGAGGACAGAGAGGTGGTGATTTTGAATTACCACGACGACGAGCCAGCGCCACAAAAACAAGGGCGTCAGATAACGTCTTCCCTTCCCACCGTGCCACAGAACGACTTGCAGAATTTTGTGCTCGCCCACGAGACAGCAGAGATCGGTACTGTATCGGCAGGGCTTGCGATAAAGGAGATAGATTCAACACACATGACCCAATACAAGGGGCAACACGATCTTTATCAGAGCCCCGGGGACTTACCTACCAAGCACACCTCGAAAGAAGTACACGAGTCCCCCATTGTTCATCCGCAGCAACACCACGACACCAGCGAGGATCAGAGCACGCAGACCGACGACACAGATACCGAAGTGACAGATTACATGCACCACGACCAGAGCAACAAGGCCCGAACAACTCGTCGGCGTCAGGGGCCTGGCGAGCTCACAGAGGCTATGATCCAAGAGGCCGCGCGGATCGCCATGCAGAGGTCTCGGGCCAGAGAAATTGTAACAAGGAGCCGGACTCCCAGCAGGACCCCCAGCCCACGCACCACCACAACCGCCACCACCGCCACCAAGGAGACGAGAGCGGACGCAGGCAGCCCTCTGAATGGCGGAGAAAGTGGAGTCACTGGTGTCCTTTCTAGTTGTGATATGGACTTGCGGAAGAAGATTGAAAGTGTAGAGAAGCGCAAGAGAACGGTTCAAAGTACAAAAACGAAAGAGCAGGAGACAAGGACTATTGGAATTGTGAACAAGGCTGGAACTGCAAATGGGGCTGTGAAGGGAGATGGAAAGGAAAATGGAAATGCATATGTACTCGTCCTGGTGTCCCTCGTCATCGTGGCGTACATGATCCTCCTCGGCCTCGCGAGTGCCTGGTGGGTCGTCGTTCAACCCGCGTTCGACACTAGGAGCGAGCTCTGGAGACGCAAGCGCAGGGGGCAGACTACGGGCGAAGATGTCGGCGTCTTTGTTGCGGCGGGTGCGTTTTGCGTTGGGGGAGTTTTGGTCCTTGGGGGTCTTGTTAGGGGGGTGGTTTGGGTTATGGGTGCGTGAGGGGTGGGTATGTATGTGTATTAGGTTGGAGGTGGGTGATGAGGGAGGAGGGGATGGAGTTGGTTCGTTTGGTTGTTTTAGATGGTGTATTCGCGGATGGTGTCTCCGGGGACTTTGCTGTTTTGTTGGGTCGCGAATAGAGTAAAGGGTTCTTCTTATAGGGGAAGGTGGATTGAGGAATGGGGAGAGGCTGGGATTCTGGAGTTCTGGTTAGGTACAAGGTTTATAGTTATTCTGTAGTGATATTGATATATTGGTTACATACAACATCGCAGATATTTCCTTCATTGTGAGAGCTGCAACCATCGGCTACTGCATTGATACTACTTGTTACATGAGTACCTCTGAAGCCTTCGTGGCTAGGCTAAGGCTATATATATACAGCGGACCTCTTTGTTTGTTTGCAGCCCTAGGATCGTGACAGTGGCCTTGGGATCGTGAGATTATGACGTTCGCGCGTATGACATCATATATCTACATGTACACACAACAAAGTTCAAGCTCGGAAAAAAAGGAAAAAAGAACCGACTAATAAAGTGATCAGACAGTTTGAACCATCTCTTGAAAACGTAAATATGGTATTATAATCCATCATGCAAGCAAGTAAGGAAGCAAGCTAATTAATCATAGCAAGATAAGAAGAAGCCATTCTCCTCATCTCATCTCACCGCACCTCAGCTCTTTTCTCCCCTTCCTTTCATTTCCCTCTCAGTCAGTCAGTCAGTCAGTCGAACTTTTCCTTCATGCTAAAATAAAATAAAATAAAATAAAATTCTCATAAACCGAGTTATTTCATAATTGCGTGATTAAAACTGATAAAAAGCCATGTTTTGCTCCCCTTTGGTCGTTGATTGGTTGGTTAGTTAGTTGGTTGTATCACCAGTCGATAGGGTCCTTGAGCTCCTGGCCGCGATTCGTCATGGGCACCTTGGCGGCCTTGACGGGTAGCTTGCCGCCTTCTTGCCTCCGCAGATACGCCGTCCCGTCGATCCAGGGCGTCTGTTCCGAGATCCGCCGCTCGTGCTCCGTGATCTTCTCCTCGAGCTGTAGCGTGAGTCCGATGTCGTCTAATCCGTTGACGAGACAATGTTTCCTGAACTCCTCGACGTCGAATTTGCAGATCGTGTTCCCTGCGTCGTCGCGGATTTCCTGGTTCGGAAGGTCGACCTCGATTTGTTTGCCTGCTTTGGCTTCCGCTGCGATTTTTTCTAGATCGGACGCGTTTGTGATGGCGATGGGCAACATGCCGTTCTTGAAAGTGTTGTTGAAGAAGATATCGGCAAAAGACGGGGCGATGATACATCGGATTCCGAAATCGTTCAATGCCCAAGGCGCGTGTTCGCGAGAGCTTCCACAGCCAAAATTTGGGCCGGTGACGACGAGGGTCTTCGCCTGGGTGTACGGTTCCTGGTTGAGGACGAACTCGGGGTTCGGCGTGCCGTCGTCGTTATGCCTCCAGTCATTGAAGAGCGCGGAGCCGAGTCCCGTGCGCTTAATCGTTTTCAGGAATTGCTTGGGGATGATGGCGTCCGTGTCGACATTGGTCCGATCCATCGGTGCGGCAATCCCCTTGTGCACAGTGAATTTGGGCAGACCTTGTGAGCCAGCTGCTTCCGAGACTAGATCCTCGGCCGTTAACGAGCTATCTTCTGGTTGATCGCCCAGTCTGTCCGCGGCGGCCGCATCGCCGTTCTTGAGGCTCTCGTCAACCAACGGTTTGCTCGATGGCGAAGGCACCTTGAATGCTTCCACGTGGGGGCTGTTCTTGTACTCTGTCAATTTCCGGACATCCGCCAACTTTCCGACGATACCGGCGGCGGCGGCCATGACCGGCGACATAAGATGTGTTCGGCTCAGAGCGCCTTGTCTTCCCTCGAAATTTCGGTTGCTCGTGCTTGCACATCTTTCCCTGGGGGCGAGAATGTCGGGGTTCATGCCAAGACACATACTGCAACCTGCTTCTCTCCACTCAAAGCCCGCGTCGAGGAAGATCTTGTCGAGACCCTCTGCCTCAGCCTGCTCCTTGATTATTCCGGAGCCAGGGACAACCATGGCCCGCTTGACGTTGTCTGCCACTTTCCTCCCCTTGACTACCGCAGCGGCAGCGCGAAGATCTTCAATGCGCGAGTTAGTGCAAGAGCCGATGAAAACCTTGTCGACAGCAATGTCCTCCATGCGCGTGCCTGGCGTCAACCCCATATACTCGAGCATCCTCCTCCCGCTCTGCTTCTTGGCTTCCGAGTCGAATGTTTCGGGATCCGGAACCACACCGGTAATGGGAACAACGTCTTCCGGGCTGGTACCCCATGTAATTGTGGGAATAATATCCTTTGCATCGATTTGAACATCAATGTCGTACTTGGCACCTGGGTCGGACTGTAGGCTCTTCCAGTACGCAACAGCGCGCTCCCACTCGGGCGAATCCGGAGGTGGCGCGAGGGGTCGTCCTTTGAGGTATTCGAATGTTATCTCGTCGGGTGCCACCATACCAGCTCTGGCACCGCCCTCAATGGACATGTTGCAGATTGACATACGAGCCTCCATGCTGAGGCTACGGATGACGGAACCGCAAAACTCGATAACACAGCCAGTACCGCCAGCAGTACCGATCAAGCCAATGGCATGGAGAACGACATCCTTTGAACTAACGCCAGGGGCCAATTCACCGTTGACCTGTATCCTCATGTTCTTATTCCTCTTGGTGATGAGACACTGAGTGGCGAGGACGTGTTCGACCTCGCTAGTACCGATACCGGTGGCAAAGCAGCCGAAGGCGCCATGGGTGGACGTGTGGCTGTCGCCGCACACCAACGTGGTACCGGGAAGGGTAAAGCCTTGCTCGGGGCCGATGACATGGACGATACCCTGACGCCTATCGCCGAGGCCGAAATATGTGATGCCGAATTCCTTTACATTTTCCTCGAGGGTAAGGCATTGCAAGCGCGAATCCTCCTCCTCGACGAAAGTGGCAATATCCTTGATGCCCTTTCGGGACTTGGTGGGGACATTCTACAGCGAATCAATCAGCGGGCATTCTCGCTTACCATCGGCATGATGGTTGGTGTAAGTGGTGTAAGTGGTGTAAGTGGTGCAAGTGAAGGATAAAAAGAAATCACGGTGACGTAACGTACGTGATCCGTGGTGGCAAGAGTACAATCTGTTCTCCTTACACGCCGACCGGCATTCTTGAGACCCTCAAAGGCTTGCTAGATTCGCTGTTAGCCGGGACTGGTCACAGTACTACAGGAAATCATCACATTGCGGTGTTACATGT
Organism: Xylaria bambusicola; assembly: GCF_022495145.1. Classification (NCBI taxonomy): domain Eukaryota; kingdom Fungi; phylum Ascomycota; class Sordariomycetes; order Xylariales; family Xylariaceae; genus Xylaria; species Xylaria bambusicola. The sequence continues at coordinate 76,148 of NW_025953605.1, read as the reverse complement.
TACATACCGGTGAAGTGACTTCGTGAACTAAATGACGGTCTGTTGTACATGCCAAAAAGGCACAAGTCAGTCGAATGTGTCCGTCCTCGAATTGGTGGGGACCACGTACCTATGTATAGGAGAACTGTGCCGTCGAGTTTCTCATCGACGATATGAGAGGCAAGAACCTTGTCGTACAAGGTCTGCGGAACTTTCTCTGCGATAGGCATGTTGGCTGGCCTTTGTTTTCCGTGATTAAAGAGAGCTGTAATTGGTGTGCTCTTGTTGATGATGATTATGATGATGATATGATGATGATGAGAGAAACCCTCCCGTTGGGTTTATATATCCTCCCCACACGATGGCCGATGATGTGAAGGGATCGGGATGTAACGTGAGACGAGATAGGAGGGAGAAGGAAATTATCAAAGGCGAACGAACGGAGAGGGCGTGCTCCCACGGTAGATGAGCACAGGCACAGACGAGGGAAGGGTCCAATATATGCCCAAAGCGTGTTTCCGAAGCGCCGATTACGTAGTAAGAGGTGGAAAAGAGAGAAGGGTACACGATCGGAGAACCAGGGTAATTATATTCTCGACCAGGCGATGTTCCTAGCAGCGCTAAGATGCCTCTTTACTTGTATTAGAGTGTATCGAGGCTTCAAAGTACGTAGGTACTACAGTAAGTACATAGAGAGCCAGTGTTGAGGGCCGAAGATCGGAGAAGGCAAAAGCGCCTCCGGTCGCGGGACCCGGAAGCCATGATGGCAGGTTTGGGGATTTGAATTCGGTAGCGCCGGATTGGCTGATTCGGGGTACAATGGACATGGAATTGGAGAAGCTACAGAGAGCTACTGTAACAATTCACTGCCGCGGCTTTGGAATAGGCAAGACTGGCAAGACAAGAGCAAGACTAGGCACTGTACAGTAACGCGCCGGCTGTGCTAGAGGGGTGGGCGAAACTGTGGGTAGATCTGTGGAGAGCGGCAGAGGAATGGGCGAAGGGAGGGAGAGAGAGAGAGAGAGAGAGAGAGAGAGAGAGAAGAGAGCGTGAAGATGCTATCTGTCGGTACTATGAATATGTGTGTGATGTTAGACTAGGCTCTCACGCCAGACTCTCTCAGGCTTATAGTAATTCTAGATGACTTGAATATGTGATAGGTCATATTCCCTCCACGAACTTGTGCTTAGCTAACCCTGCGTAGATATCTACGATTCTACGATTCTACAGCACTACATAGATACCCGTATCATATGCTGCTAAAGAAGCAACATTACATGATTTTGACTCTATCCCAATCTTCCCCAACCAGACCCAAATCCGTCTCCCCCGCTTCTTTTTGTACAACACTTCAAGCCCTATGGCAGAACACGTGAGGGGCCTCTGCTGCCCGTCACCGCAACCCATCGCAACCCAGCAACCCATCACGGTACCATCACGGCACCATACCTGTCACGGAACTGCCAATGCTGGCGATCAGAAGCAACACAACCCTCCACATTCTGCCTCCATCATCGACCAATTGCAGACTGCTGTCACTGATAGTATAGTAACTCGGAGGACAAGGGGACAGAACACAAAGGAACACCACTCACACAGACGAGACACAGGCAAAAGCGACGCTCCCATTACTCAGATTTTACCCATCCTGACTGTCCCTCGTACTCTGAAGACGTAATCATGATCCCTCACCGACATCACTCCGATTTTTTCTGCTCTGTCTTTTTTTTTCTTTCCCTTTCCCTTCTGCCCGCTCCACAGCGGCCATCGGAGCCCTAAGTACACTATGCCCAGATGGGTAGATAGGCAGTCTGTGCTTTTCTTGTCTGGGTCGATTATCAAGCGGGCAAGACTGAAGAGGTAAGCAGTAAGCTGTAGATAGATGCATACATATACAGTACATGCTATGTAGGTAGATAGATTGATAGATTGATGCATGCATGCATGCATGTCCTGGTCTGCCTTGGTACCCCAGAACGAGCGGCGCCAGCAACACCGCATACCTTTGCACCGGCTGCCACCCCCGATCACCGGAGATCTCGGGTTACATGCTGCCGTTGCGTCCTACTACGAAAGTACATCACACTACCAAGTAATGTTGGAGAACGAGGCTCTCTCTCTCTCTCTCTGTCTGTCTGTCTGTCTCTAAGCGAAATCACAGACAATTATCGAACCATTGTCTACGTACATATACAATGTAATGTACACACCGTACACATCAAGTACGCAAACCCACCTAAACCCCATATATACTTTGGAATCCAAATTCGTCGGCAATTGTATGGGCGATATCGGCCAAGCTTTCTCTCTGTCCTACCCAGTTCTGCCGATGGGAAAAAAACAAAAAAAGTCGTTTTCGAAAAGAGCACAATCCCCCCTTCGCTATCAATGTTACATCAGCCAATGAAACATACAGCATGACCCGGTCTGCTTTCTCAAAACTCTTTCAGAAAAAAACAAAGGTCCCAAGCGTACATGAGGATTGAACGTGGGGGTTTCCGAAAGCAAATGTGGTACCTACCTCTATCACCGAGCCTGACTACACTACGCTTTGATAAGCCAGACGCTCTAGGCGCTCTAGCCGACAGGGACAGGCCGCAGTAGCCGGTACTCCTCCTCCGATACTACGGCCGTGGCGGGTTCTTGGTCGGAGGGGATGTAACCTCCGGTTTGTGAACCGAGTCGAAAGAGTGGGCGGCGAAGGTACTTACCCACCCCGTTCGTTTCGTGAATTTATCCCAGGTTTTACCCCAAGTCTTGAAGTACCTAGACACTGCAGTGAGGTTACCTTACCCTACCCTACCTACTTTCCATCTCCCCCTCTTTTCAGCCGCAAAACCTATGCCGCGAACCATTTGTCTGAGAGCAAGTAAGGCGTCACTCAATAGAGTGATTACCCCATACATCTTCCTGCATATATTCCTGGGTTAAGTGCCTAGATAGCGCTATCATCTCTCTCAATTGAATACTGAACCCCTGCAGTGCCCATTCCCATCATTCTACGACCGCCCACGCCCACGCCTTCCTTTCTTGCGTGGTCTAGATTGCTATATATTAGAATTCGCGAGCAAGACTGACACCTATGTAGATATACATGATACTATAGTCTCAAAGTACCCTCAGCGTGACGTTACACACAAGCTGTTAATGAGGCTCTGCCTAACTTAGTATACTTACTATGTAGACTAAATAACGGACCCTTTCCAGCCGGGCACTAGTTTTAACTGAGTCAAGGCACGATTACGTACATAGATATTCACCCTCACTGCAAGGTAGCTATAAAATGACTCGAACGACATGCTGCAAGAGTGAAAAATTTCAAGCAGAAATTCTTTCAAGCTTTGTTTTTTTTCTTACTAATCTTTAAATTTCTGCGTTCACTTTTCGCACCCTGTTGAATTTGCGCATTTTGGATTTTCACATTTTATAGAAATATATATATGTATATTTAAATGGATGGTAGACCGAAAGTCTATAAAACACAGAAGTCAACCAACTGACAGTAGTATCACAAAGAATATATAAGAGAAAAAGGGATATAATTGAAATTATTATTAGTACAGCCCTTAGAGACAGGAAGTCTATCAGGTTATATACATAGTTGGAAAATAGAAAGGAAAGTTGATTATATGTTCTTTTTGGAAACGAACAGATAATTCAGCTCAGCTCACTCGCTCATGACCAAACTCACGGATGCAGAAGGGCCATCGTCAAATGCCATCGTTAAATGCCATCGTCAAATACAATTAATTACGTCTTAGATGAACGTGATAATCCATATTCAGGTCAACGTCAATTGAAGGGAAACCCAGCATAACTCGGGAATATGTAGCAGATATCTTGTAGTGGAGATTGTCAAACATTCGTATAGATACATACATGCATACATATATATGGAAACTAATGTCTAGCTGAATCCCACATCGCATTGCTTTACCTTGCTACAATAGATGACTTGGCTTGACTGGATCACGCCACGCGGCATGTGCTCTGGTATTGATCGAAGTGAATTGTTCCTGGAAACGTGTACCTGGTAAAGCTAACAGTCGCAGTCACGGCCACGGCCACAGTTATAGCAATAGTAATAGTTATAAACACAGTTATAGTTAATTATCTCGGAAGCTATTCGGGTCAGCTTAAGTAATTGCATATATATCTTAATAAGCAGTTTAAAAGATGATTAATAAGTAGGGTAAATGGATAAGTTATTCAATTATCCAGTACGGAAGGAGAGTTGTATAAATAGGAATACAGAATACAGTCTTCCTAACCGCAGGGATAACCCGCTGTATATAGACCTAGCCACTGCCCTAAAGGTGCCCTAAAGGGTGCCCTATCGAACCCACTAAAAGGTTTAAACCTATAACTCATACCCAGATGACTAATACCCTGCAGGTGAATTACCTAATTAGGTATTAGGTAAACAACCTAACTAACATCCCCCCTTAATTTTATAAGCTGAATATAGCTTATAGAATTAGCAATCCAGTTCTAGGAAAAATAAATAAAACCTATTAAATTAATAAATAAATAAAGGAAAAAAGTAAAACCTTTATAAAAATCTTAAAGGAAAAGTAAAAAAACCCTTTATATATATATATATAAGATAATAAATACCTTTAAGGTAAGGAAAAAAGTATAATAGTTAATATATAAAAACTTCGTTTATTAATTATTATTAATTATTTAAACTTATAGCACACAATTATAATAAATATAAATAAATATATTTAATAAAAAAACTATACATTATATAGAAAAAAGTTATCTTATTTAAAAAAACCATATAATGGATAAAAATTATATTAAAAGTAAACCTTTATATATAAGGAAAAAGCTTTTACATATATATACTTATTAATACCTTAAAAGTATTAAACCTTAATTTAGCTAATATTTTAATTAAAAAAATAGTTAAATTGTTTTTAAAGGGGGTATATATTAATTAAATTTATTTATTATTTACCGCATCTTTTAAAAAGTGGTAGATAATATAAATATGCTTGGATTTTTTATAAAATTCTTAATTTTTAGCTAACTTAATAGCGGATTAATTATTTATTAGTATAATAGGAATATTATCCTTATAACTAAACTGAAGGTTAGCGTTTAGGAATATAGTTATATTAGATAAATAAATAGCTTCTTTAATTGCTTCCTTTAAAGCTATATATTCTGCCTTATACGTATTTAAAGCAACGGTTTTTTATAATTGTAAAGCTTAGCTAATTATATTATTATTATTTAAATTACCTAAATAGGAAAAGGTATAACCATTTATAGATTTTTTGGTATTAATTTTATTAGCCTAATTACTATTTATATAACTTTTAAGGGTTAAATTATTATTAGTACAGTTATATTTAATACTAACTTCTTTATATTTTAATAAATAATATTATATATAGTTTAGGGTATTAAAATGCTCTATATTGGGGTTATTTATAAAACGAAAATAGTATATTATTATAAAAGTAATATTTATTTTAGTTTTTAAAGCTAGGTATAATAAATTACCTATTTGCTTTTGGTAGCTATTAACGTCTTTAGGGCTTATAGTTGAGTTATTTTTTTTGAACTTAAGTCCTGGAGTTTTGGATAGGTCCTTCGGCCTATATAAAGGGTTATTTATTATATTAAACTTATTTAATAGCTTTTCTATATAACGGTTCTAATTTATAAACAACTCTTTAGTATTATAATTTATATTAATATTATTTTTTAAAAAGGAAGATATTAGGCTAAAATTTTCCTATTTTATAAATTTATTTAATTAGTTTTTAATTATTTCTACTTCTTTATATAATGGGGCTATTAAAAGTATATTATTTATATAGCAGATTAAAGCGGTTTTTAATGCTTTATTTATAAATACCCCTTTATTTTAAGGTAATATAATAAATCCTATTTTATATAAATGGTTATATAGGAATTTATATTATAAATAAGGTGATTGTTTTAAACCGTATAAGGCTTTATTTAAAAGCCCTACTTTATTATTAGCTTTTTTTTTATTAAAAAAGCCTTAAGGTAATTTAATATATATCTTGACGTTAATTCTAGCGTAGCAAAATACGTTTTTAACGTTATATTGTATAACTATATAGCCTTTATTTATTGCTATTATTAATAATAAATGTTAGAATTTTGGGTGATAGGTTATTAAAAAGGTTTCTAGGAAATTAATACCTAATTTTTAATTAAAGCTTTAAATATAATATTAATCTTTAAATTAAATATTTTTATTTTTATTTAATATATATTTATCCTTTATTAAATTAGGATTATTTATTACCTTTTTCTTATAAACCTAACAGCTTAGAAGTGCTTTTTTACCCTTAGGTAAATTAGTTATATTAAAGACTCCTTAATTTTAAAGTTCTTTTATTTTTACTAAAGAAGCTAAATACCATTCCTTTTTATTATTAAATTTTATAGCTTCTTTCCAATTTCTTAATTTAGCTATAGCTGCAATTAATATAAAATTCCTTATTTCTTTATTATCTTTTTAATTTTTAATATTATTTAATATTATTATAAAATTTAATAATAAAGTATTTTTTATATTATATAGATTATTAATATTAACTATTATAATATTACGGATTTCTTCTTTTTCTTTATAGGGGTTTTTAAAAATAATAGGTTTATTAGCATTATTTTTATCCTTATTTTCTTATTCTTCCTTTTCTTAATTTATCTTTTCTATATTTTCTTTATAAAATAAATTAAATAGCTTAATATTCTTTAAATTAATAAAATACGTATTTTTTAATATATAAATATCTTTAACCTATTTAGGTTTCTTTAATAAAATATTATATATTTTATATATATTACTTTTATATAGTTAAAAAAGATATATAGCTTTATTACCTTTTGGAAATAATTTATTCTTCTTTTTATTATTATTATAATAGTATAAAGAATTAAAGGCTTTTAAATTCCTTATATTAGGTGCTTTTTCATTATAAGCTTTATAAGGGGTTTTTAACTTTAAAGCTATATAAGGAGTAATATTATATAAATAAACAGCTTATAATAAAGCTTCCCCTTAAAGATAGAAAGGGAGATTCGTTATATATAATAGTAATTTAACCTTATTTAATAAAGTCAGGTTTATTTTTTCGATAAGACCATTATACTCCTTATTATATAGAGGGCTTTTAAGGTGTTTTATCCTATATTGTTTAAAATAAACTATAAAGCGGTTATTTATAAATTTATTGCTATTATTAAAGAAAAACTCCTTTATTTTTTTATTATTATTTATACTATTTTCCACTTATTCTTTATATTCTTTAAAAGTAAAAAACGTTAAATCCTTATCTTTTAATAGCTTAACTTTTAGATATCGAGTTTTTTTATTAATAAAGGTTATATAATAGCGATATTTATTATAGGTTAATAAGAAAGGTCTACCTAAATTGCTATATATCCGTTCTAACTTTATATATTGATTTTTATTATTAGATTTTTTATAAATCTTTTTTTACATTTTAGCTTGAAGGTAGGTTTTACATTTAATTAAACGAGCTTCTTTTATAGCTTTATACGGTATTTATATCTTTAAATTCTTTAATAAGCGTGATAAAGGCTTTTTATTTATATGGCTTAAACGAACGTACTATTTATAAAACTTATTATTAAATAAAGGAGTTTTTACTAGTTAAGTATTCACTTTTTCTCCTGGCCTTACAGGGTTATTCTGAATAATTTTATTAGCTGTATTGGTAGCCTTTTTTATTAAATTAACTATTTTAATGAACGTATATAATTTAATATAAAAAAGACCTTTATTTTCCTTTCCTTAAATTAATAACTCGTCATTTCTTTTATCTATTATTTTAATTATTGGATTATTAATAATAATAATGGTATAATTAAGTCTTTTTATATTTATTAGATTTATTTTTAATTAGAGAATATAATAAACCTTGTGGAATTTAAAAGATTTTCCAATATTTTAAAAACGACCTTTTAATTTACCTATTCCAATTATATATATAGTTTTAGCTTTTCCCCACTTAACAGACCTATTAATTAGTTTATAATTATAGAAAATATCCTTAGTATAAGTTATATAAACTGTAGTAGTACTATTTATTCCAAATAGAATTATTCTATTATAAAAATTCGATTTTTTATAGGTTTTTAAATTTTTATTTGATTTTTTATTAGTTTTTCTTTTAATTATATTAATAGATCGATTATTAAAGTAAATATCCTTATTAATTCCTTTATTTAAGTTATTTGTTTTAAGGTTATTAGTTATAGAATTTATAAAGGGTATAGGGGGGTTATTTACCTTTATATCCTTTTCTTCTTTATCTTTATAATCCGGTTTACCTACCAGGGTTTTAACCTAAGGGTCGAAGTTAATATCTTTAATAGTTGTATCTTTATTATTAAATGTATTGTTTAAGTTTATAAGGTTTTTGGTTTGGTTAACTTTTTTAGAATTCTTTAATTTTTTTAACTGTTTATTTTGCTTTTTTAATGCGGTAATAAGGGTTAATTGCTTTTATTTATGTTTTTCCTATTTGGGCTTAGTGTTATCCTTTTTCTTCTTTATCTTTTACTTATTTTTCTAATTTTTTAGCGCCTTATTTGGGTGTAGAAAATAGCATTCCTTTTTAGTATGACCTTTAAGTTTGTAATGTAAACATTGCTTGTTTTTATTTGCTTTTTTAGCGTTTTTGGCTTCGTTTGTTATATTTATAGCCTTGTTATTATAATTTTTCGACTTAGATATATTGATTAGTATTGAAAAGAGCGTATTGAGGGTGTAGGCGTTGGGGTTCTTTTGTAGGTTTTGAGTAATATTATTGACTAATCCTTTGTAGTTATTATTTAAATGGTATAATACCTAGGATATTATTACCTTTTTAAGTAATTTAATACCCTTTTAGGTTAGGTTATTATTTAATTTTTTAACTTTATTTAAGTACGCTTTTATAGAAGTGAAGTGAGATAAAGAAATGTTGAATAGGTCCTTAAGGGTAAGGAATTTAGTTGTGAAGCCTTTTGGGTTATAAAGATTTTCCAGCTTATTCTATATTTTAATTGGGTTATTAATGCTGTTTAGATGTATAAGAGGGGCGTCATTATATAGTAGTTGAATAATATTGAGTGCTTTTTCTCTTTTATGCAGGTTGGCATTTCCATTTGTAATAATAGAGTGGCAGTTATCCTTTTTTAAGGTTGCCTTTACTCTTATTTTCCAGATAGGGTAATTAATGGAACCTATAAGCTTTGCTACTTTATAAGTATTTGATTGAGATATATTTATCTTTATATAGTGTATAGTGTGCTTGGATATATGGGGTTATAGGGGTAAGGGGGTGGGAAAGTGTAGCTTTTTCGTGGAAAAAGTGAAGGTTTCGCGATTTCGATCGAAAATGTTTCGGTTATAGCTCGATTGTGGCTTAGTTGACTTGATCGTGGCTTAGTTGATTCGATAGGGGTTGCGAAAGGTGGCTTAGGGGTTTTGAAAGGGTAGTTTTAAAGGGTTGAAAGGGGTTTTTGTTTCCGGTGAATATATACGTAATTATACCGGGCTTATAACCTTTCGAAGGCTATTTGGGTTAGCTTAGGTAATTGCATATATATTTTAATAAGCAGTTTAAAAGATGACTAATAAGTAGGGTAAATGGATGAGTTATTCAGTTATCCAGTATGGAAGGAGAGTTGTATGAATAGGAATATAGAATACGGTTTTCCTGACCGTAGGGATAACCCGCTATATATAGACCTAGCCGCTGCCCTGAAGGTGCCTTGAAGGGTGCCCTGAAGGGTTCCCTATCGAACCCACTGGAAGGTTTGAACCTATGACTCATACCCAGATGACTAATACCCTGCAGGTGAATTACCTAATTAGGTATTAGGTAAACAACCTGACTGACAAATTATAGCTATAGCCACAGCCATACTGATATTCACAGAGAGAGAAAAATAGGAAATATTGATATAAATGTTTATAGATGTGCACATGTGTGTATTGGAGTACTTTCACTATATGTAGTCTGGATATAGAGACATTAAAAGTTATATCATTTTGGTGTATTGACTTGTAACTAGATACTTTTGGGTATGTCGATTAAGCGCTATATTCTATTTATTTTTGGGTATCTGGGCATGTCCAACTGTCTATCTTTCTCTCCAACTATCATTGGGTAAGGTATTAAAACGCTGATGTGGTTTTCGACGCGTCTGCTATGTTGACTATGAAGAACATGAGCTTGTTAGGAGCTGTGGATTCCGAGGTAGGAGTGTGGGGATTGGGCTGAGAGGAGTTGGGGCTTCGTACTCCTGCCGCGATGGGAGCAGGGTAATTAGATGAATCTTGAAGAATATGGGTTGATAAAGTGACTCGCTCTGGTAAAATTGTTCTTGACTTCGACATCTCGACGAGATATAGGGTGATAAGTCGATATAAGAGCTGAAATAAACATTATTGCTTCATCGGATGATTTCGAAACCCCTATCTAACCTCGAGGTTCAGGTTAAGTAGGAAGTCACATCAGAATTCTGTTGTCCCGAGTCCGTATTGCGTTCTTCTCGCTCGTGTCGATACAGATATTCTGTGATGGAATGTGCTTTCTTGGGGGTAGATTATTTCCTGTCCCTTATCGCATTGCCAGGCCTGTTGAAGGATATCTCAGGTAGTCGTGTGCGTAGATGGGGATGCGTTTTGAGGGCAATGCATTCTGGCGCGGAAGCGATTTTGACCTTCGTCTTGGGATATCTGTGCTCTATAACAAGGTTTAGACACCGTGGTCTTGGAAGTATTGTTGCTATGATGGCCATAATGGCTAGAGTCAGGGCGGCTCTTCGGCGGTCTTTGTCTACCATTTTGTTTCAGTTGCGATGCGAGGGGATCTGGGATTGGATGCTATATGGGGGAATCGAGGTTTTCTTGCACAAGGAGAGACTGTGCGGAGGGTATGTGTGGGAAGAAAAGAAATGAACATGATAGAAGTCGCTACTATATACCTTAGGCAAGATGTGAGGTTTGAGTTTGTGTGAACTTTGAGAAGAACTTTGAGGAGATTACGTTCTTACATGATCGTAAGGAAGTAATGAGGAGGATGTTTATTGGTTACCTACCTACCTGCCCACCTAGTCCAAAACATTGCGTTGTTTCCCATCTCGGACTTGTACTCTCCTCTGTATTCTGTATCATTGTTTAAAGAGGAGAATGTTGACGAGTTCGAGATAGATGGTGTGGCGGTACATGGCCAATCAGTCTTACTGCCTCTGCCCGAATCGAACTAAGGCTTTGGGATAAGAACCTTATATAAGTAAGCAAGTAAGTAAGGTACGAGAGCTCTTCACTCAATCCATGGTCTTCCTTCCTCTATCGTCGGGATGGAAACGAGGGGCACGAGGAAGGTTCTAGGGGATGACCTGTATGATTCATTGTATTCTCTCGTTGCGTTGTCCACGTCACTTATTGAACAATATATTACGCCATGTAGTAGCTCTTACCCAACGCACGGTATCCAAAATAATGATGATGGCATGCCGTATTATCACGTTGGTCATGTACTTAGTCATGTTCTAAAGCCACCGGGCGGGTTCTATCGTCTCCACGATGTCTTATTCCATGCGTTCTAGACTTGTGGCAAGCAAGGGATGTCAAGTAGTTCTTTTGATAAGGATCCTTTGATAATAGGGGTCATGGCTAGAGAACTCAACAACAGCGTCCTGGATGGACCCTGATAATTACCGAACGGGAATTAGTTATAAGACAGCAATAGCCTACGAAAGAATACAACGGAGGAGAAAACAAGAAGAGGAAACGGTTGATTTATGTCGCGAAGATTTACATTGTCGATGAATAAGGACCTTGATGGGTTTGCGATACTAAATCGAGCACTAAGCAGGTACCCTGGTCCCTACTACGGGTTGATAGGAACTGTGGGCCAGCCACAAGGTGCTATATAGGAGGTATGGAAATTCCCCTTGGGTTAGGTAAGATATTTGCACTACGGTGTATTTACTTGACGAGATATCAGGTACAGTATAGTACTTACTAGATGTAGATGTGAGCAGGATGTGAGCGGGATGTGAGGGAGGTGGAATAAAGACAAGGAATCTGATACCTTACATGTATGTATAGCAGGCAAAGACGCTTCAATTGTTGCATCCACTTACGAGAAGCGAACGAGAAGCGAGCAATGCAATCCACACACCGAGACCCCAGACCCTCTCGAACACCAAAAGACCCCTGGACCAGATAGAAGGGCATCGAATGTCGGCGCCTACCTAAGTATGTCCGACTCGTCCTACTGCTTACCTCTTCGAGATAGATAGATAGATAGATACCTTACATACATATGTATGTATGTATCTACTGTAGGTAATCCTACCATTCTTCCGATACTTCCGATACTTCTGCACACTTGAGCATGCTTCGCAACCAACACGTCCTCAGAGACCGACAATGGGATTTCTAGAGCTCCCCCCCGAGATCCGCGACCAGATCTACACCGTCATCCTGCACCCCAACAACAACCGCACCTACAAACCCGACGAGTACACCGACTACGACTACCGCCATGCCCTCGCCCTGTTCTACCTCAACCGATCCATCTACCACGAGGCCCGCGAGGTCTTTCGCGCCCTCAACGTCTTCCTCCGCATCGAGACCCCCTGGACCGAGGCCGAGCACCACGTCAACCTCATCGGCCATGTCCCCATCCTCATGCGCGGCGCCCGTGCCGAGCGCTTCCGAGGGCACACCTTCCAGGTCACCATAGAGACCCCCGCCGCCGGCGAACCCGAGAACGGCACCCACCACTTCGTCATGCTCGCCGACGACCTCACCGGCTTCACGCGCGCCTGGTTCTACTGGAACCTCTCGCACCCGGGCCTCAACCAATGGCTCGTGCTCAAGCTCCACCTGCGCGACCCCTACTCGCCCGACTGGGACGAGAAGCACGTGCGCCGCGACATCCAGCGACGGCTCTTCCTGCCCTTCGGCGACGTCAAGGGCCTCCACAACTTCTCCATCACCGGCGACCCGAAGCCCCAGCCCAAAATTGTCGCCGAGCTGCGCGCCCTGCAGGCCCTCGAACCCGACTCGCCTGAAAAGTGTCTGGCGGAAGGGATACGGCTGAAGAACCAAGGCAACGAGCTGCTGCAGAAGGGGGAATACAAGGCTGCTCTCGACGTGTACAATCGCGCCTGGGAAGCTATACATATCATCGTTAGAGGCCGCCAGCGCCACGTCCATGCAGAAGCCTACTTTGCGCGCGACCTCGTCGACGAGCCGTTCGCAGGGAAAAACGGGCAACTCGAGCGCATGACGCTGCGCCTGCAGCTCGTCGCGAATACGTGCCTCGTATACATGAAGCTTGGCGATTGGCAAGAGCTGCAGTTCTGGGGCATGCGGACGATCCGCTTGATGAGGCAGGCTACGGGCGCTAATCAGCGACATATCCCGCCCGAGGACGAGGCGCTGCTGAGCTTTCCTAGCGCTGCGCAGGTAGGGAAGATTTATTATCGCACGGCGAGAGCATTCCAGGAGCTGGGCGATCGCGACGAGGCGAGACGGCTTGTCAGGGTAGCGTTGGTCTACTTGCCTGGGGATAAGACGGTTAGAGATACGTTGGCTTCGCTGGCGTTGAAGCTTGGATAGAGTTTTGGGGTTGTTTCTTTGCTGGACGCGAACATACGCTCGAATTGTGATACATTATACACGGATTCATGAGATAAAGTATAGGGCGATAGTGATGATTAATGACGCGTTTGATTTCAAGGGGTTTATATCTATATATATTCCATTCATGTATCTTTTGCTACCATTTCACATTTTCATGGTTATATTATAGCTTTATATTAGATCATATATATTCGCGTTTTATATATTGATTCATTATTTATTATACAGTGGTAGTCATATGGGTTGCGCTTTCCTATGTGAGAATGGGAACGATCGCGTATTAAGGTCAGTTTCTTGCAACTCAGGCTTATATTTACTTCTAATGGCCTGTCTCGTGAAGATGATACATCTGGATCGCCATGATTATAATTGGTAACTTCAAAAGGGGGGGATTACAAGACATCTGATTACTGATTAGATATGAAACACCACTTATACCCTCATATGTCAAAGTAAACTATCCCGTATTTGATTTTCAAATAAGAGTTACGGCGCCTAGTCTCCTTTGTAGATGAGATAAGTTCTATCAAACTGCTATCTATGCCGTTAATTCCGTTTTGATATATTGCATGATGCGGGGAACTTCTACGTAAGAGTGAACTGTATTGTCGGCTTGTGCTTCATCTCGATTTTACAAAGCCTTCTGTATGCAAATAACTTTCAATCCGAACCTATCTCTCTACCTTGACTAGTAAAACAGACTCAGAAAGTGGGAAGGCGAATGGGCTTTTTCGTGAACTAGAACTCATTTTCTTACAATTCTGAGGTTATCCATTCATCAGTACATACCTTACTGTACCGACGCGCTTACTTTTACTTGTGGCTATCGTGAGATACTCGTCAATGCACTGTGAGACAAGGCTCACTCACTAGAGCCCAGTGAGATTATAGTCATATATCGTACTCAAAGTTGCAACTTTACCAAGATGTATCCATTGAGATGGGTGAGGGACATGGTTTCCACATGATACTTAGACCAAAAGGTGAAAGATGATATCAGGCTTAGGGCATAGTAATGAAATAGAGGGCATAGAGATGAGGTAGAGTAGTTTAGACAGACAAGATAGACAAGCAATCTCGTGTGCTTGCAAGGGTAACATCGTGAGATTAGGTTGGGGTAGCTGTTGGACCCAGTTGGACCCAGTAGGATTCATCATCAGTCGTGATATATGCCTTGCCATGGGTCTTTCCGGAGAGCGAAGCCCCATTAAAGTACGTTACCGGCTCCTCCTCATCTAGATAAAACTAGATAAAAGCAACGGATCAACGCGCGATGACATGCGCCGGCTATCAATGCCTGCAACTAGCACACTAGCAATTCCGCGCCTCCAAATGTCTGAAACATCGAAGTGGCCCACAGCACAATAGAACTACCTGCTTGGGAAAAAAGAGGCGACTTTAACACTCGAACTAATGACGATCCATAGGAGCTGAACTTGTAATCTGGAAAATAACGGCCGGAATGTATCCGCGATACCACGTGGTGAGTGGATCGATGAGCTAACACTCAAGTATTGTAGCCGTTCAGTGATGATATATTAAACCATGGTTCAATCAGCATCATGGCGATTGAGTTGTTATTCTCTAACCATCCTACCGAGTCTTGAGTCCAGGCCTTTAGTTTGGTCATTACTACAGGTTATCTTCTTCACAGCGGCAACATGCTATTCAGCCCACGGGTAGCCTTATGGCTTTCATTAGCCACCTCTTCCGCGGTCGCTGCGATATGTAAGAAATCTTTTCCTTAAGAAATGAAATAACCGCGTCCAGACAATTAACAAGTCCATAGTGCCAGTTGCCGAGACGACGGCACCTTCCGTCAGTCGAAGATGGCTAGTCGGTGACGACAAGGTTCGCGGAGTCAATCTAGGCTCTCTATTTATCATTGAGGAGTGGTTCGCCAAAGACGAATGGGCCAGTATGGGATGTAAGGGTTTCTACGACGAATGGTCCTGTGTGAAACACCTCGGCCAGGAAAAGGCAAATGCTGCTTGGGATAAGCACTGGAAGTCCTGGATCACCCAAAGCGATATCACCCAGATAGCCAGCTATGGGCTGAACACAATACGCATACCCGTCGGCTTCTGGATCAAGGAAGACCTGGTACATGCCGATGAATGGTATCCCAGAGGAGGGCTGAAGTATCTCGATCGTCTCGTAGGCTGGGCTAGCGATGCAGGTCTATACGTTATCATGGACTTGCACGGCGCTCCTGGATCGCAGTCGCCAAACGAGGAATTCACGGGACACGTAAGTAGCACGAAGCCAGCGTTGGAGGAGTAGCGGGTGGCTAATATAGGTGTTATGGCAGGGCACTGCGAATCCCGCCTTCTTCACAAAAGCAAACTACGAGCGCGCCAATAAATTCCTCGAGTGGATGACGGAAAGAATCCACACCAACAAGGCGTATCGCACCGTCGGCATGCTCGAAGTCATCAATGAGCCTATCAAGCGACGCGTCAATGCTACTGATGCCGACGACATGCTGAAGAACTTCTATCCTGCTGCCTGGGACCGGATCCGTGCTCGCGAGAGTAAATTAGGCGTGGCGAAGAAAGATGCGCTGCATATTCAATACATGGTAATTCAAACATTTGTCGGCGATGATGATTACACAGAAGGTTTGCTAACGCGATAGCGAACAAAGGGAAGCAACTGGGGCTCTGGCCATCCCGAGACATATCTAAAAGACACGACGGGTCTGTACTTCGACGACCACGTATACTGGCGCTTCGACACGCGCTCGGGCGAGACCAAAGAGAGCTACATCAACGCGACGTGCAGTCTCTACCGTCCCGAAGCAGACGTCATCGTCGGCGAGTTTTCCGTCTCCGTCGCCAGTGCCCTGCAGAACGGCGACGAGTTCGGTATCCAGGGACATAAGGAGAATATACCCTTCTACACCGACTTCTTCGCTGCGCAGGTCTCGGTATATGAGAGGAGCGGCGGATGGGTCTATTGGAATTGGAAGTGTAATTGGATTAACCAGTTTAACGATTGGCGCTGGTGCTATAAGACTGCTGTTGAGGCCGGGGCTATTCCTAAGGATGCGGCGAAGGCGGCGGCGATGTCGCCTTGTTAGGGGGTGTGGGATTGTACATGTCTTTGTTAGAGTTTGAGCTTTTAAGACGGATAATTATAAATTCAGGGAATAGTATAGAGTCATACCTTGCGAAAAACCTTGGAGTTGCTACTAATATTAGTCATATTCCGCTTCTAGCTAATAGCCAGCGTTCGGACCGGGAGCTTGTGCTATCAGCTAATAGAGCCTTCGGAATGTCAGTCTGATAGAGTTCCACTTGTATCAACGTGCATATAATCATTTGCTCTCGACTGTTATTAAAGTTCCTGAGCTAGCAGTTATCAACCTTAAAACGTAAAGACAATTTGAAAGAACTGGAACCTGTAGACTGGTGAGTTTAAAGGGTAACCTTCATAGAACTCAGACCTCAGGTTATCTGAACAGACTCTACTGACCATAACTAGATGTGCTACTGACTCACTTCCATATAATATAATAACGCAATACCCTGTCAGTCAGGTTGTTTACCTAATACCTAATTAGGTAATTCACCTGCAGGGTATTAGTCATCTGGGTATGAGTCATAGGTTCGAACCTTCCAATGGGTTCGATAGGGAACCCTTCAGGGCACCTTCAGGGCAGCAGCTAGGTCTATATACAACAGGTTATCCCTACGGTTAGGAAGACTATATTTTATATTCCTATTAAGATAACTCTCCTTCCATATTGGATAATTAAATAACTTATCTATTTACCCCACTTATTAGTCATCTTCTAAACTGCTTATTAAGATATATATACAATTACTTAAGCTAACCCAAATAACTTCCGATAGGTTATAAGCCTGGTATAATTGTATATATATTTACCGGAAACGAAAACCCCTTTTAACCCTTTTGAACTACCCTTTCAAAACCCCTAAGCCACCTTTTGCAACCCCTATCAAGTCAACTAAGCCACAATCAAATCAATTAAGCCATAACCGAAACGTTTTCGATCAAGATCGTAAAACCTTTACTTTCTCTATAAAAAAGCTACACTTTCCTACCCCCTTACCCCTATAAACCTAAATATCTAAACGTACTATATATTATATAAGGATAAATATATTTTAATTAAATACTTATAAAGTAACAAAGCTTACGGGCTCTATTAATTACCCTATTTAAAGAATAAAAGTAAAGGTAACCTTAAAAAAGAATAACTACTACTTTATTATTATAGATAGGAATACTAGCCTATATAAAAGAGAAAAAGCACTTAATATTATTTAACTACTATATGAGGATGCCCCTTTTATATATTTATATAATATTAATAACCCAATTGAAGTATAAGATAAGCTAAAAAATCTTTATAACTTAAAAGGCTTTATAATTAAATTCCTTACCTTTAAAGAACTATTTAATACTTCTTTATTTTACTTTACTTTTATAAAAGTATATTTAAATAAAGTTAAAGAATTAAATAATAACTTAAACTAAAAGGGTATTAAATTATTTAAAAAGGTAATAATATCCTAGGTATTATATTATTTAAATAGTAACTATAAAGGATTAGTTAATAATATTATTTAAAACCTACAAAAGGACCCTAATGCCTATACCCTTAATATATTCTTCTTGGTATTAATTAATACATTTAAATTAAAGAATTATAATAATAAGGCTATAAATACAATAAATAAGGCTAAAAACGCTGGAAAAGCGAATAAAAATAAGCAATATTTACATTATAAGCATAAAGGTTATATTAAAAAGGAATGCTATTTTTTATACCTAAATAAAGCATTAAAAATTTGGAAAAATAAATAAAAGATAAAAAAAAAAAAGGATAATATTAAGCTTAAATGGGAAAAACGTAAATAAAAGTAGTTAGCCCTAATTGCTGCGTTAAAAAAGCAGAATAAATAGTTAAAAAAATTAAAAAATTCTAAAAAAGTCAACCAAACCGAAAACCTTATAAACTTAAACAATACATCTAATAATAAAAATATAACTACTAAGGATATTAACTTTAACCCTTAGGTTAAAACTCCAATAGGTAAACTAGATTATAAAAATAAAAAAAAAGGGAATATAAAGGTAAATAACCCCCCTATGCCCTTTATAAATTTTATAATTAATAACCTTAAAATAAATAATTTAAATAAAGGAACTAATAAGGATATTTACTTTAACAATTGATTTATTAATGTAATTAAAAGAAAAACCAATAGAAAATTAAATAAAAACTTAAAAACCTATAAAAAATCGAATTTTTATAATAAAATAATTCCGTTTAGAATAAATAATGCTACTATAATTTATATAACTTATAATAAGGATATTCTTTATAATTATAAACTAATTAATAGGTTTATTAAGTGGGAAGAAGCTAAAATTATACGTATAATTGGAATAGGTAAATTAAAAGGTCGTTTTTAAAATATTGGAAAATCTTTTAAATTTTACAAGGTTTATTATATTCCCTAATTAAAAATAAATCTAATAAATGTAAAAAGATTTAATTATACCATTACTATTATCGATAATCCAATAATTAAAATAATAGATAAAAAAAATAACGAATTATTAACTTAAGAAAAGGAGAATAAAGGTCTTTTCTATATTAAATTACATAACGCATCTCCCACTTGACCTAGCCACCCAATTGACCTAGCCACATTTTTAACCTTTATACGCACATAAAAAAAATCCCTCATTTCTCCAACAATAATTATAGAAACCCTTCGTAAAAAAAGCAACCTATAGCTTATACTCTAAACTATCGAACAAAACCTAAAATTATTTATCCGATACGCTACTACTATTTATAATGTTCCTCGTATAATACTTACCCTTTAAACGAAAGGTTTTAAACCAATAAGCGAAATATCACCTTTAAAAGCCCGATTAATTCCGGATAAAGAAAAATTAATTATATAATATATCCTTAATTTTATAGCAAAATCGTTTCCGCCTTTATATAATTATATAAAAGATATAGCTAATTAATTAATAGTATTATAGGGTTAAAAGCTAATTAAAAAAAACTGGACATTAAACTTTATATAATAAATTTTAAACATTTAAATATATTTTAATTAAAGAATTAATTATTAACGGGTATTAAACAAAAATCCAATTAAATACTACATTTAGTTTATCTTTATATAAAAAACAATAAATAAAAATAATATTTAAAAAAAAGATATTTATAACTTTAATAAAACCAGGTTTATAATAAGTAAAATTATATTTAAAATAATTATAACTTTAGCTAAACGTAAACGAAAACTATAAGCTATTTAATTAAACAATTTAAAATGGTTTACAATTATTTAAGCAATTTCATTATATAATTAAATTATCCCACTATATATTATTTTAATAAGGAAAAACTACCTTATACTTTAATACGAAAATAACAATATATTAAATAATTAAAAAATTATAATTATAAAAAATAATTAAACAATAAATAAATAAACTATAAATTAAATTAAGCATTTTAATAAATATATAAAGCTTTATATAAAAAGATATTATTGCCTTTTCCTTTTTAATAGCTATAAAAGCTATTATTTATATAAATTCGAATTATATTATAAAGAAAATAATATTATTACCCTTTATATACTTCCCTATTCCTTTTATTACTTTTAACTATTTAATATTAAAATATTTAACCCTTTAAAACAATTGTATAAAAAGCAAATTAAAAGCTTTATATAAATATATATTACCTATATTTAAAAGGAAGATTTTATAACTATATTTTTTTATACGTTTAATAAAGCAATTATTTTAAATAATATATAAAGGGGATTTAAAGAAGCAGGTTTAATATTATATAATTTAAACTATATTATTAATTAATTAAATCGTTTAATTATACCCTAAATTAACCCTTTATCCTTAATACTATTTAATCCTCGTATAATTATAATTTTAAATAACTTAACCAAAGCTAATTCCCTTTTTAAATATATTAAATAAAGGATTATATAATATTAAAATAGCTTTCCTATATCTATTATTAAAAGGTTAAATTAAATTATATATAATATAACTAATATTATATATCGTTTTATATTATTAAAGGGGAAGGTTAAAAGCCTTTATAAAGTAAATCATAAGCTTAATAAACATTACTGTACAAAAAGAATTAGATTATAAAATGGAGGATCTTTTATTATTAAAAATATTAAGGATTAAATAAAGGTATAGGGTATTCTTAAAGTAAAAAATCGCGTTATACGTTAAAGTAATCGTTATATAAAAAGGAAGGAGATTTATGCCTAGCATTATAAAGCTTATAGCAAACCCGGCTATAATATATAAACTTGCAAAAATATTATAAAAACGTCTAATAATTTAAATTTAAATTAATTTAAGTTAATCGTATAAATAGTTATTAAAATATTTTTAAATGCGTGTACAAAGGTCAAAAATATGGCTAGGTCAATTAGGTGGCCAGGTTAAGTGGGAGATGCGTTACGTTTACTAAAACAGTTAATTCAACAGAAAAGGCTACCAATACAGCTGATAAGATTATTCAAAATAACCCTATAAAGCTAGGAGAAAGAGTAAATATTTAACCGGTAAAAACTCCTTTATTTAATAACAAGTTTTATAAATGGCACGTTCGTTTAGGCCATATAAATGAAAAGCCTTTATCACACTTATTAAAGAATTCAAAGATACAAATACTATATAAAGCTATAAAAGAAGTTCGTTTAACTAAATATAAAACCTGCCTTTAAGCTAAAATGTGGAAAAAGATTTATAAGAAATCTAATAACGAAAATCAATATATAAAGTTAAAATGGATATATAGCAATTTAGGTAAACCTTTCCTATTAACCTATAATAAATATTGCTATTATATAACCTTTATTAATAAGAAAACTCAATATTTAAAAGTTAAGCTATTAAAAGATAAGGATTTAATATTCCTTACTTTTAAAAAATATAAAGAATAAATAGAAAATAGCATGAATAATAGTAAAAAAATAAAGGAGTTTTTTTTTAATAACAGTAGTAAATTTATAAATAACCGCTTTATAATCTATTTTAAACAATATAGGATAAAATACTTTAAAAGCATTCCGTATAATAAAGAATATAATGGTCTTATCGAAAGAATAAACCTAACTTTATTAAATAAGGTTAAATCATTATTATATACAGTAAATTTCCCTTTTTATCTTTAAGGGGAAGCTTTATTATAAGCTATTTATTTATATAATATTATTCCTTATATAGCTTTAAAGTTAAAAACCCCTTATAAAGCTTATAATGGAAAAGCATTTAATATAAGGAATTTAAAAGCCTTTAGTTCTTTATATTATTATAATAATAATAAGAAAAAGAATAAATTATTTTTAAAAGGTAATAAAGCTATATATCTTTCTTAACTATATAAAAGTAATATATATAAAGTATATAATATTTTATTAAAAAGATTTAAATAGGTTAAAGATATTTATATATTAGAAAATATGTATCTTATTAATTCGAAGAATATTAAGCTATTTAATTTATTTTATAAAAAAAATATAAAAAAGATAAATTAAAAAAAGGAAGAACAAGAAAATAAAGATAAAAATAACGCTAATAAACCTATTATTCTTAAAAACCCTTACGAAGAAGAAGAAGAAATCTATAATACTATAGTAATTAATATTAATAATTTATATAATATAAAAGATACTTTATTATCAGATTTTATAATAGTATTAAATAATACTAAAAATCAAAAAGATAATAAAGAAATAAGGAATTTTATATTAACTATAGCTATAGCTAAACCAAAAAATTGGAAAGAAGCTATAGAATCTAATAATAAAAAGGAGTGGTATTTAACTTCTTTAACAGAAATAAAAGAACTTCAAAATCAAGGAATCTTTAGTATAATTAATTTACCTAAGGGTAAAAAAGCACTTCCAAACTATTAGGTTTATAAGAAAAAGGTAATAAATAATCCTAATTTAATAAAGGATAAATATATATTAAATAAAAATAAAAATATTTAATTTAAAGCTTAATATTATATTTAAGGCTTTAATTAAAAACTAGGTATTAATTTCTTAAAAACCTTTTCAACGACCTATCGCCTAAAATCCTAGCATTTGCTATTAATAATAGTAGTAAATAAAGGCTATATAGTTATATAATATAACGTTAAAAACGCATTCTACTATGCTAGAATTAACGTTAAAATATATATTAAATTACTTTAAGGCTTTTTTAATAAAGAAAAAGCTAATAATAAAGTAGGGCTTTTAAATAAAGCCTTATATAGTTTAAAACAATTACCTCGTTTATAATATAAATTCCTATATAACTATTTATATAAAATAGGATTTATTATATTACTTTAAAATAAAAGGGTGTTTATAAATAAAGCGTTAAAAACCGCTTTAATTTATTATATAAATAATATGCTTTTAATAGCCCTGTTATATAAAGAAGTAGAAATAATCGAAAACTAGTTAAATAAATTTATAAAACTGGAAAATTTCGGCCTAATATCTTCCTTTTTAAGAAATAATATTAATATAAATTATAATACTAAAGAGTTATTTATAAATTAGAACCGTTATATAGAAAAGCTATTAAATAAGTTTAATATAATAAATAACCCTTTATATAGGCTAAAGGACCTATCTAAAACTTTAAAACTTAAGTTTAAGAAAAATAACTTAACTATAAGCCTTAAAAATGTTAATAACTATTAAAAGCAAATAGGTAATTTATTATACCTAGCTTTAAAAACTAGAATAAATATTACTTTTATAATAATATACTATTCTTATTTTATAAATAACCCTAATATAAAGCATTTTAATGCTTTAAACTATATATAATATTATTTATTAAAATATAAAGAAGTTAATATTAAATATAACTATACTAATAATAATTTAACCCTTAAAGGTTATATAAATAATAATTAAGCTAATAAAATTAATATTAAAAAATCCATAAATGGTTATGCCTTTTCCTATTTGGGTAATTTAAATAACAATAATATAATTAGCTAAGCTTTATAATTATAAAGAACTATTACTTTAAGCACGTATAAGGTAAAATATATAGCTTTAAAAAAAGCGATTAAGGAAGTTATTTATTTATTTAATATAACTATATTCCTAAACGTTAACCTTTAGTTTAATTATAAAGATAATATTCCTATTATATTAATAAATAATTAATCCGCTATTAAGTTAGCTAAAAATTAAAAATTTTATAAAAAATCTAAGTATATTTTTATTATTTATTACTTTTTAAAAGATGCGGTAAATAATAAATAAGTTTAATTAATATATACCCCCTTTAAAGATAATTTAGCTAATTTTTTAATTAAAATATTAGCTAAACCAGGGTTTAATACTTTTAAGGCATTAACGGGTATATATATGTAAAAGCTTTTTCCTTATATATAAAGGTTTACTTTTAACGTAATTTTTTATCTATTATATAGTTTTTTTAAATAAGATAACTTTTTTCTATATAATGTATAGTTTTTTTATTAAATATATTCATTTATATTTATTATAATCGTGCGTTATAAGTTTAAATAACTAATAATAATTAATAAACGAGGTTTTTATATATTAACTATTATGCTTTTTTTCTTACCTTAAGGTATTTACTACCTTATATATATATATATAAAGGGTTTTTTCACTTTTCCCTTAAAATTCTTTATTTATTTATTAATTTAACAGGTTTTATCTATTTTTCTTAAAACTAGATTGCTAATTCTATAAGCTATATTTAGCTTATAAAATTAAGGGGGGATGTTAGTCAGGTTGTTTACCTAATACCTAATTAGGTAATTTACCTGCAGGGTATTAGTTATCTAGGTATAAGTTATAGGTTCGAACCTTCCAATGGGTTCGATAGGGAACCCTTTAGGGAACCCTTTAGGGCACCCTTTAGGGCACCTTTAGGGCACCTTTAGGGCACCTTTAGGGCAGCGGCTAGGTCTATATACAACGGGTTATCCCCGCGGTTAAAAAGACCATATTCTATATTCCTATTGAAATAACTCTCCTTCCGTACTGGATAACTAAATGACTCATCCATTTACCCCACTTATTAGTTATCTTCTAAACTGCTTATTAAGATATATATACAATTACCTAAGCTGACCCGAATAGCCTCCGAGATACCCCTCCTCAGATTAGGATATACGTATATGACGACCCCTCATGAAATCGTCTCAACTTTACTCCTAAACTAGGTACACTTAAGCTTATTTAAATACTAGCTTTTTAAACAAAGGATATAATTTTACTGGTAAAGGTAGTAGTATCGTAAGAGTTTGAGTTCGTACCCGTATGAGTAAACTGTAGTCCCTTCTATTACAGCAGTGTATGCTTTATCGTGCCCCCCCCACCCAAGATAGTAGACTGGGAATTACCATGAACTAGCTAAAGTACTAATACTCTACATCTTCCGCCCCATGATATAATTAAGAAGTCTAATGGCTGACCTAAGTTTCTCAATTTACTAGCTCATTGTGTAGGTAGGGAGTAGGATTGATTTCACAAGTAGCTCTCCATACCTGATCTTTCGCGCGCCGCGCTTCTCAACCCGAATAGCCTCGGTGGTGAAGAATCCGGAAGAAGATCAGCGGGCGAGAATCCCTCAGGCATATCTATCCATGGAAGCGTCATTTTCGGAGCAAAGGATCTATGTCTCGCTCAGAATTTAATAGTAATTATATTATCGAGATTAATAGTTTAGCAGCGGCGATAAAACAGATACGCCGTCAGATAAGTATATATGTGTCAGAGATAGGTGTCTTTAGAATGAAAATGGGTCATAATTAGGTAGCACCTGGGTAATAGATACTTCGAACGTAAAGAGAAAGACTCAATATTATTAACTCCTGCCCTTCCCAATATTGAAGGGGGCCTCTTGCCTTCTAATAGACCTGACTATTCAACTACCTCCACTCCTTCGGGGTATCCTCTGCACTACTTAGGTAGTGCTTCTTCGCTGCTAAGAATATAGGTATCGTCTAAAACAAAATCAAGAGACAGGCGCGGGAACGTGCGAGGGATAGTCCTCCCCGCGCCTTCTCTTCCACCTAATTACTCCTTATCAATCAATGTATAGACCCCCTCGAACCTATACCTTGTTTGAACCTCTCCGGATCCCGCAAGCGCGGTGCCTTGGCGAGCATAAACAGAGCCAATTCTCGACACACCATTCTCTTCTCCTCGTTCTCCTCATTCTCCTCAGCCCTTCCCCGGTCAAACTTCCCAGATTTATAGAAACACCACGAAGCCTTGTCCACTAGCTGCAGGAAGTGCTCCTCGTCACCCTTTCTGTCCCCAATGGGCATGAGATGCCCCGCGAACAAGAGCACCAGGCAGTTCAGGATAATGCGCGAGATGCGCCCGACTTTCTTCACGTCGCCGAAGGGGTTGATGCTGACGAAGTGGAAGAAGTGCGTTGCAGCGCACTCGTAGGGGTCGAAAGGGATGAGCATCGGGTCGCCCGCGACCCGGGCGCCTGTGTATGGTTGGAGTCGCACCATGTCCCTGTTCACTCCGATTATCCATCGTTCCATATACGGGGCAATGGCTGCCGGGCTGAGGAGTCGCACCGTCTTTTGCTTGCCGCTTGCCACATCTAGGATGTTGTGAATGATCGCGTGCGTGCGATATTCGCCTGGGACAACGCTGTACGGAATCTTGATGTTGGGTGATGTCGGAAGCTGACCTCGGCCGGAGTACAGAGTATGGTGGACTTGTTTGATGGATGAAGGTGACCATGGGGATTGGGAGAAGACGAGGTTCTCGATTGCGTAGACAAGAGCCTCTGCATGGTGGATGAGCACCGCTGGGAGGCACTGAATATGGATTTCAAAAGGCGTCATCGCGCTCTTTCCGGAAGACCTCCTTGCCGTATGCAGACACGGATCAAGTAATACGAGTAGAATATTAGTGATCAGAAAGGGTCAGGTCAACTTGATATGTGTTCATTTCAAGTACTATTAATACTTCCTTTCTAACTGCGGTCGTTAACCTAAACCTTCCCCTGGAACTTAAAACGACACTCCAGCCTCGTTGTATAGAATGATTACATTATAACATATATAGAAAATGAAAAAAATAAAAATAAAAAAATAATGAAGGCGAAACCGATAAGGAAAGAAAGCCCTGAGAGGAGAACGGAAAAGAGGAAAAGGGGGAATAAAGGGTTATGTGAAATGATAGTGGAAAAAAAAGGGGAAAAAGAATGCATCAGCCGTGAATCGAACACGGGGCCCATCGATGGCAACGATGGATTTTACCACTAAACCACTGATGCATGTGATAGTAGATTGCTTAGTTGTCGCAGTTCAATTTATATATATATAGGTATACTATTAAATCAGCACTGCATAGTGACTTTACACTGCGCACATGAAGTAGAGTATCAGTGGTCACTTACCCACCTAGGCGTATATCTACATATAAGGGCTGGCTGGCTTCTTATACTTAATCTACTCTACTTATCTATTAAATCCAATCAATGTATTGGCAAAGAGGAAGAAATGTAAATGCGAATGAGAAAGCTCCCGATGCTAAGCGTACATACAAGGGTATTAACTAATGGGGAGGATCAGCGGAGCGCGGGGTTAGGCAGAGGCGTATACTCCGTATATTCTACTGAATAATAACATAGAATATCTGGTAAAAGAACAAGTCTTGGCCACATTCTACATTGTCAATTACTTTCAATTGATTCACGCTGAGCATGATACTCAAAAATGCATCAAGCTGATGGACATTCGGCAAAAATAATAGGCGTTGAATGACACCTCGGCTAACTTTGAACCGGGTGCCCTGCGGTATCTTCATTGTTTCTTTGTTTGTTTGTCCCTATGGTATGGATGATGAAGAGGACCATATTTTCCCATTTCACACGTTTCCCGCATTATGTTGAAATCTCTATGCAAATGCTAGATATCTAGATCCGCCGCCTAAATAGTTGTAGAAGTGGTGGTAGCAGTAGTGTAGTAAGAACCCACCGGGTATGTTGAAACCGTACGCCAATGCTGCCGAGCCCATAATTTTCGTGACACTGTCCGATGAGGGAATCATATGTCTCTAAACCCAACAACGCCGTTCGCAATGCAGAAAGAAGTTGATTCTCCCGCGATGTCTCGAGAGTAAGTCCCTCACGGAAAAGACATTATACAAATGGATAAAAGAAAAAACATTTAGAACTTGAGCTCCTTGGGTTGTTCCCAGGTGAAGCTCTGGTTGGTACCGAAGTGACCAAACTTGGCTGTCTGGTTGTACAGGGGCTGGATGAGGTCGAGCTGCTTGGCGATCGAACCGGGTCGCATGTCGAAGTTGGCCTTGACGATCTCGACGAGCTCCTCAGAGGTCTTGCTTGAGGTGCCGTATGAATCGACGTAGATGGAGCAAGGCTCAGCAACACCGATAGCGTAACTGAGCTGGACCAGGGCTCGGCGGGCAAGCTTGGCGTTGACAAGAGACTTGGCAACCCATCGGGCGAGGTAGGCAGCCGATCGGTCGACCTTGCTGAAATCCTTTCCGGAGAAGGCACCACCACCGTGGGCACCCCAGCCACCGTATGTGTCGACGATGATCTTGCGGCCAGTGACACCAGCGTCACCCTGAGGACCACCAATGATGAATTGACCAGAGGGTTGCAACTGTGCCATTATTAGGATTTCAAAACAGAGAGGAGTTTGGGGAGAAAACCATGTTCAAAACTTACGTGAAGGATGGTCTCGCTGTCGATGTATTGGCTGGGAATGACGGGGTCAATGATCTTGGCCTTGAGTTCCTTTCGGAGTTGCTCGGTGCTGATCTCGGGACCGTGCTGGGCCGAGATGACAATGGTGTGGACACGTAGAGGAACGACGGCACCGCCATCGTGCTTGTACTCCATGGTGATCTGGGTCTTGGTGTCGGGTCGCAACCAGGGGCAGGTGCCGTCGCGGCGGGCGTCGGACATGGCCTTGTTCAGCTTGTGGGCGAGTAGGTGGGACAGGGGGTGGAGCTCGGGGGTCTCGTCGGTGGCATATCCGAACATGAGACCTTGGTCACCAGCACCAAGCTCCTCGAGAGCCTTTTCGTAGTGAAGACCCTGGGCAATGTCGGGAGACTGTTGCTCAATGCCGACCAAGACACTGCAGGTCTTGTAGTCGAAGCCCTTGTCAGACGAGTCGTAGCCGATGTCCTTGATGGCGTCACGGATGACCTTCTGGTAGTCGACCTGGGCCTTGGTGGTGATCTCACCAAAGACCATGATCATACCGGTCTTGGTGGCGGTCTCGCAAGCGACCTTGGAGAGGGGGTCCTCCTTTAGACAGGCATCGAGGATAGCATCTGAGACCTGGTCGCAAATCTTATCGGGGTGACCCTCACCGACGGATTCGGACTGAAAGTGCGATGTTAGTTGCCGGCAAAGACGCAGATAGACGAAGAGAGCGGCCCCCATGGATAGGCTGGAGGGAATTGGCGCATTGCTAACTCACGGTGAAGAGAAAAGCGCCGGCATTCTTGGGCTGGCTGAAGTGGCTGGTAGTGCCGTTGGTGGCAGGCATTGTGACGAGAAGAAGAAGAGTTCCAAGGAGGTGCAATCAAGAAGAGACAGGAAAAAGGAAACCCCGAGACAATACTACCGGACGGGTATAGAGACGACTACGGCTGGATGTATGAGAGAGGGAGAGAGCGCGGTGGTAGTGGTGGTGGGAGAGAGAGGAATTGATATGGAGGAGGGGAGAGAGGAAAGAAAGAAGCGGGAGGAGAGTGAGATGGAAGATTTTAAAAGGACGAGATCGGATAGCCAATGCTTTAGCGGTGGACTAAGAAAGAGAAAAGAGAGCTGGACGGGATGTGGAAGATGCAGGATGGAGGGGCAGGGTTCTTTTTTCTCTGCTGTTGGTGTCTCTCTGCTTTGGCGTGGTTTGGCTACCGTTAGGTACATGTACATGTTACCTGGTGGGAGTTATAGTATCAAAGTATGTACCTTTTCTTCTCTATGTATGTATGTACTCAGAGAGAGGAGGGAGAGAGGGAGAAGGATGTGTACTGTACCCGTCCCCGGCTGCCGCTCGCTTTGTTACCGGCCGACCACCTCTAGCTCTGGCTCTGGCTCTGGCTCTATTTCTGGGGCTGTTGGGCGTTGTGAAGGCCTCTGTGAAGGCCTGTGAGGGTTTCGTTGAGGGATTCGGTAATGGTGTATCTGCGGTACGGGTGGGGGTGATGTGCCCCTCCATCCAAATGGCGCAATAGCCCGCTGCCGCTGGCCCACACTCTATCCACACCGCACACCGCTGAGTAAGTAAGTAAGTCTTTCTAGGTCTGTTAGTGCACCAAGTCAGTGTACAGCAGCTCAACAGGTAGGGCAGGGTAGGGGCAATAGTACCTAGGGGACCCCTTCGGTGCCACTATATCTCTTTGTGTTCCTGGCGGCTAATGGCTAATGTATCTATCTAGTGTAAGGGCTAGCAAAGAAAGGCATCATCTCTTTGATCCTCCCGGTCCTCCCATGTGCTACCATGGAGATAACTCTACTGGCGCTACTAGTATAGAGAATGAATCGTAGGTCGCCGTCTTGAGATCTCGCGACAATTGTTTCTTTGATTGTGCCCCTCTTCTTACATTCGGTACTAGCTGGTTGGATTGAAGGTACCTGTAGGCTGAGACAGGAGCCTTCGGAATAGCCACTACGGTATTTCTGACTGTGAGTCTACCTACCTACTGTTAGTATGTGGCTTTCTTGATGACAGCATACTGTACGGATGTACTTATGTCCACTATCAGACCGGCCGGCGTGGATAACGAAAAACACGCCAAATTCCTTACAGTAATACGGCACTTGTTTTTCCAAGGTGCAATTGGTACGGAAATGACCCTATCTGGACGCCTACCAACGCTATGACTTGATAGTACCATGTGTATTTGGGCTGATCATATCCATCCTATCCGCTAGCCGTAGGGGCCACAACGTTGATCATTTGCCGGCCGGTCTACGAACACAAGACAGGCCAGGCCCTCGGCCCTCTCTGCCCCTCCTTGCAAGATCTACTATGTAGGTATGTAGTGAGTCTACATAGGTACCTCGACTACCTAGGTAAGTAATCAAGTTGCACGAGAACTGCTGTACTGTACGTGTCCTTTTAAAAGTAGGGGATATTTCCCAGCCTCTCCTCAATTTGTGAAGAAAAAAAGAAGGATCCCTACCTGTAGGATTCCTACTGTAGTCAGCCCACAGGACAGGACAGGGCCACAGCTGACGATTCGGAGTCGGGGAATATTCGCCGGCCCGTCAGTTTCGGCGGCGCGTTTCTGATAGGTCCCCCTGTTCCTCAGACCATGTTGGCGGTTGCCTTTCGGCGATTTCGGAGAATATCAGAGAATACTTGAGAACATCTCGGCATGTCGACAATGTTTTACTGAAACAAGCTGACAGAGCTGCGATCGGAGCGCGGATGCCCAGAGACTTTGTGGGATTCAGTCTCGGGTATCATGGTTTGTGCAAGAGAGTTATCTCTGTGTCCCCTCGTTATCTCCATGATCGGGGACTGACGTCGTTGGCACCACCGCTGATTCTATGATCTGCCGTGATCTACCACGATATACGTACTTCTGTATATAGGTAGTGAGGTACGCTGTTATGACCAAGATGGAGGATGGCTATCTATCTATCCATCTGATTCTGGCTCTGACTACTGGTAGGTATCTGACTGTACCCTGCTCCAGCCTGGCCAGGTCTTTCGTGCCAATGCTTACTACAGTACATGAGGTACCTTTGACGAAGAGGGGTACGGCAGCTCCTTTGCTGCACCGAGATGTGTTGGACGAGGAAAGGCTTCGGCAGGCAGAGCTGGCAGATGCAGATGACGGGGCGGATGATAGTGAACACATTTCAAGGTTGTAGCGGGGTCACTATAACACCGCATGGTATTCCGGATTATTGTCGAGATCACCTCATAAAGCACATATATATATATATATATACCGGTATATATATAATCAGGCATGTTTCAAGATGTCTACCCGTTGCAATGAAAGATACCAAGCAAATACAATTGAACATGAGACAGCGTAGGAAGATGACGAGGATGATGGCCTACCTGCATTATCCGGCCCAGCCCCACTAGATAAAGCACCTGCGGTGGAACCCTCTGGTTTACCCCTCCAAAAAAAAGTTGACCTTCCAGTCGACATGAGGCTTGACATGACAGCATCGCACGGCTGAGCAAACGACACACATTCCATTTCCGACTCAAATCCGCTGCCTCTGAATTTACTTGGCACACTACATAAGACATTCGGTTTGCACGAGACCTTCGAGCCCTTCCGAAGAATCAACTGCGAATACGGGCACATCTCAGTGAGAACAGGGAGGGGACATATAGTAGATAGGGCACCTCGAGCGTACGTGATCGCGGCTTAGCTCCACGGCATTGGAATGTACTCCGTCACTTAAAAGTACAGTAAAAAAGATAAGGTTGGCCTGGTCTACCTTGAATTGAATCCATCACGAGTAGCTTCGATAATCTGTCACCATGAGTAAATTTGGCGTTATGGTCATGGGCCCAGCGGGCGCGGGGAAGGTTTGTGACATCTCTGTTATACCACTACCGCCGTTATCATCACAATCGCTGTCGCCGACAGCATCGCACACATAGCTATATAGCCTGAAGACTGACTTACCGTTCCTGGCGATTCATGCAGTCAACCTTTTGCGCCTCCCTCATCACACACCTCCAGCTCAACCGACGCTCAGCCTTCTACGTAAACCTCGACCCAGCAGCCGAGACATTCGAGCATTCCCCCGACCTCGACATCAAGGACCTCATCTCTCTCGAGGACGTAATGGAGGAAATGGGGCTCGGCCCCAACGGCGGCCTGATCTACTGCTTCGAGTTCCTCATGGAGAACCTCGACTTCCTCACCGACGCACTCGACTCGCTCACGGAGGAATACCTCATCATCTTCGACATGCCTGGCCAAATCGAGCTATACACGCACGTGCCCATCTTGCCCGCCCTCGTGCGCTTTCTCACGCGCACCGGATCCCTCGACATCCGGCTCTGCGCGGCCTATCTCCTCGAAGCGACCTTCGTCGTGGACCGCGCGAAATTCTTCGCGGGAACCCTGAGCGCCATGTCCGCCATGATCATGCTCGAAGTCCCGCATATCAATATCCTGTCGAAAATGGACCTCGTCAAAGATCAGGTCCGCAAGAAGGATTTGAAGAGGTTTATTAACCCGGATAGTGCGCTGTTAGAGGATGATCCTGCTGAAGTCGCGAGACGAGCTGCCGAGGGCAAGAATTCGCTGGACGAGGCCGAGGAAGATGCCAGCGCTGATCTCCAGGATAAAGATACGCTTATGCGCGGCACGGGGTTCAGGAGGCTGAATAAGGCTGTCGCGGATCTGATTGAGAGCTTTAGCATGATTAGCTATCTGAAGCTTGATGTCCAGGATGAGGATAGCGTTGGCGCGATCCTGAGTTATATCGACGATTGTATACAGTATCATGAGGCGCAGGAGCCTAAGGAGTTGAAGGATGAGGAGTTTGAGGAGGTGGAAGAGTGAGCGGACATTTATTTACCTGGCTGGAGAATGATGTCGATGGAGGGATATCGAGAGGTTTGGAATTGTGTTGCTTATATGCATAGCATTGGCGTTTTTCTGGGGATTGATGATTGATAGTTCATTGTCGTAGTAATTTGATACCAAAACCATGAATACTAGAATCGGAATTTTCATTCAAACTAGATTGTCGTGTCCAAAAGCAGACCAGGTACTCCTAATACGAGCATTTTGCTCGTTCTGCTTAGTTCATGATAATGCTCGCGTGCTTGCCTGCTCATGATCTCGGTAATGCTGAAAAAAACATGGGTGCTAATCGTGTCATATGCGTAATCGTAATACATCAAGCATCCTCCTTTCGTTTCGTTTCCTTCTTTCCCAAGGTATGCCTCCCCCATTCTTCATGAATTCTCATCTCCCCCTCCCACTAAACCCAGCACTTCTCATCCCACTCCCACCCGCCCCAAAAGAACTCCCTCCATTACCACGTCCCTGCGCATCATACTTCTGGTATTCGCTAACCCAGATATCCTTCACCATGCCAGCATATACCACCGCCCGCTGGGAAATCATCACGAGATCCCCGATCACGGCCTCGGGACCACGGTTCCATATCGTCATCAGCGCTAGGCCTAATAACATCCAGAGCACGGCTTTGAATGCCAAGCGCGTGAAGAAGGATATTGTACGCTGGACCCAGAGGAGCACTTGGAAGGCGATGAAGAGTAGTGTGAGGATGAAGCCGAGGAATACGATGTCCGGAGAGTCGTGTAATACGCGCATCGCGCGCTCGCCGAGGGGCACGAGGACGGGCTGGAGAACGTAGGCTGCGCGTTGGAGCACCAGGAGCGTGTAGGAGTAGAGGGTGCGGAGGGTGCTCGAAAGGTGTAGGACGTGGTCTTGCAGTAGTTGGAGGGTTTGCTCGGGGAGAACGTCTGGTTGTTGGGCATGGCGTGTTAGCATCTTCTGATTTCGTCGAGAGCGCCATTGAGTGCGGAAGGTCGCTCTTGCCCATTTTATTTTTGTTTTATGGATCTGGTGCAGGAGGTGGCCAGGATGGACGGGATGGAAGGACGGGGAAGATGAGAGTGCAAATGAGCGTACCTTGTAGAGCGTTGATGACCCATCTAGAGTCTACGTCGATCGTCATTGTGTTACTGTTCTTTTCTTTCGCGATCTGGGATAATCGTGTAGTGGGTGTGGTATGTTTGTTTCGTTGGTTGTACGGAAATGGCTCCTTGCTTCTCCTTTCGGCTGTCGCAGGAATGGGCCGAGGAGTAGCGGCAATGTGTAACTTGGAAGCGCGATAGCACGTAGCTGGCGAGAGCGAGAAGAGGAGCTAAGTAGACGGCGGGCTCGTGGAGAAGCGCGTAGATAGAAGGAGTGAGAGAAGAGAAGATAAAGATAAAAAAATAAATAAGATAACTAGGTATGAAAAAAAGGGTAGTGTGAGGTAGATGACTGGATGGATGTGTACCAGGGTAGGTACGGAGACCAGGGGGGTTTCCTTTGTCGATGCCGTTCCGTTTGGTTTGGTTGATTGGTCTGATAAGCTAGATAGGTACATATACCCGGTACCTACACTATCATGACAGGCAGGGTTATCGCTGTATCTACCTATGGCTGTCCCTGTTTCGCTGGCGGTGGGCTACCTAGACGTCGATCAAGAAAAAATAATAATAAAAAAAACACGTGAAGCAGCGGTGAGGGGCGTGCCATGTTTTATCATAAGGGCCCATCTAATCTCCGAATCTTGACTCTTCGGTTGACTACATAGGTACATACTTAAGGTACGGAGTAGGTACATAGCCTCGATACTGCGATGCCGCTTTAAATGCAACATCTCCAATAGGTGTGCGATCCCTTTAGATGCTGGATCAGTGTGAACACTCATACCGGTATATCATCACAACTGACGAAGACACTTGAGATTGAACTAGGATCGCTTTTGGTCATTACTGTTGGATTTTGGGGCTAGGCGCTACGCGGTACACGCCTCTAGAGATTATTTCGTGCGTGAAATTTACCACTTTGACACATTAGTTCTACAGATACTGGTAACCTCCTTTTTCTCTCTTTCCGACACATTCCAACGCCTCCATTAATGCTGCTCATCGTTGGAAGGCGTGCAACAAAATGATAAAGATCTTATGTCTAGATAAAATATCTAGTCATCGTGCTATCTAGATGCCAGTCAAGAGCTTCGATAGCTTCGCAAAGTTGGGAGAACCTAGTCCAGTAACCGGATCCCATCCTTTCGAAGCCTTGAAGCCCACCGTGTCACACCCGGGGTTGCTACCCTCCGTGACATCATTAAAGACTTCGGGATGAGCATACAAGATGGGGTTCACGAAGCCTAGCGTTGGCTTGTTGGCTTTAAGGCGTTCCTCGTTGACGAGCGTCAACACCGCGCCCCAAACCGGCGCCGACAACGACGTGCCACCGATCAGATACCAGTCCCCGCCACCAAGCACAAGCTGCCGGTCCCCCACCGCCCCAACATCCGGATAGGCTCGCCCGAGCCGGTTGTACACGCCCTGCCTGATGTGCGAGAAATCCCCGTCGCGCGGGAACTGGCTGTAGCTCGAGAACGGCAGCGTCCTGCCCACTGTGTTCACGTACGTGTTCACCTGCGCCGCCTGGTACAACGGCTGCGGGAAGACGTTGCTGAAGCCTCCGCCGCTCGGGAACCGCGCCGTCGCTACCTCCTTTAGCTTCTCGTACGGCGTCTCGGCCGTGCTGTTCGTGAACCGGTTCCACTCCGTGCTGCCGACTGATAGCACGTAGGGACACGAACTGGCGTAGTCGGGGTAGAATACCTCGGTGCCGTCGGCTTTGGTCGGGCAGAAGCCGTTGTCGCCTACGCCGGAATCACCGGATGAGATCACTGTTGTGGTGCCTTGGAGAGCGAGCCTGTGGTGTGTTAGAGGTCTGTTTAGTGCCTGTGACGTGTCGACACATTTGGATCTCCTCAGCGTAGTACTACTTGCTGAGAATTATCACGTGGGGATTAGGATTCAATAGACACAAGAAATCTGATGATTTGACTTACTTTAGCCACTCAGAGCACTGACGCTTCATATAGAAGTCCGGCAAGTCGGCCTCGCCACCTCCGTACGAGATCGAAATGACATTGGTCGGCTTGTATACACCGCACTGGAGCTTGCCCGTGTATCCGCCGGGGTTATTATCCGGGTACGGAGGATCCTGACACTCAGGCGTATTACAGTTGCCCTTCTCGCCGAAGGCTGCGTAGTTACAATAGGACCCGTCAATGGCGTCCAAGAAAGTGTTCCAGAAGCCATTGAAAGTATAATTGTGCTCGTAATATTCGTCATCTGTCTGGTACAGAACCGTTCCTTGTGGCCAAATGAGAGGCCAAGCAGAGTCGAAATCCAATGATGACTCGAGACCGACCTCGAGGGGGAACGGCGAGGGTGTCTCGATGGATCCAATCGCTCCGTCTATCAGACGCTCCTCCGGGTAGGTTCCTGTCGGGACGTTCAAGTCTCTGGGACTAGTCAGCTGCTGATTTAGGGATGTTAGTTTCTCTGTACCTACGGGTAGAGGGTTTTGAAGAATACGTCCAGGTCCTTCTTGCTATAATGGTCGTCTATGCTCTCAAAAATGCCAAGCTCGTTTCCAGGAAACTTGGTCGATCCCTTTGGTATGTTATACTGCGCTGTACAATTGGGTTAACATTCAGAATAGAGGATTGATGGGGAATCATAAGCCTACCTCGAGTGCATTCAGCAGTTACGTAGATGGAACATGTAGTTGAGTTGGGCTCAGGGAATGTCGGCAGCTTGGTAATGAAAGGTCGCACGTCGTTCTTGAAACCAGAGCGCTTCATCTTCTTCTCCTTAGCAGCGTGCTGCCTCGACCGTAGCCTAGTGCCTGGGGTCACGTAGTCGATGTGTTCTTGAATCTTTGAAGGAACGTGGTAGGAGTCCGTAGACAAGTCAGTGCTCCCGTCAGAGTGCTCCCATACATAAAAGTCCGCGAACAGGAGGTTTTCTACCTCGTCGGCTGTCGCGTCGAATTGCACCCACTAAGTGGTAGCCATGTGTTAGCATCAATCAACTTACCATTAATCAGGGGACTATCTGTGTTGAGTTTACCTGTTTATTCGCCGACAGCGTGATGCGGTCGGGAGAAATGCCCTCGCTCTGAAGCCAATCTTGGACAGCATCAACGCTATTTTCATTTGGAGCAAAAAAGGTGATCACTTCCTCAGCGCTCATATGCTTTCCGTAATCTGCGGACTCGGGGTTCGAACTGGTGCTCTAGGTTAATATTGAGCCTCATATACTCACATATGGTATGAGTGTCTCTTACATCTCCATCAACCTCTGATGGCCGGCCTCCAAGTTGGATTGTTTCAACCCAATACGCATAGGAAGAACAGCCTTGGCCGGCACTTTCGTCCTTTTTGTCCACATATTACCCCAGTGAGTAGCATGGCGCTCGTGAAGAATGTGAGTCGATGGAATCTCACGCCGCCTTGGGGTAGTGACTGGACTAGCTACAGCCTCTAGGGCCAGCCCAGCAGTGAGCGCTGTAAGAAGCAAATTGCTCAACATCCCGAAATCCTTAAGCTAATATGCATAAAACTCAAGAGGACAAACCCCCAGAGAACGAGATTATTTGAGCGCGCCATTTATATGTGCCTTACAGACAACCGTTATACCCATCACCTCGACCGGCGTCATGCTGTCAGCATGGAGTGCATTGATGGCACCCTGTACCCCTGGATCACATATCCCAATCGAAGGGACGAGTTGGTTAAACCCGCTCAACTAGTGCAGCCACTGCATCATCTTATCATTTAAGCTCGCCTGGAAATATGTAGCTTTCCTCGCTCTATCGACCATGGTGCCATCTCCCATCATATCACCTTCTGTTTACGGCTAAGACGCTGCTTAGATTGGCTACGCCATTGAATCACTTATTCGTGTAAGTATCTAGGGCTGATGATAACCCTTGTTCGCGGCTTTATGGTGCCTATCGAGCCCCTGTTGCTCCAATGAGGTGAGTGGTATGGGTCGGTTTGTCGGGTTGGTAAGCCCAAGGCATGAGTTTCAAGCTTTTCTAAGAGGAACCCAAGACTTTAGCACTGGGCTTGGAAAAGCTTGTCTCGACCACGAATGGGTCGGATAGGCTTGGACGAGGTCTTGATGGGTAAGAAGCTGAATGAACCCATTCTTTTAAGGGCGGTCCCGTTGAGCAGAGGCTTTAGGATTGTTTCCGTCCTCAAACGTGCGGTATTACTAGATTTGGAAACCTACGCCTCCTGCGCTGAATGAACGCAACACACTTTAGTATGTACATCATAACCGGGTAACGGTTTACTTTACTAAGTCATCATCTGCTTCCCAGCATTCCAATTCTTGCATAGTGTAATTCGCTAGCTTACTAACTGCCCGAACCTATGGATCACAGTCTTATCGCGGTGAGCATGGCCTTTCGCTTCGGTTCCCCTGATTATCATACCGTACTAATCCATTCTCTCTCCTGCGTGCGCGCTGGTGTTCTACCCACGACTCAGCTAGTCCGCATTTGCGTTCAATGACGGCTCCTTTCTTACCCCAAGATCTCTTTAAGACATTATTCAAGAAGCTGGCATGCTAGCGATCAACTTGCTTGATCTGGGTTCTCATACTCGAAACTTAGTCAACATTCTTTTTCTTCTTCCAGATGCGCAATGGGCCGGCTTACATGCAGTAATACTGGAAAGGGTAGCTTTAATCATCGGTTAGTGCTTCAATGGGTAGCACTGCGTTCGGATAAGCTTGAGGCACGTCCTGCTGTTCTTATCAATCGCTCTGCTGATGGCAAGCTGTACAGTATCTCTGAGACACTCAATTTTCAAAGGCAGTTTGGTCTTGCTTAGTCTCGAGGGGTGACATCCTCATAGCTTGTGCACCCCCTACAATTCTCAGAAAGGGACGGTGAGCCTGTTAGAAACCCATCTTTGAGGTTGGTGCATATAGATATCAAGCTTAGCTAATACCAACTAACATTGCCGCTTGTTTTTGGCTGCGCAAACTGCCCAGTAA
Source organism: Xylaria bambusicola (assembly GCF_022495145.1). Lineage (NCBI taxonomy): Eukaryota > Fungi > Ascomycota > Sordariomycetes > Xylariales > Xylariaceae > Xylaria > Xylaria bambusicola. The sequence goes on along the minus strand of NW_025953605.1, from coordinate 36,846 downwards.
TTGTGTTCGCAGACAGGAGGCAAAGCTTCTGTATCATTTATGTGTAGAATTGTAAGTCTGACTTGCGCTTTCGGTAATATGGCTACGCAAGTACAGCTGTTGCGAATCGCGAGGTTCAGACGTGCGAGTATGCGTCAATGATGCTGTATCCTTTTATGTGCTTATAGTGTGGTCTGGAGAAAGACTGGCTGCTCGTTGACTGTTCCTGCTGCGGTGAAGGAGCTTCGATAGCTTGAGGGACAACAGAGGAATGTGCGGGTGTAGGGGTGGTCAATCATCCACCGTGCTCCAGTAGCTTGGCCTAACGCGCCCTCTGGCATCATACTCTTAAAGACGGCCGAGGCATACTATATGCATTTGAAGGCTAGCTGTAACCTCAACTCTGTCGTCTGCCAAGCGAGTAAGCCTCCTTGGTGAAGGTGAAACCTGCTCTCAGTAATCTCCAGTCTCTTCAGATTCTAAAGGTCAGAAAAGTTCAAGAACCAAGTCCGGAAGGATATTTTCCCATATATAGTCAACATATAGAGGCCTCGAGCTTGAGGCCCCTCTTCAAGAGTATGAAAGAAAAAGCTCAGGGTCGGATCATGCCCAATATTCCTTTCAACGGTGAAATGGCTACCGGGCTTGCCAAGTTGCGTGCTCACATGAATCGCGAGATCGCCATCTTTGTCTAACAGGCCCTCGACACGCACCGAAAAGATGGCAGTAGGAGCTAATCGATCTTGATCATTAGGAAGTCATTTCTTGTATAGCCAAAGAAAATGCTAGCGGTGTTGCTATCTATAGACGAATCTCATACCAGCAATGTCGCCCGCGCCACCACTGCACGTTTACATGATGGTTGTCCTCTGATAGTTCAATATTATAGACCCTAGAAAGAAAAGCGTAAGGTATGCGGTAGCAAGACGGTGTCATGTGCATACTAGAAATAGGGGCTGGTTGTCTTCTATCTGTTTCACTGTGTTATTATAATCATTACACATCATATAGGAATCCTAGACTTAACTAATTAGCTAGGTTGCAAGAAAGGGTAAACCAAGAGGGGAAAAGTAAACATGCAAAAGAATTCCCTTTGATGGGTTTCAAGCAGGAAAATCCTCTAATCCCAGTGAGGGTCGAACTCACGACCTTCGCATTACCGACATTATACCGGTGAAGATATAATATTAGTACGACGCTCTAACCACCTCACGTATGGGACCCTTCCGAGGTTTCTTTGTCTGGTGATTATGTAAGCATGCTATCACAATCTGTATATATCCCTTTGGCATTGAACAGCCAGCCGTGATGCTCTCAAAGTTGCGTTGTGGAAACATCATTCATTGGTGTTGCTATTCCGCTGTTCACTCTCATCATACAGTGTCTCAACTTCAGCCTTACTTACAGTCTTGTTTATCACCTCACTTATCTCCAGTCAATATCGACTCACGGGCAGCGTGTTTTATAACATGAGTTCGGGCTTTAGCTAGTAATTATTGTACTTAGATACAATCCGAAGTTCCTGTACCGAGGACCGTCCATAGACGAACGCATGATCGGGCATTCGTACTGATCTGACCAGTTACTGCGGCATACGTGACGTAGAGTCTGTCGGCTTGTGAGCTTGAATGCGCGTATACTCTCTCAACTCTAGAGATGTCCCATCGTATCATGGAGCACTTGTTGAAGTTAAACGGGATATGGAAACCTGAGCCTTATCCACCGCGTCTTTGTCAGGACCCGATATTATTAAGGTAAATTTGTATAGGTTATCTATAATGAAGACATTTCTAACTACACTGTTACATGATGCGAGAATAAGGTACGTACTTGAAGTGTAGATGCCAATGGGCTGAATCATCCTGCTACTGCGTCATTTTTTATTCACGAGGGCCATGGCATGAGTAGCCAGACTGGCATGCCACTCCCTGATCACTCTGGGAAACATATGCCGAGCTCTGTCTTAAGAACTTTGATGCACCCGTTTGTGTACACCTGTATTCTCTGGAGAGATCACGGTCTTTTCATAATCTGGCATGGCAAATCATTTATAACGCCATCCTCCTGGCCCGAAATTGTAGGCACGACATAGTTATCAACGTTAGCGGTTTGCCTCCGAATACCTCGACACACATAGAGCAAGGGGGGATGATGAGCTTCATTGCGCAATGACAGTGTATGATACCGGAATTTTGGAGTGACTCTTAGACTGTTGATTGGGGCAGGCATTTGCTAGGCTCTGATACTGTGATATCGCGGCCACTATGCCGGAACGTAGCCTATGTATATGGCTAGCTGGCTCAGTAGTCATAGGAAGATAGTCAGGTGGTATGTCAAAATTCAGCTTTGGTGGTCGAATGATTGTTGGACTAGAGGAGATGGTAAAACTGCTGTGCTTTAAACACTTAATCGTGGCGTCCTACTACCTAGTCTGAGGGGTATGGAAGTTGTTCAGGCGGATGGGGTTCGTAAGGACTTGATGGGTTCGGAAAGAGTAACGAGGGGAGTTGAAGAGACCTGCTTCTATATATCCTTCATTAGTATATTACTAGGTTTGAACGAGAAAGCCGCATGGATCTCAGATCGATATCAGACTTTGAAAGCTGAGAACAGACGCAGCTTGCACGTCCGGATGTTTCGATTCTTTGTGAGGCCATGACTAATACCTCGAGAATGCCGAAGTCAGCTGAATGGACATTGACCAGTGAGCATGATAGTGGTGACGGGCCTCTGTCTAGGAGCATACTCTCCGTAAGATTATAGCAGACTTCACCTCACTGATCATAGTTTGTTTCCATCACAGCAAGAACATATCTACTGTAGAACAGAAGACAGTATGCGAGACATCCACTCGTCCACTGCCACGCCTCTGTTATTTGTCCGGCTATTTCTGCGCCATAGTCAAGAGAAACCCCTCGGAGAGCGATATATTGTGCAGTTATGTTACTTCAAACACCGGACACATACATCCTGCTGCATACATACTTCCTTAGGTATACCCCTTCTATGTGGATGCATACGACACGAGGACGCACAGAACTTCCCCGTTAGCAGCAGCATGCACCTGTAAACAAAACTAACTGCCAACGTCGTGGCATTGCGCACGTCAGCCAGCATCATAGCCTGATTTATGTTTCGAAAAGTATGCCTTGATCCGCTGGTATGCAGAGGCCGTGCGCTCGGCTATGTTGCCACGATCAACAAACATCGTCAGCTCTGTCTGTGGCGTGTGTTTACATTGTATTCAGGAGGCTGGGAAAGGTGGTGTCGAGATATCATTTTTGAAATAGGTAGCTGCCGTCAGCTCGATGACGGAACAGTCCCCGTCGATCGATCAGTCTTCATCGTATCTGTCATATTTCCTTGTCGGCTATTCGGCATTGGTATGGGTTTCTGCCTAGGAAATTCCAAGTGATACGTCCCATCTCTGTACTTGGTAGGTATGTCCGGTATCATAGGTAGGTATATGTATGAGGCATGACTACCTACCTACTTGACTACTTACTGAAAGATTGTTTACATGACTACCTATTCACATATAGGTATGCAGTACATACATGGTCAGAAGTGGCGATATCAGAAGCAATAACAGACCAAGAGTTGCGTTGTGTGCTGACTGTTCCGCCAATCGGCATCTTCCGAGCCGCACAGTGCCGCATGGATCCTTCGTGTCCCGTACAGTGTCGATCAGAGAATCCCACACAGGTTAGGTAGTCGGATGGTAAGTCTGACGGTCGCTCTTTGTCTGGCTTGACCTTGTTCACCCGGTCGCCCGGGTGAGACTGTCTCTCCATAGCCTAGAGGTGCAAGCAAAGCCTCTTCAGGTTCTTACACTTAATGCTATACATATGCGCTGTCTTGAACTGGAAGATAAGCATTACCCAGCGTATTGGTGGTGTAGGTATAGTTAACAGCTATGAAGGCTGGGATCCGGCTGAGTGTTCGAATACCTACCTAGATTGCACTCTGGCGCACTCTTGCTCTCGCTCAAAATTTCATTCATTATCTTGGAAGTATCTAAAGTAGTATGTATGCCCACCAGTGTCTGTCTGTATCTCAGCCATACGGACATATACAGGAAGAAAGAAGAACAAGCAAAAGGGCAAGTTTTGAGACAGGTTCGTAAGGTAGAATTAGTTTTATCAGGCATCTCAGTTTGGCACCATTTCTGGAACCCGTTTAAGATCTATATACCGAAGTAGGGCCCTGCGAGATGATGTGCAGGCCGCTAGTCGGGTGTCCCGTGATCCCCGGCCTGAGTGAAATTCCAAGACAATTTCCAGCCTCCCTCTTCCTCCTCACTGCCTTCCTTGCGATTATCAATCTATCTATCTAGGAGTGTTTGAGACGTGGTGTAGGTAGCGCACTTACACATGGAATAGGTAGCAGATAGCAAAGAAGTAGATGCAAAAGATAGAATTGTCGACGATAAGTCGGTGAGCTAGCTACATGTGCATATAGTGGATTTAACTAGGTGTGCTGGCTGTACACGTAAGTAGGCAAGTAGGAAAATCCCGCGCTTAGAGGACCCTGAGCCTGACTGCATCAGGATAAGCAGGTCCCCTTGATCCCTTGAACTCGCTCCAAGTAGGGTAGCGCGCCTGGTAGTAGTCTACACCATCCCCCCCAAGTTCTGGCTTCGTATTCCCGGGGATGGATAGTTTCGTGGACAGCGTAGAGCGACGCCCTCTTTCGGTGTAGCGTAGACAACTTGTCTTGGCTAGGGTTTCCCGTTATCACTAGGTAGGTAGGTAGGTAGTGTAGACAAATATCGTTGTCTTGGAGAACTCTTTGTCTTGGGACCGCTCTAGCTTGCGATCTCCGGCTCGCTCACTGAGCTGGGGACGTGGATGGTTCCTGTCTGTTGTTGAACATGTATTGATCCCTTCCTGCGTTATGCGATGACTTACAATCACAGAAACGCTGTAGAGTGAACTCACTGCCTTGGGAGATCGCGTTATGGAAAGTTGACTATCATAATTCACAGTAAACCATGAGACTGAAATTCATGTGATGTGTGATAGTTATCTATTCACTCACTCAATTGAATTGTAACTAAGGTAGGTAAAAGCAAATGCCCATAGGCACGGTATCATATCCATCTCCGTATCCAAATCTTCAAACGCCAGACCGAAACTCCAAACAGTATACCACCAGAGCGCTCTCAAATAGAACTCTCAAAAAAATAGCGCTCTGGGCCGAAAAATAGAATGAAAGAGCAGAGATAAACACACTTATTTGCTTCAAGGTTGTAGTCACTCAGAATCCCTGGGCATCACCCCCAGGTACCATGGACCTTGCCTCGCCGGGTTCTCGACCTCACGCCGATATCCCCGTTCCTGGTGAGAGTCCTCCACCTCCTCTCTACCCCGTTCTCGCTCTTGCCGACACGCCGCGCACACTCCTGCCACTCTGATTTGGAGAGCTTGAGCTTCTCGAAAATCAATTCAACAAGAACGCGGTCGTCCTCGAGACTCCATCTCTCGCCATCTTCCTCTTCTTCCACCTCTGTGCCTTCTTTCCTGGTCTCCTCTTCCGTAGGCTCGTGCAATTCATGAAAGTCTGAGCGTTCAAGCCCCCGTGGCATGTCGGCGGGAGCGATACGCGCCCGCTTCGGTGTTGTAGGCGTGGGTGTGGTGTGTTGTGCATCTCCTAGCTCCTCGACGTCGGTGTTGCTGATGTCCAGATCGCTATCAATGTCATCATCGCGGCCCATGTCATCATCAACTGCGCGACGTCGCTTGTTGGGGCCGCGAGGTGGTGCCGGGGTTCGCTTGCGGATCTTTAAGCGCTGGTCTCGGTTCGCGTTGCCGTTCGCGTTGCCGTTCGCGTTGCCGTTCGCGTTGCCGTTCGCGTTGCCGTTCGCGTTGCCGTTCGCGTTGCCGTTCGCGTTGCCGTTCCCGTTGTTGTTCCCGTTACCATTTGCGTTCTGTGGGCGTGGTCGCAGGCGCATTTTGATAGGAGGGAAAGGCGCGTGGCCCATGGGCGGTGTGGGTAAGGTGGATGGTGGTTGCTCAAGGGGTTGCGCAGACATGGGTGGTGGTGTTCTCAACATTGACTGAAGCGCGCGACACGAGTGGACAATGGTGCCGAATGTGGTATGAGGGGTGGTTGGAGGACTCGCGGGCGGCGAGGCGAAGAGCGAAGATTGTAGGCGAGTGACGGGTGGGCGCGATAGATCGCATGACGAAAGCGCTGAAGGCATCAACATGCTGAGACGATATGATGGTTTGTCTGGGATGCGATGAGATGAGGTGAAGCTGGCTTCTTTTGGTGTCCTAGTTTGCGCGCGCCGTGTGCGCTATGCGCTCGCTGTGTGGTGGTATGATATATCTATATATGGCACACTAGATCGTGTATCGAGGAAGAATGCCTTGCGGATGAGGGACGGGCAGGCCAGATGGGACGCCCTTTATGCGACCGAGTGCGCAAACTGTCGCAGGAATGCGTCTATGGCAAGCGGTGTTGGCGGCGATGCGCGAGCACGGGTCACAATAGACAGCAGTGAGCAATTCCAGGGATCAGAAGCATGCAGCGGCGGCGAAGAGAGGACAGAGGTCGGTTGCAGTTGTATTGTGCAGATTTGAATCGGAGGCGAGTGCTTGTTCTCGTCGTCGACGATGGGAGGCAAGAAGCGGTCGGGGTGAGAGGGTGTGGGTGGGAAGACTGAGAAGAGTTGCGACCAGGGAAAGGCGACGGGGCAGGAAGGAATCAAGTACACTAATAAGACGACGGGCGGGAGCACTGCTGGCTATACCTTGGGTGGGGTGTGCACTAGAGCTTCCCACTAAAGCCAGCACTACAGCAGTTACATACTTTGTATACAGTACCTACCTAGGGACTAGGTCTAGGGTAGTGGATTGCAGTGTGCCCAACTACTATATATGTATCTACTGTACAGATGGAGGGTACTGTACCTACAGGCCTTGACGAGGACGGCACCTATTTACTGCGTGTACCTGGCATACTTACTTCGTACTTAGAGCAGCTACAGAAGTACCTTTTCTAGTTGAGAGAATCTAGGTAGAGTACAGTGCACTTGAAGCCTTATAAGTACCTACCACACCACTACCATCACCACCACCACCGCCAAGTATGTACGCTGCTAGGTACCATTCACGTAGGTACCTACTGTAAGTACCTAGGTACTCCCTGTCGAGAAAGCGGAGCCACATGATCGACGGGGAAGAGAATGGCGCAGAGGTACGGTTCTGGTACGGTTCTGGTACGGTAGGTACCTCAGGTGTAGAGCCAATCAGCAACAGGTCGCAAAAGCTCAGACACCACCTCAGCATGTTATGCTCAGGTACCTGCACTATAATACCGGCGGGTATTGCTCTGACAGGGGCAGGGGTGTGTGCAGCAAGTACCTAAGTACATATGTAGGTAGTTACTGTAGCGCCTTTTACAGCCCACTGTAGCTTCTCTAGCAGTCATCTGTAGCGTAGTAAGACGCCTGTACATTGCCTGCCTACTAAGTAAGGTGCCTACTTCCTAGGTACATAAGAGTAGGTACCTAGAAGAGAGGACCTCAGAGTCTGGGAGAGAGAAGTGAGAAAGCTGCAACCACTTAATCACCTTCTGGGCCCCCTCATCCTCATGGCCCCCATGACCCATCAGTGCCGCAAGTTGACGCAGTATGGTCAGCTTAGTTTGCTCTTTTCATTCCAATACTACCGGTTCCTCCCTTAGCTAGCCCAGACCAGGGCAGCCTTCACCTCGGCGGGTTTGCCGCGCCTGACGCCGCCTTTCCCTGGTGACCCAAATCTAGATAGGAAAGGGATCGAGAAGGGCGCAATAAGGCGGCAGTTCTGGAGGCAGAGACCTCTTTACCTCGACAACTTGCGACGTGTCTAGTTAGGAACCTATAGGTAATAGGTCGCAATCTCGTAATCTAAACCAGAACATATGCCAGCCAGCATAGGTAGTGAAACCTCGAGAGCCGCCATGTGATGGCATCCCTCTCGCGCGAGAAAAGAAGAGGAGGATCAGCAGGGCCGCCCTTCACTTTCGTACACCATTGCTGTACACCATTGCTGATTGATAGACCAACCTCGACCAACATCACCCTACCTAGGCACTGCGGGTATACGTTGATAGGTGTTTACGTATATGCGTATGTATGTAGGTATGTATATGTGTATGCATGTATGCATGTACTACCAACTGCGCATCCTCAGCAGACGCATTTCCTACTTACTCATGTGTAGGTGTAGATGCAGGAGTCTGGGTAATATCTGGGCAGCCTTTACATGTAAACGTCAGAATCATACTAGCTAGCTACCCACATCTGTGTGTGGATTGTTTTTCTCTCGATGACTTTCTCTCTCTCTCTATCTTTCTCACTCTCGATCTGGCCGATGACCAGGTAACCAATCTATTTTTTTCAACCATCCCTCTTTCGTCCCCATCCCTCCCGCTACCTATGGCATCATAAGACAGTCTTTGTTAGAGAGGGAGGAGGCAGAGAGGAGGGCAGAAGGATTGATTGTGTGAGGGAGGAGTGGGCTTCTACACTAGGGGTTGTCCAGATCTCGATGTACATACAATGATCTGCTCTGCATTTCATCATCGTATCAGGAAATCCCCCCGATGAAGATGTGTTTCGTTACTTGTCACCTATCATTTCCCCTAACAGCCCTGGCCTTCTGTCTTCTTGACTGAGTCTGACCAGACTGACTTAGGTATTGCCATAGGGAACTTGAACAATTTCCAGGCGGGTCTGAAGAGTGCTGTGAGACTTGGTACTATCTCCCGTCCCAAGCATTCTTCGCGACTGTTCGGATACGTCATCGATCCCCCTTACTAATCTAAACGTATTGGATTTATTGCCTACCTATACGCAGTACACTCTAAACAGTCTTCTATTCTAATCTCACGCAGTTTTCATGGATTTTTCTAGTATGCGTGTGTGTGCCAACATGCTTAGAAAAGTCATATACGTAATCATCACAGCCAATGAAGCCGCGCAAGTTATATAGAAATAATACAAGTCAGGCGTGCCATTACCGTAGTTGTGACACGCTCTCTCTCTCCAGTTATCGTTCTATGGATGCATTGGTGATACTCGAGAGGAAAGCCACCAGAGTCTAGAGGGCGGAACGGTCGGCTGAGCGAACGAGAGGGGGTCGCGGGGAGGAGGGTGAGTGACGACGTTCAAAGCGGCTTTTTACATAGACGCGTCGTAAGCGCGACACGTTCGCGTCTCGCTAACGCGTAAAATTTTAATTGATCTCCACTCCCCGCTGACCACTGTCGACCAATCATCTTACACGGACAATCATCGCTTCTGGCTTCATACAGACCGAGTATTTCCACATACTACGTAGACAGCCATACCACTACCATACTTTTTACACATACCCTCCCTCTGTGCGTTCTGTAGATTTGCCTTGCAGCAGTGAACGTTGGAGCCTAGTTTGACATACATCTATCGCTTATCGGTGGCTCGCCCTCGGATTCGTCCGTACATGCATGCCTCGCCGTTTCAAGCAAGAAACGTTCATCAGCCACTACTGTAAGCCACGCTCCGGCCGTGCGCCATCCATTCCAGCTTGTCAGCTTTTCCAAGCCTCTTGCCTTGCCTCTCCATTCCCGATCATGCCGTAACCATGCAGCTTCAATGCCGAGGCGGTCTGATAAAAAACTGTCACACTTCATAGGTGGTATAATTATTATGGGGGTGACAGTTTTTTGTCAGATCGCCTCGAATGCCACATAGATACGAACTTAGCACGTGTCTACCTTTCACCTTCAGCAGCTGCCTAGTCCATCGCCTCGCCATGTCTTGAGATGGGTGTTTGGACAAGACCAAGTAGGCCTCGTTAGTCGCGCCAGTTAGGCCACAGAGATGGCGATCGTCTGAACGAACATGCATGCAACGTGTGCTGGAGTCTGATACTCCCATATCCAATCCAACTGGTTGTTATTTACGAAGTAGAGATTGGGCCTGTTTAGTCGCCCCTGGGCACACCGAAGGCGGCTGTTCGACCAGTCTGTGCCTGTTTGATCGACTCAGCTCCCGTCTGGGGGTGAGAGGGGGTTTCCAAAGGCGGGATGCCCCCAAAGCCGCGGATGCACCCATTCCACATTAAATCAAGATTGGGGTTTAATGCATCGACATGGTGTTCTGTAGATAATACATGTAGTATGCTTTTCTCCAGAGCATTCGAAGAATGCTTGTTCATTATGCGACTTTCTTTAGATGTAAGAGTAGGTATCCCAAGATAACCCCGAGTAAAGATTCAAAAGTGAAAACAGGCACTTGCGAGAGAGGCAAAGAGAGAGAGTGGGTGAGCGAGAGTGAGACGATCCCATCTTATGGTGTAGTTCAGGCATATTCCCTACATCGTTACGTGTGGTGTACTCGTGTTCTACACAATTTCCAGGTATTCCCAAGGACTTCAACAAACGAATTACTATGTACTTGGAAGACACACACAACACAGTGTGCGCGAAACGTTGGAGATTTTTGAAACTCGTCGGCCTATTTTCATGCACGGTAGTGGACACTGTATCCATCTCCAACCGGCCAATTGAACGGCTCGCCCTCGCTTCCAGCCTGCCTATTCAGGTAGCAAGCTGGAAACAACCTGGAAGAGCCTCGGACCGTCCTGCAATGGCTCGGACCACGCCGCAGCATCAAAGAGCCCAAACCACGCCGACGTGTTATGCCATCAGTGGTCGACTTCTCACTCAGCCGCCCCAACCGAACCCTGGTCGTGCAGCAAGTAACAACATCGTGGGACCAAGACGTACGTAGCTGATTCTTGACAGACGGAGCTACGGGAACAGTCAACTCATATCTGTTACATCCCGTCGCCTTTGTTGGCTTTTAGCCTGCTTGATAGTTATGGTATTCCCTTGTCCCGGCGCCAAGGGCCGGGCCTTTTCTTTTCTCCACGACATGCAAAACATTCCACTTCGATGCCGCTAATGACCACGCGGGAAGCAAGCACGTAGGTATAATACCGCTGAAGACGCCATTGATACCCACGCGAGGTCGGGCGAAGCACCATCCATGATTAGTCTCTCGGTCTATACAAGAAAGAACTCTGCAGACGTGCGAGCCTGGTCCTGGTGCGAAGCTTAGGAACCGTTCTATTATCAAAACAAAACATGAGAGGTGAGGCCTGGTGAGAATATTCAGGCAGGGCTAATGCACTGCTACATGTTTCCAAGCAACACCGTATCAAAATCTCTGCCATCCCTATTCGTGGACCGATCGAGGGGGCTTCTTCTTGCTGATGCTAGCGGGGTAGCTTGCGGAACGGGCACCGGGATACGGCTAACGGTGTCATATATCGTGTGTGGAAGTGTTTCGAAGGTGATAGAAAGGTCCGTGGAACCTCTCACCTGATGTCCTAAGAGCTCCAGGTTGGAGAGGTTGGGATACAGCGGCACATTGCCGCGGATACTAAAGGCCAATGCAGATGGATTCGATAGTTATCACGCTGCAACTAGGTAAAGATGTCGAATGTTCCGCGCGAGAACAGGTTCGTTTAAAAGAGTCCAATATATGGAGATCAAATGATTTAGGGCGAGCTGTCTATATACGGACGGAGCATTCGCATACTGATTTCGCAGATATCGTGTCTAGTCAGTGCAGCCTCCGAGCTTCTAACACTTTTTACACCCGCTTCCAAACTGAGTCAAGGGTATCATAACGACGACTTGAAGAGGGAGGATAAGACAGGATGATTGGTCTTCTGGCCAGTGTTTGGCATGCTAGGCGATGTCTATGGTTTATCCCTGCGTAGTCGAGCCTATACATATTACAGCTGGGTTAGAATATTTTGTATTTGGGTCCTTTGGTGGCACCACTACGGTCTACCTTTGAAGGGAGGCCTGCCGCGGTTGTGTAAGCCTTAAACTCAGCTTACACTAGAAACTATGATGGACCTAGGTGAGAGGGTCTGAACCTCTCACTTATTACGGGTATTAAGTATCTCTAAGGGATTCCTGAAAAATGACAGCACCGCGACCACTTGTGGCGGAGTGAATGGCAGAGAGAAGGAAATAACAGGTATCTGGGATGATATTATGCGACGATACAAGTCTTTTCATTGGGAAATATGATTATTTAGTTTAGCCAATGAAACTACAATGACTTGATCACGCCGCTGGTCAAACGTCTGTGCCATAATACAAATGCATTCTTGCTTATACTACCTGGGTCTTACATAAGTCTATCTACCCACCACGGTTTGTGTCCAGTTCAATAAATCAATCTCTGCAACCTACATGATACTTCAACACTGGGACCCATCACTACTCTCGTACCCCTAGTCAACACACGGCACTTGATGATCTCTACATGTACGTAGAGTATGGAGATCCTCTAACTGCCAGCCAAATAGATACTGGAGCCTCTCACACATCTCCGTGTCTATCTCGAGAATTCTCCAGGACGGCGCATCTAAACTGACTAGAATATCGCGTGTGTCTCGCTCCAGAGACGAGATCCTGTCCTTCATGCTCGCAAGCTCCATGAAGCAGGTCATAGCTTCAGTGAATTCACCCATGTCGAGGTTCCCCGAGATTTCGAAAAGAAGCTCATCTGCATAGAGCGCAAATCTCTCCGCTTTGCTCACATTTTGGCTTACCTGCGCTGCGGTTTCACATGTCATTATGCATGTGGATGGGGATATGGAGATGCTGCAGAGCGAAATGCATCGGCAAGGGTTGCGGATCTGACACATGTCTAATTACCTAACTAGAAGGCACGAGTAAGAAGTGTGATTCGGGGTTAATCAGGTATCAACAGTGGTGCCGGGCGAAAAGCGGAAATTGTTGCGTGTAATTTTTGGGTTGTAGGAGAAATGCAGTGCGAGCTCGCCAGACGATGCTTTATAAGCTGCCAGATAATACATTACAAGAACAATAACGATGTGTCCGACCGACTTTTCTTTCCAGAGTAGCCAAAGAGCCTTTGTCTATACTGATTTCTAACAGCCATTGTTCGTCAAGGCAGCGTTTCAGCATGGCGCTAGATTGATACAATTGTAATAAGGATTCTAGTGTTGGAGAATAATCAATATCCACGCCAAATAATATAGAAGGCCTGAAAACATAGAGCAGTTAGCGATTTACAACACTTTTGCGCGGGTAAGGGGAAGACCTTACTTCAATTAAACCCCTCTTCCTGAACTCTCTCGGACGACTCTATTATTCACATCGAAGATTTCAAATATAGACATGGGTAGTAGGTTATTAGGTGTCCTTTAGAACAATTCGCTAAAACCTGGGAGGGGTCAATCGGCTTAGATGAACCCCAGAATGGCGGAACATGTGTCACACGTACTAATCCTGAGCTTTAGGAATAAGTGGTTTCAAGATTAGGATTGTTATCGATGAGATAGCATGGAAATCATGATAATTCATTCTCAGAACATCGGTAGATGTGATGTTACGATGATACTTCATGTGTGTGGGCCCTAGAGGTCGACTTTGGCTTGCTGTGACGACATTCCCGTCATAGCATTGTCATCCATTATTGACCAATGAAAACCGCCTACCGGTGGCGATATAGGATATCCCAGTCTCCGACGTTCAGCCTCATTGGTCTAGAACCTACTCCGATACAACGGCAAATCGTCCGAAGGTTCAAGGACCCAATTAGCCAATCTTGAGCTCAGCTTGGAGCAGTCATAGAGTCATGAGATCACGCCAAATGGGCTTTTGAGCCAAATTGCATAATTAGAAATCATAGACACCCCCAATACTCCAGGGCATATTCAAATCTATATTCTACATTGTAATGCAGGTCAACACAACCCCATTTTGACCAGTCTTAGATTCCGATGGCCTTCACTGATGCGCCGCACCACCTCCTAGATAATGCCGTCGGCAGAGACGGCCTCGAATATGACGAGAGTATGCGTGTACGTCTGCGCTAAGAGATCAACTGGTTGTGGACATGGCTAATCAGAGTACAGATCAATAAGCGAAACTCGCTAGAAAATTTCCTGGAACCGTCGCCATGCTACTCTGAACCTTACGATGGGTGGCTCGTTAACTCTAGAGGACTTCAAGATGCTGATAGTACTGCTGTGGGTATTGGTCTACCATTGGTTCCAGTCCTAGCACAACAGCTATGCTACAAGGACGATAGAGAGGACCTTGGTCGCTGCTGGGAACAGATGCCAATGTCGTCTACCTCTGCGTCTACTGCATCTTTAAACGATGTAGAAGAAGAAGAAGATCGAGTCGAAAATACCACTGGTGACACAACACCAACGCCTACGCAGTGCTCGTGCTCACTCGATGAAGTAAGTTCAGGTCGCCTGGGCTCCACGGGATGCACAACATTGCTCTATGGCTGGCAAGAGGCTCCACTGTCCGGAGACCAACCAACTTTTGGTGTTCAAAATACCGTGAAGGCTATAGAAGGATTGAAAGAAATGGAACGATACCTGCAAACCAATACGAAGCAACGAATAAGTCAGATAAAGCGTGAGTCGTTGGAGGTTAAAGCGGACTCGCGCAGGGGAAAGTAGGCAGATGAGGCTTGATCAATGCAGTCGGCAACATGCAGGGTTGTCGAGGATAGAATGATGAGAATCAGATGCTATGAAGTGGCGGAATCAGTATACTATGCCTTACAAGGGAGTGTATTCCAGAGTGAATAATAGGTTATTGCAGTAGGTAGGTAGGTCGAAGGTATACAAGAGAGCTTAATAATAATCATTGGTTCCTGAATCTTCCAATTCTTAAGGGCTCTAACACTCCTCTTAAAGCATTATATAAGTCTTAGCCAGGACAGGAGCAATTGATGCCCCTTTCTGACCCATCCAAGAAACTGTGCTACAGAATTACATCATATAGAGCATAGGTTGAGCCAAAGCACGGTGTAAGGCGCTTATTGCTGCGCGAAGTCAAGAATGCGATATGTGGAGGCATATAGACTCTTTTAACTACAAATGCCCAGTTGTTTTATTTCCAGTTCCTAACACAACATCATCATTCATTTCCCTAGGCTGCTTTAAGGATACCAGACGCACGGTCCTCGAAAGGATAGACGGTTGCCTAGAGGTTTGCAGTGCTGATGATCGGAAGTGCACTTGCGTCTACTACTCTCAAGTTATCTATCCTATACACTTTGAGGTCCATACCGACAACAAAGGACCCCAAGATAACATTGCGAGAGAGCCGGTGGACTGCGAAGTTTGGGCTGGGACTGGGAGATATGTAGCCGTGGGCTCATTAGGGGCTAATAATGTTCTTCCGACGATCTCGAAATATGCTAGGTCTCGGCCGATTATAATTCAGTACCTCTTCGACGGATTGGTGGCCTTGTGATGAATTGACTGGTAGGTCAGCGTATGAACTAACTCCCACATTGGACATTGGACCCGTTCGACTTTCCCCATAGCCTTGCATAGCCTGCGCCAATGCCCCAGGCTCTTGTCTGACGAGTACATCCAGGGTGTCGACAGCATGATCTTGTGGGTTCTCTCCGGCCACTGGAAGATCCACAACAACTTCGTTATCTAGTCGGCGAAGCAACTTCTGATCCCCAGGTCTAGAATTTTGGGTAATTGGAAAACACCGGCTGCTAGAATTTATATCTTCGTAGCAATGGGTTCATGCACCTTGCGGGCAGATCTTCGTCGCAGCTGCGGTAGCTCTGATTATCGGCTTCATCAGTATCACGTCGGGCTCATTCTTTGTCCCGCTGCGCATCTCGTCCGATATCCTCCAGCAGAAGGGATCCTATAGGTGGAGATATAGTGTCCCGGCATGGATGAGGCCGCTTCCGGTTATTTAAATCCCGGACGTCACTAGGCCTAAACTGGTGCGGCTCAACACATAAGAGCCGAGAAAGGGACGATCCACTTCGGTCCCCTGGCCTCCGTGGGAATCATGTATATACTATTAGTGGGGGAATGTAAAGTTGCAACGCCAAGTCCACGTTCGTTGGATGTGTATGGTGCCACAACGTATGGCTCTTGAGCCGGCACCCTGATATAATACTAGGCTGATGTCTCTGCTGGCTCCCGTGCCAAAATCTTCTGGATTCTGATATGCTTCAATCATCATGCTGTTAAAGAATTTCCTCTACGCCATCCTCGTAGGATTGGCATCTATTGCGCAAGCGCAACACGAAGAAACCACTACCGCGGATGTTAATATTACCAGTAACTCCGCAGTCGTCGCCGCGGATACATTCACTAACCCTATTATATGGGAGGACTTAGCAGACCTGGATGTTTTCCGTGTAGGAGATGCCTGGTACTACACTTCTTCGACAATGCACTACAGCCCGGGTGCTCCAATCTTACGGTCATATGACCTGGTTAACTGGGAATACATAGGCCACGCAGTACCTTCATTAAGCTGGTCCTCTAACTACAACTTGGCGGGATCTTCTAGAGCCTACGTCAAGGGTATCTGGGCTTCTACTATGCGCTATCGGAAAAGCAACGGAAAATGGTATTGGATTGGCTGCATTGAATTTTCGAAAACCTATATATACAGTGCCTCATCCGTTACTGGACCTTGGTCTTTAACTGCTACATTGAATACATGTTTGTACGATTGTGGCTTACTAGTTGACGACGATGACACCTTGTATGTTGCCTATGGAAATACACAGCTGTCTGTGGCCCAGCTCTCCTCGGATGCCACAAGAATTGTCAAAACGCAGCAAATCTACTCATCTCCGAGCAATATTGGCACTCTTGAAGGTAGCCGAATGTACAAGAAGGACGCCCAATACTACATTTTTGTGACTCGTCCTGCCAACCAAGAATACGTTCTGAAAGCTTCCAGTCCATTTGGGTCTTACAGTATCAAGATCCTTGCTAACTCGCTCGCGGCACCAGTATCAGGGGCTGGTAACCCACACCAGGGTGGTTTAGTTGACACGCCCGACGGAAAATGGTACTACGCAGCGTTCATTGACGCATACCCAGGAGGCCGTGTGCCGGTTCTAGCCCCCCTGACCTGGGGATCCGATGGGTTCCCAACCGTCACCCTCAGCAACGGGGCATGGGGCAAGACTTATCCGATGCCAGCGGCTGCCCATCCTTTGGGTTCCATGACCGGGACGGATTCCTTCAGCGGGACGACATTGGGTGTAGCTTGGGAATGGAACCATAATCCCGATACAACTAAGTTTACCGTCAACAATGGTCTCACACTGTCAACTGCTACTGTCACATCTGACTTATACCAAGCACGCAATACCTTGACCCACCGCATCCACGGCCCAACTTCGACTGCAACGATCATCATGGACACCACCAACATGGCTGTGGGGGATCGTGCTGGCCTCGCACTATTCCGTGATAAATCTGCTTGGATTGGTGTTGTAAACAACGGAGGCAGCCTTTCGGTAGTAATGACGAATGGAGTAAACATGAATACTGACTGGACAACACAAAGTACTGGATCAACCGCAGCTAGTAGAGGAATTTCTAAGGGAAAGATATACCTGCGAGGAACTGTCAACATAAATCCCGGAACTGGCCGAACGGGTTCATTCAGCTACAGCCTGGATGGTAACACATTCACGTCATTTGGTTCGTCTCTCACTCTCACCAATGACTGGCGCTACTTTATGGGTTATCGATGGGGCATATTCAACGTAAGTTTTGCAACAATTTAGTTGTGATCCAAAAAACAATCTACCAGATTGACTGACATTATGAACAGTATGCCACCTCTGCTTTAGGCGGCTCTGTCCGCATTGACTCTTTCACTCAGGCTTAGCTATTTGGCCGCTACGGGGTGTGTCTTTGCGTTGACATTCATACCGAGTTATGAAAAGGGTTATAGTAACTATTGTCAGGAGGCCTACATGTGGCCTAATGGTATAAAGAGTATAAATCTCTAAAAAAAAACTGAAGACTATTACTTATAAGTTAGAAATTCTTTGTAAAGCCCTTAAAACTGTTTGGATCAATGTTCATGATTTACTTCAAAGTAATGAAGTGCTAAACTATATATGCCTTTTAAACATGTGAGAATTTTGAATGCTTCATATTTTTGACATCCCATCTCCCTCACGTATAATAATGCCCAGCCCGTCCATAAACTTCTCAACAACGACTTGGAGGAACTTATCTACTTCCACATGCGTATGATAAGCTGGGTTGTAAACTGTATTCAACGAAATCTGATCTTGCCAAGACCACATAAAGCACTCCAGCCAAGGTCCACACACCGTGTCTCCAAACCACACATGCTCAATCTCCCAGTACCCATCATCTCTCCTACCGTTGCCGTTAGGATAGCTTGAAGCAATGTAGGTATCTATGATACCCAAACTGGACACAGCTGGTGTTGTGTCGGTGAGATGCGGCACCGTGAACCCCGGCACCAGCGACTGAATCATGGGGCCCAGTGCGCTCCAAACCTCGGGGTCAGCTGAAGATAGGTCGCGTGAAAGAAAATTGTTAATCTCGCGCGCTAAATACGTGAAGCTCTTGCCGTTTGGCCTGACTGAAAATGGTAGTATGGTAGAGTGATTGTTGAACACGTAGGCGTCAACAGAGCTTGGGGGAAAGTAGCGGCGGAGATCAATGTTGGCGAAACCGCTAAACTGCGTACCTGGGGCCATATAATTCGCTTGTGTAGTCTGGGTGGCGAGGATGATGGCCGCGTGCCAGGCTGCCGTTACACCTAAGCGTTGCCTTTTGCACGTCGAGACAATTGCTCGGGTCATAGCCACGCTGAGCCGTAGCTCGACTGATGCGTTTTTCCGAGAGAAGGGCCGAGCGAGTTGATGCTCAGCAATGGGAAGATGAATAGGCGACGGTGACTTGAGTGGCAAAAGCATCTCGCGGGCTCGCAAAACACCGCACCCTGGGCTCTTTTCCTCCAAATTTAGAAGATCGTCGGATCGCGGAGGCAGTCTAGAGACCTCGGATCCATCAGTTTTCCATAAAACCTCATCAGGCTGAGGTGATCCGAGAGCCCTAAAGAGTCTGTCCCAGAAATTCATGAGTCCCCGTCCATCTATTGTGTGATGCTCTCCTAGGAGGCAGAGCTGGCGCTCTTGCGGAAGGAAATACAGTGTTAGTTGACGAGGCTTCACCGCGTTTCGCCATATTTCATTCGCAGTTGTCTCGGGGAGCACGATAAATGTGGCGTCTAGCCATTCTTCGAGTTCTGTTCGAGATGATGGAGATATGTACGTCTTCGCCTCACGCAGGTTCACTGCTGCAAGCTGTGGGTGATTCTGTCGGAGCTGGAGCCAGGCTATGCGGATGCATAGTGCGAGACTATGATCTGATAGCCTATCTCCGCCCTTTACATGTTTGAAGGTCACATGGGAGAATGGAAGAAAGAGAGCTGGAGATCCTGGAGGCGCAGATATGGCGTTGTAGAGGACTTCTTGGAATCCGTACAGTTGAGTATATCTATGTTCGCCTTCTTGAACCCATGATGAGTAAGGCTTGACGTTACTAGGCGATGCCATGTTGGCAATATTTGAAGCTTTTCCAAAAGGAGGGGAAATTTACAGAGTTGATGAGAGGAGTATATTTTAAGTGGATATACAAGACGCACAACGGCACACACTCAGTTGTGTACTAGATAGTGGAGGACGTAAAGAGTAAGACAGGGGGAGAGTCAGTCAGCAATATGGTCACGGGATTTTGGGATTTAGTTTTGTATCTGTATGAATAGGTGATGCCCTTTCGCTTGAAACGTAACTTACACAGGCACAAAGAAAGTCCCCGACTTGTTAGGACCCTGTTCCGGAAGGGAAGCCGGAAGCTGATCTTCGGCCTACTAATTAGCTCTCACCTCATCCCATAGAGCGATAATTTAGCCTATCGAGGTTCTGCTTCTCTGAAGGGGTCGTACGGATGGTAGAGGTTATCGGACCTCTGTCGGCTTATCTTTCTGAAGTGAAACAAAGATGTTGAAGATTCCAAGCTTCCGGCTAATTTCATATCATGCCTGAGAATCAACTGGTCCGTTCACTCTGTTACGCCTTCTTTCTCAACATTCGTTTGCAGTTTCAATTTACATCTATTCTGTCCTTCGTCCCTTCTTTTCACTTGAGCATTCCTCGCCCCATGCCCCGTGTCGCAAAAAGCCCAATCAATAAAAAATGTTTCAGCTGGTCTAAATAGTATCGAGCACTAGTTACGTAACTTAACGCAGTGGCGGCCTCCATGCCTGGGCAAAAGAATGCACTCCAAATGCATGCATATCAGCCAAGGCTCACCGGCAATGAGAGACCTTCTCCGCGCCGGGTAGTGAGGCGCAACGGACCGAGGGCGGGAGCCGCAATAGCCCCACTCCCATAAGAAGTGCGTGCCCACGTCTGCAGAATATCTCTAGGTTCTTACTTATGTATGTACTGTACTGTGGACAGGGTGCCTGACTGAGCGGATGGAATCTAGGCCGAAGACTCCTGGTCCGTTTGAGGGTTGGTGGATCGTGTTTTGCAGCATCAGCTACTGGTGAGAGTACCTTAGCTTCTTCACTGGAGAACCAAGGAGAAATAGGATGTCTTGTTATGGTTAAGGAGTCAGTGAAAGTTATCGATTGTGTGATTGATAAACTCCGCTCTGGAACCAATATTTGCAGGGGCTTTGTTAACGGCGACCGCTCGTTCGACATGTACACCTGCCATTCCTGCTGTCACAGTCTTAATGGTCCTATATTTATTATGGATTATGAGACGATAAGTCAAGTGGGGGTTTGTTGATTGTAAGAACCAGGAAGTATTACCCCGATCACAACATTCATTACAGGAGTAATATGCCAGAAGAAGCAAGCGTAGCCGCATCTTCATACCATTGCCCCACGTGTAGTAGGGTGGCAATAGACATATTATGAACTGCTTCAAAATATTCGGTCCGTCTCATCCGTGGGATCCGAACTCTAGTGAAAGGGGGTCAAAGCTGATGACTGACTGCATGGCACTCGTGTGAGCAGCTGATTAATGACCAACGGGCTTTCATCGTCCTCTATTCCACCTACGAGCGCCGTTCTTGCATTGCAACAACCGGCGACAGCGTTATTACCGGCAATAAGCATGAAGATAGGAGCCATATATTTTTATTTATTTGTTTACAGGGGCAGGTCAGCCATGTGGGATTGGCTGGCCTGCAAGGCTTCCCACACACAGCAACTATGTATGCTTCCACACGTTTTACGGAGGTCGAGATGAGAGTCATAAGCTTTCACAACTTCCAAGGGTCTCAAATTAAAGTAATTACGGCGGAAGAACTACAAGTTTGTCACGGAACTCAAAGAAGCCTAATTTCCGAAGTACAGCACAGACCAAGGAACAGTGTATATAAAGCTAAATAAGAGAATAAGGGGTAGGAGTTAGAATTTCCCTCCTTGTGCAATAACAGAACATTTACTTGTAACCGCTGCAGGGAAGTGCTGTGACAAAGTTACTATTCCCCTTAAGCATCGGGATGATAAACGCGTTAGTAAATTATTGTTGCTGAACTAAGTGAGCACTGAGGCAACACTATATTCCCGTATTGTACGTTACCCTCAGACCTTCATAAACCATTCACCCTAGCAATAAACTTCATCCACCTCACCATAGTTTCTCTTCCAAACTCCGGGACTATTCTTCAAGAATTGGGACCGAAACCCTACCATGCGTTGACCCCTGGCGCTTAACGTTCGCGCGATGTTCGCGTCAATGTTAAAGGGATGTGCTTCTTCAGGTGTGAGGTAAGAACACTGAAAGACTATTGCCATGCCGCGCCTCGTCTCATCAACAGTCGTGTTCGAGCCCCCGCCATGCACGACCTTACCACTGATGAAACAGGCATCTCCAACCTCCATCTCCGCTGGCGCGGTGTCCCCGTGATTGCCATTGTCATGAAAATCTGCCCATAGGTGGCTCCCCGGAATGACGCGAGTGGCGCCGTTGGCGTCAGTGAACCGCGATAATGCGACAATGAAATTGCAGCTAGCCTCGGGCGCACCAGGCCCTGCCAGCTGGAATATAGGGAACTGCCATTGGTCGCGGTGCAGCGGTTGTGGCTTGCTTCCGGGAGTGACATCGATGACTTGTGTCGAGTTCATCCAGTAGCCCCCGGCGTCGGCGAGGTAGATTGCCTCACAGACGGCGTGGATGAGTGGATGCTCGAGGAATTCTTCTCGGAATGTTGCGCTGATGCCAACGATGTTGTTCAGCCGTTTCGTGCTATCCCCATGAAACTCTCGTACCCATTCCTCGGCATGCTTGGACCCAGCGCCCATCGCGTTCATTGCCGGCTGCACATCAGCGTTCAGGCGAGAAATCTGATCGTGTGTGAAGAGCTTTTTGATGATCACTGCTCCATCTTCCTGAACTGCTTTGAGTACAGCGTCACAGCCAGCTGAGGCAGGGACGTCTTGTAGCTTGCGTGGAGGCGAGTGAATAGAAACAGAAGTGGTAGACATGGCTAGCTGTTTTATTGTCTTTAACCTAGGATAACTAGCGTTGCCTTTACAGATTCTACTATTTAGATGCAATAGTGAAGGGTTTGACGTATACTGAGAAAAGTCCTGCGTGATACCTAACGTGAGTGGCAAGCTCATACACTCGATATGTAAACGAGAGCGGGTACAATAGCCTCAGATGAATATTAACTTGCATGATAATAACGAGGACGGTCTCAAAGGCCGATCTACTAACTTTGCGGGATAGCACGCCGGAGAAGTGGTTCGAGCATAGGTGGCATGCTGTCAGATCATGTTGGAACAGGAAGACACTGCATTCGAATCTTTCTGTCGTTCATGAACTTTGTTATCCATGTCCCTCTAGACGTCATGTGCACGGACTCAAACCTGGAGAAGTTTGGATGTCACGAAAGGTCTCATAATAGCCATGGATAATAATGTTACCTCCTTCACATACGTTCAGCACATGAATGGATTCTAATTTTCAATCCTAGCTATGGCCTGCATTCACACCCACAATTTGGAGATGAAAACAGCACCTCAATTGCCCCTTCCGTATCGGACACTCTGAATAGGAGTTGCATGGTGTGTGATGCCTCCCATAATAGGTATCCCATGATAAAATGCTGACTTGGTGCCATCTATTGTTGCTAAACCTCTATCATCCTATCCGAAACTTTCAATTCCCAGTTCTGATGCATTCTTCTAATAGAATAGTTGCTTATCTTGGTTGGCTGCTAATGTCTTAGCAGGTCACCGAGGTTTCGTCCGCACTAACAGGACAGCATTGGCAAAAAAGAGGTATTGAAACTTTGGTCAGCTAACGTATAATTTTACAGATTCCTTGTCTAGCGTCGCTTGGCGTTTTAGGTGCTGACATAGAACTGTAAGGACTATTATCCGACCTCATTGTGTCCTAATATACTCAACTTGTATGTATGTATACGGTGTTTCTTGTTTGTGGGTGTAATGTGTACTGCGTATTGCTCTAGATATACACCGACGATGTTTCACAAAATGATAATAGAGCTCGTCGTCATTTCATTACTTCGCTCCATCAACCAGCTCCTCATGAAGCAGCTCTATGAACCACTCATCAGGTCAGCATATCCATGACAACTTCAATGCATGTCCAAATCGTATAGACGCTGTATGACCACCTAATAATGCGTGATCCCCCACTTTACCTGCCGACTTCGATTAATCTGCGGGCGCGGACCATCCGTCACATCCTACGACCACCCTCTTCCCCAAGCCTCCTTCATGAACCTCTCAATTCTTCTCGGTGGTGGAACACCCTCCAGCCCCTCAAATGCGTGAACGAGATCCAGACAATCTTGTTCTTTGTCTACTAAACTCGTAAGATCATAAGCGCCGAGAGCAACGCCAGCTTCAAGGTCGGCAACAAGTGCTCTCACCTGACTGAGACCCCCCGGAAAGCGCCTGGAGTATGCCGCAGCGATATCAATATTTCCTGGCAAGTCCGCCAGGGGCTCATGTCGCAGGAGGTTCTCAATAGGTTGATAGCGCACTGTAAGTACACAACCGATGTTCTTCTCCGCCAGTCTAACGAGCTCGTTTAACGTCACGGTGCTCGTGACGGTGGTCAGGATCCGCGGCCACTTAACCAAGTCAAGCGCGAGCGCGATATACCTTGCGGCATCGGTAGTGAATGTCATACTCATCTTCGCCTCGCCGTCCCCGGGGAGCACTATGGTGGTGAAGTCAGTAGGTAATTACCGGAACGGCCAGGTCGGATGCTCGCAAGACGCACTGAAAGCATGTCCTAATTCCTCCTATACATCGGCTGATCTACAGGTTACTAGGAAGGGAAGAAAAGACACAGTGTTCACATACCGGCTTGTCCATTCGCGGGGTCGATGAAGAAGTACAGCGGTCGCAGCTGCGTTGCGACGTGGGGCATACCAAAGTAGTCCATGAACATACCTGGGTAGACATATGCATACTCGAGTGTCTTCGTGTAGTTGAGCTCGATCCGAGCCGTGATGTGGAATTTCTTCTCAGGGTAAGGTAGGACTTCGTCTCCGACGTGGTACTCTACGTTGAATTCTGAGGGGATGAAACGCCGCACGCACTCACTGCGCTCGGCGGCACGGATGAGCTGTACCTGAGCGGCGCATGTGGACTCGCTGTCCATTATGAAAGCGCATATCACCACAGTGATCTGTTTCTCCGCGAACTGCATAACTAGGAAGGTCTCCGAATAGTCTGTTTCGATTATTGGGTTGTACTCTTTACCCGTCAATGGCGATGTACGGATCTGGCTGTCTCCAGGGTCCTGATTGACTATGGTTAGTGACGTGCATAACGAAGTCTGTCAAAGTCCTAACCGGATAGCCTTCCTACCTTTCTGGACATGACGTACACCTCATGTTTCCCTTGCTCGTATAGGGCATCTGTAATGATGCGGCCGAGGTCACCAAGCCCACCTGCAATTACGACAACGGCCATAGTGTTGAGTTGTAGCTATGCCTATGTCAGGTTTGTAAGCCGATAAAGAAGGAGGGTTGCTAGGGAGGGGTGATGTTAGAGGGTTAAACCAGAGGAGGGCATGGTTCATTATCATAGCTCCCCTTTATACACCTAGGCGCATGCAGTCTGAGTATCCGCCATAGCCTGCCATTTCGTTTGGGGCATAAAGTGCTGGGCTTAACTGAATACGATCAGCCCAATCGGTATAATGTTCCTCGGTGTTAGGGGTCAGCTTAGAAGTGCCCAGGTATCATGTTCAGAAATCTGTATTGCCAGTACTACATAAGCCTAGATCTATTAATGTTGTATTAGAAAGTCAGCTTTGGAAAAAATGATATAGAGTAAACAATCTCACGCAAGGTTTCTGTCCACTGAATACATAACAGAATAAATTGTCCACAAACTACCATGTTGTCGACTATGGAAACAAATGTGGCGGGTATCTTCCCACCTTCTGCCGAAGACTTCACCAAAGATGACAGCTCTGAACCTCCGAAGATCTATTTACACCAACTATTTGAACATGCAGCAGAGCAATCGAAAAGCAGCACTGCCGTGGTCTGTGGCGATGCTTCGTTAACATATGGGCAATTGAACGAACTAGCGGACCGTCTAGCAAAAGGCCTGATAAAGCTAAAGGTTGGGAGAGGTGATCTCATCGGTGTGATTCTAGGCCGTTCTGTCATTCTCGTTGCAGTGTTGCTGGCGGTCTTGAAGACCGGGGCCGCATACATGCCCGTTGACTCAGCTTTTCCTGCGGAGCGCATATTCCGTATGGTTGAAGATGCTGGTCCGAAATTTCTCCTTGTTGAGCATGGACTGCTCGAGACTTTCCGCCGGGGGACAACCGTATGTCTAGGGGTCGAAGATGTTTTAATTGCTGATATCACAAAGACCAACAAGATAGACTCCGAGGTTGTAGTCCAGGGCCAAGATCTGGCGTATGTAATTTACACGTCAGGCTCGACAGGAAAACCGAAAGGCGTTGAGGTCACGCATGGCAATCTCTTGAATCTTCTCTTAGCCATGAGAGAGAAACCAGGATGCAGCAAGACAGATCGGCTACTTGCAATCACTACAGTATCTTTTGATATGGCCGTCCCGGAGCTATTTTTGCCATTAATCTGTGGAGGAACCACAATCGTCGCCCGGAACAATGAAATCAGAGATCCAACCGCTCTTGTTGAACTGATGGCATGTCACAAAGCCACCATCATGCAAGGGACACCTGCTATTTGGCAAATGCTCTTAGACTCAGGGTGGGAGGGTCAACCCAGGCTTATGAAGATCTTCTGCGGCGGCGAGGCCTTGTCGCGAACACTTGCTGATCGATTATTGACATGTGGCAAAGTGGTATGGAACATGTATGGGCCAACTGAGGCTACTGTGTACGCAGCCACTTGGAGGGTGCGCGAGCATGGCGATATCTCCATCGGGCAGCCAATCTCGAACAGCTTTCTCTACGTCCTCGACGGGAATTTGTCCGCCGTACCTCATGGATCTGTTGGGGAGCTATTCATAGGAGGAGCAGGTGTGGCTCGTGGATATCGTAACAAGGACGAGCTAACCCGCTCTCATTTTCTCAAGAATCCATTGCACGAAGGTATGATATACCGGACTGGTGATCTTGTGCGTTATTCGAAGGCCGGTCTGCTCTGTGTCGGTCGCATTGACAGACAAGTGAAAGTCCGCGGTTATAGAATCGAACTGGGTGATATTGAGGCAGCCTTGACAGACAGCGAGATGGTCTCCGCGGCGGTTGTGATATATCGCGGAGAGCGATTGGTGGCATACTGCGTCCGAGGCCCCAAGGGGCTCAGGGACGCTGAGGCCGAAGCTGCCACGTCTCTTGATCATATGCTGCGTCCATGGCTAGCTGAACGATTGCCGACTTATATGATTCCATCATTCTTTGTCCAGTTGAATGCGTTGCCGATCACTATCAACGGAAAGGTTGACAGAGATGCATTACCAGATCTAACAACGCTATTTGGGGTCACGAAGGATGAAAATACCACTAGAAATACGGAAGGTCAATTGCTCGAGATCTGGTCTGATATCCTTGGTCATCGTCAAATTACCATTCTTGATAACTTCTTTGAGATCGGCGGCGACTCCATACGTGTAGTGCGTGTCCAGAAAGAAATCCACAAACAGCTACGCAGGCTGATACCAGTGGCCAAGCTTTTCGAGAAATATACGATCAAAACACTGGCGGCATATCTAGAATGCCAATCTCCCTTATCTCACCGTGAAGTTGTTTCGCGACCGACAATGGCTACTGGAGGTGATGATATTGCTGTAATTTCCATGGCATGTCGTCTTCCAGGAGACATATACTCACCAGAACAATTTTGGGACTTGCTCGTCAATGATGGTGATGCTATTTCAGATGTGCCGGAAGATCGTTGGGATGATAATGATCTCTTTGGTTCCGAACACCCATATTGCCGAAAGGGGGGATTCATTCGTTCTATCAACGCCTATGACACGGCCTTTTTCGGTATCTCACCGCGTGAGGCGCGCGTCTTAGATCCATCACATTACATGATGCTGGAAACATGCTGGGAAGGATTCGAACGGGCGGGATACACTGTGGAACAGTTACGTGGCAGTCAGACCGGCGTGTTTATCGGCGTTAGCAACATTCTTGGTCACCTTGGATTAAGCCCAAATATGAGCAGAAGCCCAGGGGACCTCGATGGATATACTGTTACAGGGTCCGCGGGTGGTACTATCTCCGGTCGTATCTCGTATCACATGGGCTTCGAGGGACCTGCGATGACGATCGATACCGCGTGCTCCTCGTCGCTGGTCACCACTCACTTAGCTTGTACTGCACTACGCCAGGGGGAGTGCGATATGGCTGTGTCAGGTGGCGTAAGCTTGTTATTGAACCAAGGTTTGCATGTTGAGTTTGGCAAGCTTGGGGGCATGTCATCAGATGGCCATTGCCGATCGTTCTCCGCCGACGCGGATGGGACAGGGTGGGCTGAAGGAAGTGTAGTTGTCATTCTTAAACGCCTATCCGATGCGGAACGAGACGGCGATAATATTCATGCCACAATACGCGGCACTGCTGTCAACCATGACGGTCGCAGCGCTAGCTTGACAACACCAAACGGCCCAGCACAACGACGACTTATCCGTACAGCGTTGCAAGCGGCAAAGCTGCGGCCGGAGCAGATTGACTACATAGAAGCCCATGGCACTGGGACTAAATTAGGTGATCCAATCGAGGCTACCGCATGCGCGGAAGTATTTGGTCCCGGGCGAACTGGGAAGCCTCTTCTGATTGGATCAGTCAAATCTAATATTGGCCACACTCAAGCTGCCGCTGGACTGGCAGGTCTGATAAAGGTCATATTATCCATGCAGCATGATACCTTGCCACGGACGTTACACATTACCAAGCCTGTTCAAGAAGTGTCCTGGCAAGAGGCTAATATGCTACCCACGTCGAGTCGACAGCCATGGCCAGCGCAAAGAGATCGACTGCGGCGAGCAGGCGTCTCTGCGTTTGGGATAGGCGGTACAAATGCCCACATCATAATCGAAGAGCCTCCAATAAGACCAGAAGCTATGAAAAATACCGAGAAAACACATTCTTCGCTGTCGAGCATACCATTCCTTCTGTCCGGTCATACCGATGAAGTGTTACGAACGCAGGCGAGGCGGCTTCGACAGTATATCAATAGTGCTGTTGAAGAAAGAGATCTTCGCGATGTGGCATACTCGTTGGCGACCAGGCGAACTCATTTCCGAAGGAGATTGGTGGTGATGGCCCGCAATAAGGCGGATCTGTTAGTGAATATGCAGTCGACCATTGAAGATGAATCGTTCCCAACATCTGAAGGTATATTTCCTCAAGCGCCTCGACTTGCCATGTTATTCACAGGCCAAGGCAGTCAGTGGGCAGGCATGGGAAAAGATGTCTGCGAGGTCTACCCCGTCTTTCGCGAAGCGTTAATTGAGGTAGCAGCGAATTTTGCTAACTTTGACTTGCCGTTACTTGAGATTATGTGGTCGGATCCTGGCAGCCCTAGTGCGGCGTTACTGGACCGTCGTACTGACGTTGCCCAGGCTGCGATATTCACACTAGAGGTGGCGTTATGGCGATT
Source organism: Xylaria bambusicola (assembly GCF_022495145.1). Taxonomy (NCBI): domain Eukaryota; kingdom Fungi; phylum Ascomycota; class Sordariomycetes; order Xylariales; family Xylariaceae; genus Xylaria; species Xylaria bambusicola. Next base: position 7,879 of record NW_025953605.1, on the reverse strand, counting down.
ATGGATGAGCTGGGGTGTGACACCAGAGTTCGTCATTGGCCATAGCCTGGGCGAGTTGGTTGCTGCACATGTGGCGGGTATCTTCAGTCTGGCCGATGCTTGCAGATTAGTTGCGGCGCGTGGTCGGTTGATGCAGGTCCAATCTGGAAAAGACAGTAGCATGGCGTCGCTCGAGGCCAGCTCTGCCGAAGTAGAAGCGGTGATTCGATCTTTGGGCCAGAGTGATAGAGTTGAGAGCGCCTTATTCAACACACCGATGCAGACAGTCATTTCTGGTGATGCCGATGGTGTCAATGAAGTCATGCACCATTTCGCGCGACTGGAACGGAAGACCAAGATGATAATCGTCGGACATGCATTCCATTCACGTTCTATGGATGGTGTTCTAGAGGAGTACCGAGCTGTAGCAGAGACCATAGAATATCAGCATGCCAAACTACGTATCGTCAGTGGCGTCGACGGTAGAATGGCTAATGCGGGTATCCTCGAAAACGCCGACTATTGGGTGAGACAAATGCGCGAGCCAGTGCGTTTCAATGAAGGTATCCGGACGTTGGCAAGTCATGGAGTCAACATTTTTCTTGAGCTGGGGCCCGGCACAGCGCTCTGCGGTATGGGGGCTCAATCTCTTGAAGTCACAGGTACAGGTAACAACATGGTTTGGCTGTCATCTCTCAAGACTGCTAAGGATGGTTCATCGGCCCTTCAACGAAGTTGTGCTGATCTGCACTCACTACGGGTCCCAATCAACTGGCAATCTTACTTCGCCCCATTTGGATGCCGACGTGTCGAGCTGCCGACGCATGTATTCCAGCGAGATTATGTTCTTCCATCCCGCCGACCATCGCAAACCGTAAACACAGCTGCCACTAGCACATCATCCTATCAGCGCCAACTGCAACAAAATCTTCAATACGAAGTGCAATGGCACTCGATCAGGCCTAATGATGCAGTTCATCCTCAGGGTGCTTGGGGCGTCTTGCTTCCACGTAGGCATCCTACAACAGCTTGGGCGAAGAAGGTCACAAACGCCCTTTCACAGGTTGGCATACAGTTTCTCTACCCTGACCGGCTTGAACATGCCAGTCATCTAGATGGGTTGATATGTTTCTGGGATTCAGGTTCCGAGACATTATCCCAGACTCGAGAATTCGTTGCTGAAGCACTCGACCAACTACGAACTTCAATCAGGATTCAGCTCGCCCCCTGGTTGATATGGATGACTCGCCTAGCTGTCGGAACCGGGGTGAAATCTGACGATCATGATATAAGACTTGGAGCAACACCATTGCTAGGAATGATGAGAACGGTGAGAAACGAACACCCGGAGTTACGCTTGCGCATTCTGGATTTAGACGATGACCCGAGGCCGGACTCGATTGCGTCGGCGATGCTGCTTAACGCAGAACCGGAATGCGTCATCCGTCAAGGACGAATATTGGTTCCAAGAATGCAACACAGCATTACTGGGACCGAAAGAAAATCATTCATAAGGCCCGACGGTGCAGTTCTGATAACGGGTGGCCTTGGTAGTATCGGATCCTATGTTGCACAGTGGCTGGTGAGTAAACATGGTATCCGCGATCTGGTACTTATCTCTCGCCGCGGTATGAATAATTCTAGCGCGAAAAAACTGGTAGAGAAGATCTCCGTCGCCGGTGCCAAGGCTACTGTTATTACCGGCGACGTAACCGACCCGATCCTGATGCGTTCGATCATGGAAGAATTTCACACGGACCGACCCCTGCGAGGTGTCATCCATGCGGCTGGGACAACGGATCCAGGAGTCTTCCTAGCCATGACACCAGAACGATGTGAAACAACACTGTCGCCTAAAGTAGATGGCGCCTTGCTCTTGCATCAATATACTAAAGATATGGATCTAGACGCCTTTGTAATGTTTTCTTCCATCGCTGGCATCGTGGGCATGCCAGGTCTCGCCAACTACGCTGCAGCGAATACGTTTCTTGACGCATTAGCTCAGTTACGACAAGCTCGGGGCTTACCTGCAACATCGATAGCTTATGGGACATGGGCTGGAGATGGGATGGCGTCAAGGTTGAGTTTGAACGCGAATACCTACCTTGCTCGTTTTGGTGTCGACTTCCTGACTACCGATCAGGGCCTAGAAGTTCTTGAACAAGCGGTGATGAGCACTAGAGCTCTAACTGTGGCGACCTCGCTTCATCTTGGACAGCTTCGGAAGTATTGTGAGGAACAAGACAAAATCCCACCACTTTTTAATACTCTCTTAGCCCGCTTTGACATGAAGGCATCCCAGCGGCGGGATCTTGGCGTGATATTGAAAGATGTCGAACCTAATAAGCGGGCGAGCGTTGTAATAAATATGATTCGGGAAGTAGTCGCTAAGACCTTGGCCTTTAAGCACCCACGCGACGTTGATATCGACCGCCCCTTGCAAGAAATCGGTATCGATTCGCTAGCAGCGGTACAGATTCGCAATGGCTTAGGGGCACTAACAGGCCTGATGCTTTCCATAAACGCTATCTCCCTCAGCCCAAGTCTCAGGTCGCTCGGCCAGTCTCTACTGTCCCAATTACAGGGCAACGGGACATTATCCCCTGCGCCAGCTTCAGGTACTGTGACTCCTGCGACTACAATATCGGAGTCAGTTCATCTGGACCCAGAGTGGCTCCTCAACGGCGACCTTGACAGCAGCATTGCATTCGACAATGTCAGAAAGGACCCGGCTTCGTATACGGTATGCCCTAAGTCCGTGCTTCTAACGGGCGCCACGGGCTTTGTCGGTGCATTCATCTTACACGAGCTACTAAAGCGGGGAATCATGACATTTTGCCTTGTCCGCGTCCACGGCGATATTACTGAACTGGCCCAACGACGGATTGTGAACACACTGAAGGATTATAATCTTTGGGAATCCGACTTCACGTCATTCGTTAGGCCGATACCCGGAGATATAGCTAAGCCCTTTCTTGGCTTGACTAGGGAGGTTTTTGACGATCTAGCAGAAATACTTGACGCTATCTGCCACTGTGGCGGCCTTGTCGACTGGGTGAGGCCTCTACACGACTATATTGGCCCGAATGTGATCAGTACGCACGAGATTCTGCGACTCGCCTCTCGCGGCCGGGCCAAGTCGGTCCATCTCGTGTCAACGATCTCAACAATACCTAAGCACATGGGCCTCGGCCTTACCGAAAATGACCGGGAATACGGCTATGGGACATCCAAATACGCAGCCGAAAGGATGGTCTCCGCGGCGCGGTGGCGAGGTGCGAAAGCCTCTGTTTATCGTTTACCTTTCGTCACTGCCTCAACCAAGACTGGCGATTTCCGCCACGACCGTGGTGATTTTTTGCACAACTTCATTGTGGGTAACTTAGATATGGGGGCGTTCCCGTTATTAGACCCATCCGTCACAATGTCCTCAGTGCTGCCTGTGGATTATGTCAGTGCAACCATCGTTTCCGCGATGGCGCAGGATCTGAACAGATTAGGTCGTGACTATGACTTTTCAAACACGCGGGCGCCTACATTTAACGACTTCTTCCAGTTGCTAAGCAATAATACTAGCCACGGGAAAGACGTCGTGAGCTTCAGCGTATGGAAGCAACGAGCCGAAGATTATGCTAGGGCATACCCATCAAGTCCTCTGGCTCGTATCGCTGCCGTCCTCGATGTTTACTCTGACAATACAGCTAGCGAGTTATTCAAAGGTCATTCTTGTAGCCGAGAGAATGTTTTTGGCGGCGAAGCTTATCTTGCCCCGCCTCTCGACGAGCACTTCGCGCGAACTTATCTGAATCGTATTAGCCATGGACACCAGAGAGTCTAGTCAGTAAGAAAAGCTGGGTAGCAAACAGAGAAGCGGGAATTCGAGTCATACAACAAGAGGAAAAGCCCGCATACAGCGCAAGACGCCGGATAATGGTATCCATCCAATGAAGCAACCCTACAGCCATCATGTTGGGTAGTATTGGCGCTATGTTGATAATGATCAGCAAGGAGTAGATAAAGCGATTGACTGGTATCCAGAATTGTGTAGCGTACTATAACGCATCGGTATTTCAGGCGAAATATAGCCTTCTAGGACCCAAACTTCCATAGCACGGTAGAATGAAGTCTCAATCCACCGGTTTGCAGCGTCTGAGGATGCAACCAAAGCATACGCTTCTAGAATCAACCTTGTAGATCCAATGTGGAGAGGGCCGTGAATATTGACTGATCGACCTGAATCGCAAGCAAAATACATGAATTATCGATGAGCATAGCGCCTTAATTAAGGGGACGGAGACCAGCCTTGGGGACGCACGGGTATTGAAAAGATATCCGAAGATAAGATCCAGAATTCGCGTACTCGTGCGATACAATGCGCTGCCGGTACAGAGCTGCGGCTTTGATGTCTTTGTATAGCCCTTTGATATTCACGGCGATGTGGGCAGTTTTCCCTCGGACCCGATCGAACAGAGCCGGCTTCTCGAATTGATGAAGATTTGCTTGCGACGTGAGACTCATCTTTGAGCGCTTAGTCGGCGACGTGGAGCGGGACTGTGAAGGACGATATCGTGGCAGCGACAGAGGTTTAGGGGTGATGTCGGGTTCTTCGATAATTGGTAGGTATTTGAGGAGTGTGACTTGTACCCATATGACGGCCTAACCTTGGAAATCAAACATGGCTGCTGCCACGCTTCTGGGGGACTATCAGAGGGTGCTGGGCATAGGTTGCGACTCGATCGGGCTCTTGGTGTAAGCACTGGTGCTGGTGCAGTTTCAATATCATGGCGTTGCCATTTAATGGGTGTCGCGTGTTTATGAAGTTCGTGGCTGTGACATTCCGCTTCTCGCGATCGCGGTCGCTTGAGGGACAGGCTAGAGTTGTTCACCGAGTCAATCTAGTCACGAATGATGTGAGCATGAACAATTATAGCTCAAAGAATGAGAACTAGCAAAGCTCTGTTGAAGTGTAGATACCTATGTACCAAAGCATCGTGTGTTAGGATGATGATAGCATCAATCTATACCTAGGTAGAAGTTGAGAGCTTACCTACCTACCTAGGTATCTACCTGTAAGTACCTAGGTAGGAATTAGGAAGCATGTTACCTAACCCATAGGGTGCAAATCCACTATAACCGCCTAACTAGAATCCTAGGTAGGTACCGTAGAGGCCTATAGGTATGCAGTTACAGGCTACCAAAGGTGGGGGTTATAATATTTCCGACAATATTTCTACCAATATTCGGACCAGTCCCGAGACTATCTTAATAACACATGACCTGAGGTACGCAAATCAACTGTAACGACAGGAGGCCTTTCTTGATGCAATATCATTTATTCAGTGCAACACTGACCGCAGACGATGGAAAACCGTTATTCCACAGAGCAGCACCCCAACTATTCCTATGAATGGATGAAAAACGTGATGCGCCCCCACGGGTGAACTTTCTTGGTCTTGTATAATAGCAACAGTGCGTTCGGTGAAGTATGGCTCATTTCAACCAGTCCAGACTTTCGGCCCTGGGCCTTTGTAGTTCTTGAGCAACTCTGACGGCTTGTATGGGTTATACATGGCGCGCGGTAGCCAGATGCCTATGTAGTGAGAGTGTCAGCAACAATTCGTAATGATATGAATCACACCTGGCGCCTTGTCTCCCTCATAGTCTTACCCGGGTCAGCGGGATCATATCCAGGTAGTTTGATGGTCGGCCCAGGGGCACCTAAGAAACAGTCAATCGTGCTCAGCCTTCTCGCCAAGTTAGTCGTTTGGAACATACCCTCCCCAGAGCCCAACACTTCCACCTGTGCACAGTTGACGAACAACTGCGTCTGCCCGAGCATAGGTGAGATGTTAAAGTGCTCGACCCTCACAAGGTATTGGCCAGGTGGCGTGGCCTTTGGAATGGTGAAGTTCATCTAGGAAGCCTTAGCCTTCCACCTCAACATCGGGCGAAGTACCTGTTGGTTGATGGCTAGCTGAGGCTTACCTCGGGCTGACGATCCGAGTCCCAGTGCATCCCATCAGACGCACCGCTTGTTCCTATCTTGAACCAGTCGCCATCGCCCTCATAATCCCCAATAGCTCCAGGGGCTTTGGACATGTACGCCTGACCCGGGCCCGTGTGACCCACGCCATCAATCTGAGCATCAAACTGTGTGATATCGGTAAGTCTACCCATCCTCCCCGAATGAAGGCGTCTCGAGGCTTACATCGCGTACTGGGACAAAGCCCGCATTGTAAGAAGCAGCGAATGCTCGGAACCCAATAACGCCACCTGCTTCGATCTTCGCGATGCCAGTTTCATGGCCGGTCTTTGTTCCATTCCAACCGCAGACCATGGGTTCCGAGTCCCAACTATAATCAGGGAACCACTGATACCCGTGAGCGTCTAGAGAGGTCGGGCTTCAGGTTATTTAGGGCTCTGGATGTTTCATTTATGGAGGCTATCTGGCATACCGAACAAATTCCCACCACTTTGACGTAATCCCATTGATTAAGACAACGGGGAAGCCATCTACGCCCACGGTTAGTGCTCATTCAACGATTCTGGATAAACAACTTACAATGCCCATTAGCAAGGGGCAGGCAAGAAAGGAGAAGCCCGGAAACAAGGGCGGCCTGTGACGAAGCACGTCTGGAAGAGTACATGGTGTTGTGCGAGTCGAGTTCCCAAGCTTAGTGCCGGTCGTTCAAGTCTGGAATAGAAAGATCGTCTCGGCCTCAACCGGGTCGACGGTCTCTTTATGTCCCCTCCGTCTCGGAATACATGCGTCGAGGCTGTCCCGTAGCACTATAATCTGTGCATCGCCATGCATATACGTGCCGCGTGCAACATGCGCTGAATGCGACATCAATTTGGCTAATGATTGGATCGGTGACGGAACAGCCTAATATACCTTGGCGTTTATCTGACCCCCTTAATCACAAACGGCATCCGGAGGTTAATGTCCTAGCATAGTCGTCGGTGTGTATACCTGATTGCCTCGGAAGCTCATATTTGACCTAACTCCGTAGCATCACCTGCAGTCAATTGTTGGCGTAGCAGCTACTTACAAAGAGAACGCCATGCAAGCCACGAGGACGGCATGGAGCAAGTCGTTAGATATTTGGCTTAGGACTGGTGATCGCAGCAGCCGATGTGTATCATATCTATGTCGAACGATTCCTGTAAAATCCCGAATCGAGTTACAAAAGTAAATAGGGGTAGAAAACTCTTTCACCATTTTATCTTAACGCACTAGATAATGTCATGTAATAATATCAAGGTAACACAACATGCTCTTAAATCGTATATCAGTCTAAATAGGTGCTGCTGTAAAGCAAAACGTACCCTAAAGCGAGAAAGATTCGTACTAGACATGGCTAAATGGGGAACTCGTAGAACCTTACGGTCCCATCAGCATCGCTCCCTCCAATCCAACCTTTGCTTCTGATCAATAACACGCCATCACCGGATCCTCCTCCATTGTACTGGGCGTAATCATCAGGACCCCAGCGATACTTCAAATTCGCCTCAAAGTCATATACTTCCAAGCCCGCCGTTTCCCGATAAGCCAGCTTCAAGCCGGATTTGCTCTCAATCCAGGCGAGGCTCTGAGTCTCGTAACCCCAACGGTCTTCCGACTCCCACCTCTGAACGACCTTCTAATCCTCCACGGAGACCACAAAAACTTGCCCGTAACTTCCAAACGCGAGAAGCTTGCTGTCAGATGTCCATGAGGCTGTACGAATCCAGTCCCTGGAGCCTTTGAAGACTATAGGATCGCTAGAAAGGTTCGCGACGGGCCAGATATTGATACCGCGTTCCTTTAGGGTTAGGGTTAGGGTTAGGGTTAGGGTTAGGGTTAGGGTTAGGGTTAGGGTTAGGGTTAGGGTTAGGGTTAGGGTTAGGGTTAGGGTTA